>NC_086451.1:365266562-365610297 GCF_028390025.1 Pseudophryne corroboree | reverse complement strand
TTGTTCTGCAACCTTAGTGCGGGGGAGGGGTTCAATTTCAGGTGCAATTTCTTAAACTTTCTTCTCCCTGGACCACCTTTAGTAGATATTGTAGTACTATTATTACTTGCAGCAGCCACTGCACTAGTGCTTAGTTGCTGCTCCTGCCAGGGGTGGAACTACTGGCAGTGCAGCCAGTGCATTGCACTGGGGCCCCGCCGCACTCAAGGGGCCCACAGCCACCGGCATTACAATGAGTCACAATGACTCATTGTATCATGCCGCGGCCGTCGCACACCAGGCACCAGCAACGCTCCCGTCGGGTCTGTGTCCCGCCGCCCGCCCGTGTCATGAATAGATCAGGGCAGCACCAGACACGCTGCCGTGGCTGCCACCTGCTGCCTGTGTAACACACTCAGCGCCTGCGGCAGCCCGACTGAAGGGGAATGAGGGGTCCTGGTCAAAGAGGGAGGAGGGTCCATCCCTCCCTCATACAAACTTACTGGTCGGTCAGGTCTCACTGGCTGCTGCTGCTGTAAGGAGGGAACGCTCTCTCCAGCGCCTCCTCTTCCACACATCCTCCTATAATAAAATGCTGCTGCAAGATGTCAATCAGGAAAGCGAGGAGGGGCAGCTAACTCAGCTCCTACCCCTTCCTGTTTATATTCCGCCCCTCCCTCGGCTTCCTCTCTCTCTCTCTCTCTCTCTCTGTGTTTGGGCGCCGGGGATCTGACAAGCATCACGCCAAGATCTTGTGGCCATCCCCGGCGCCCACTATCATAATGGGAGGGAGGGAGAGAGAGGAGCTGGTGCTGCTGGTCATTCCCTATGTGCAGCAACAGCCCCTGGTAGGAATTGGTTATTTTAAATGTCTTTAATTGTGTTGCATATATATATAAACACAATTATATATATATATATATATATATATATATATATTATTTATTTATTTTTATATTGAGTTTGCATCTCTGCTGTAATGTGTAAAAATGGGGACACTGTCTGCCGTAATGTGTAAAAATGGGACACTGTCTGCCATAATGTGTAAAAATGGGGACGCTGTCTGCCGTATTGTGTAAAAATGGGACGCTGTCTGACGTAATGTGTAAAAAGGGGACGCTGTCTGCCGTAATGAAAAGGGGACGCTGTCTGCCGTAATGTGTAAAAGGTTGACGCTGTCTGCCGTAATGTGTAAAAGGTTGACGCTGTCTGCCGTAATGAGTAAAAAGGGGAATCTGTCTGCCGTAAAGTGTAAAAGGGGCTCTACCAAGTGTAGTGGTGCTACCGTGCGGCGTAATTTTAATAATGGAGACTACTGTGCACCGTTATATGAATTGGTATTATTTTGTGACCACACCCCTTCCCCACGAAGCCACGCCCCTACTTTTTGCGTGCCCTGAAGGTGCGCACTTCCCCTGTTTTGCATGGTGTAGGGGGGGGGGCTCCGATACCGTATCTTGCACACAGTGCTAAAATGTCTAGTTACGGCACTGTTGCTAGGTATCCATTTCTCTGGCCCTGAGCAGGTCCTCCTCACCAGATCCTCTCCAGGGGTGAGGGGGTGGACTTGGATGGGATGGGGGGGGGGGGGGGGGCAAAGCATTTTGTCGCACATGGGTCCACCGCTCGCTAGTTCCGCCACTGGCTCCTGCTCTTACATCAGCTGATTGTTATCCATATTAACTCACAGCAATTATGTTATTCATGCAGTGGCATGGCTCCTACTGAGCATTATTATAACACAGTGCTACTATGAACACACAAATTTATTTAAGAAAAACCCTCTTTTTTGTTTTTTAACAAATGACAACTTCTTCACACCAAGTCTCACACAGTGCTTATATTCTTAACGTTGTGGCACGGCACCTATTGAGCATTGTTGTAACACAGTGTCACTTCCTGGCTCTTAATATACACAAGGTTAAAAAGAAAAAAAAATGTTTTCTGTTTTTTAACAAATAACAACAATTTCACACTGACTCATACAATGCTTATTTTATTAACCTACTGAGTATTATTGTAACACTGTGCCTAGTGGGTTCTCCGACTGGCATTCCTGTGTGAAATTGCGCCTGAATCAATGTGAGAGCAACTTATATTGAATCCAAATATGCAAGATCGACACTAGGAAGGTGACGTTTTGCCTCCTTTTCTAATCCAAACCTGACAGGAAAACCAAAACCAGGACTCGGAGCCACTTGGAAACCAGAAGTTTGGGTGGGCTCAGTTTCATCCCTATTGGGCATACACACATCTTTGCATAACCAAGAGTGTTTCTGAGTCAGCAGAATCTTGTTGTTTTTCTCCATCTGTCAAATGGACAGCAAATTGGTGGCAATTGGGTGTATATATGTAAGACTCTGACTCCTGGGTGTGAAGCCAGAGTTACACCATAATCTGAATTGTGTTTATGTTGAGTGGACACTGCTTTCAGTTATATCTCTTGCATCCAGCATTGGGTAGGTGTAAGTTCCAATAACAGTGCTGATATCTGCTCTAGTGAATGGAAGGCTGAGGCAGTACAATCACAGATTTCCAAGTGACTCAGAATGTGAGTGAATACTTGCATTAGATTTCTGACTATGGAATTTCAGCAGAGATGCATCCGAAAATGGATACTAGTGCACACGGGCAAAAGGGACAAGAAAATTATTTCTTGGGTACTTTTCTAAATGAATATGAAATTAATTGATAAATTAAAGATAACTTTTAATAAGAACCTTTACAAAAAGGTACAATGTATGGTGTACAGAGATTAAAAGTTTATTAGATGGTCTTTATGTTGGTTTAACCTATTTTTTCCTTAGTTTGCTTCACTAGTGCGGATTCAGCATTTTTAGAACTCAGAAAATGATCAGTGCAAAATGCTTTTTATTTGCACTGTGTCAGACGTGATCTACTATAGAGAGGTGCCTCCACAAATCAGAAGTGAGAACAGGTGTGTGCAGATGTGGAAATGCTTAAATAACATCTCCTCCAATCTACAACTGAAAGGTGTAAATGCATTGTGGTTAAACTATAGGATAGGCAAAAATAGAAGTGATGCAGTCAAACCAAGAATACTGAGAGGAAAAAAAAGAAGACAAGCCTGGGAGGAGAATAACCTTTCCTGAACTCCCTGACAAAACCTACAAAGGGTGAAATGCCTTGGTGAGCCAGAACATGGATGCACACTTAGGCCAATATTTACTAATATTCGTGTTTGAGTCGGTTTGTGTAGTGTTTTTACTCGTTTTGTATCGGGTGCATTTTCATGCAACTTTTTGAAACTATATACACAAAGTTACGAAGCAGTCGACTTTATGGTTTTCGTGTTTTCCGATGTCGATGCCAGTCGTTTTTTTTTTGGCACATTTACGGCCGTCATTGTCGTTTGCGTACGTGTTTTTGTTGTTTTTGCTGGTTTATTTTCTAAGTTAAACGCGGCAGGATTTTTTTAAACCCCGGCCGCATTTTCACTTTTAGTTTTGTTTTTCATCCCCATTCGTGATTGGTTGTGTTTCAGATGTAGGAGTGTCTGTGCGCAACCATATAAATACGCTCCAAACCGTCCGCACCTCATGGGTTTAGTTAGTGGTGAGGAGGGAGGTTGTGCTGTGGAGGTAGGTGAGTTTTTGGTTTGGTGAGGAATGTTGTTTGCGATTTCTGAGTGTAGTATTGTGTTTGAAAGTAGTCTTGTCATTCTTGTAGTCTTGTTTTTTTGTGGTTTTGTCTATTTTTTTGTCCAAGTATCTTTAATTTATAGTCCTTTGTCAGTGTTTGTGTGTGTGTGTGTGTGTGTGTGTGTGTGTGTGTGTGTGTGTGTGTGTGTGTGTGTGTGTGTGATTTGTGCAGTGGTAGTGGAGGAGTGTGTTTTTTTTTTTTTTTTTTCTGTGTTAAGTGTTTAGACACACAAATATGTGTGACTCAGAGGTGGGTGAGGTGGAGGGTGTGAGTGAGGGGGAGGAGGTCGGTCAGGTGGAGGAGGTGAGTGTGAGTGAGATTAGTGAGGTGGAGGAGGTGGGTGAGGTTGCTGCAGCAGCCTCAAGTGACAGTGATAGTGACAGTCAGAGAGCTCCGCAGCCACGCACCACTACTAAGACTGGGCGGAATGTCAAGTTTAGTTATGGAGAAAATGTGGCATTGGTGCGGGAGCTGATGAAGTATCAGCGGCAGCTATTTGTGCCTGAGTCCGCCAAGGTGCCCACCCGGGAAGAAGACGGTGTTGTGGGCAAAAGTTGTTGCTGCTGTCAATAGTGAGGGGGTGGTCAAGCGGACGGAGGACACGTGCCGCAAACGGTACTATGACATAAAGCGACGTTTCAAGTCCAAAATGGCCAAGGAGGCGAAGTCGGCTCGAAAAACCGGTGGTGGGCAGCCCTATATTGCAAGATATCTGGAGTATGAGGAGACCATGCGGAGTGTAATACCTCCTGAAGTAGTCTCTGCAACCCATGTCCGGGATTCACATAGGCCCAGGAAGAATGGTGAGCATGTGTATTTGCATTATCATTCTATGACCTTATTTTTTTTTTCAAATGTGTGTCATGTGACGTTGCATATTACTCCCATCTTCAAGTGTGTGTCAGCAAATAAAAAATTTTTGGTAATGTTTTCTACAAAAGCCAATGTAACATCTTACTTTATTGTATGTCATGTGTTTTTTTTTTTTCTGTATATTTTCCATGTGTAGTTTGGACTTGGTGTGTCATTGAATTGTCCAGCAATAATGTTTTCCTTTTGCACATTTTTAATTTTTTTATTTGGACTATGTTTTATATTTAGGTTATCCATGTGCAATGTTGCAAAAACAGTGGTTGTCATGTTAGAGGCTGGAGTAGTGGGAAGTGGTTTGGAAACCACTTACATGTGTACTGTCATTATTACTGAATGTAATTATTTAAAAAAAAAAAACCACTATTTGTTTGTTCAGTTTGAGTCTGTATTTGTATCCTGACACAACACTGCAGTCTAATTTTTTTTGGGGGGTTTTGTTTTTTTTTGGCTCATATAGTGGTAATGTGTGTTTGGAGTGCCACATCACAGAGCAATTTCTATATTGCATCTGTAAATTTTTTCCTTTCATTACAAAATGAAGATGTGTGTGTTTTTGGTTGTTAGTGTATGTATTTTTACTTGTGTCCTATGTCTGTGTCCTGTACATGTTTTCCTGTGTTGCACTTTCCATAGTGCATATGGCTATTGGACAATGTTTATTGTTTTATGTAGTGGTTTTTTGGTTTACGGTCCTTATGGGTTTTTTTTAAATAAAACAAGCATTTTTTAAAGAATTAATGTTTATAAGCATAATGGGTGGATCTATCAACAATAGCATGAATACATGAGATTTTATTTTGGTTTTACAGTGTTGGAAAAAAGCAGTACTGGTCGTCCTACAGTAACTCCCATGACATCTGATGATGATGATGCTGATGCTGCGGAAGCAGGTTAAGTGTCCATTGTAGTATAGGGTATGTTTGTAAAGGAATGGCCATAACAAAATTTAACTTTCAATACTAGGTCCATCAAAAGAAGTCTGGATCAGCAGAAGTCGGACTTCTGTAACACACCACCAAAAAAACATGTGGCAGCAAAGAAAGCAACGTCTGATGTCCAGGGCCAACCACAGCAAGCTACCCCGCCACGAAGATTATCGACAGTATGTTCGGTCCCCCCACTCCAAATTTTGGACACACCTCCAAGACGTGAACCACACTCCCCTCATCTTGATTGTGAGTATCAAACTGAAATAAATGTAATAAATTTCAGATCGTAATAAAACTTTTACTTAAACGCATTAAGTCAAAACACATCAAAATCTGATATACTTACCGAAG
The DNA here is from genome assembly GCF_028390025.1 of Pseudophryne corroboree. Lineage (NCBI taxonomy): Eukaryota > Metazoa > Chordata > Amphibia > Anura > Myobatrachidae > Pseudophryne > Pseudophryne corroboree. Next base: position 365,604,502 of record NC_086451.1, on the reverse strand, counting down.
TCAGTAAAACATGAAATGGAATCCTAGCAAAATGGCCTTGTCCACATCCTGTAAAGATATGTATGTCCACTTCAGCCATACAGTAGCACATTGTGTGTAAGATGCTGCAACAGAAACGCATGTGTAAATTAGGAAAATAGTAAGGTTGTTTAACAAATTTTCACATGTGTGTTTGACCTAACATTGCCAAATACATATAAAAACATTACTATGTTGTTTTTGAAAAGCTATAAGGCAACACATTATGGATTACAATGTGTTTTTATGGTGGAGTATGTCTGATCTACAATAAAACTAATGTGTTTGCTTTCACAATGAAGTAACCAGACACATTTGTCACAAACAGGCATATGTATGTATTTAAGTTATGAGTGATGATGTTGCTAGGCAGGATATCTGAAAGCAACAGTCAATGACATGTGTTCCATGTGTAGTGATTTGTTATAATTTTTCAAACATATGGATAGCTAACGGATAATTTTTCTAAATTTCAGCTTCTAGTCCTGGTAACAGCATCCCTCCGCAACAACAGCAATACAGTGACATGGATGAGACAATCATGTTAGAAATGCAGCCATTAAGCCAAGGAATCAGGCCCCTAGCACCTGTGAGTACACCACCACAGCAAAGCACACCACCACCACAACACAGCCCAACAACACCAGTAACACGAGGCCCTGATCACATGTTTTAGAACATTTGGGCTAGACAGCAGGCCACTAATGAAGATTGCCTGCGTAAGCAGACACAAATGTTTGCAAGCCTACCATGTCACCTCAGAAGAATAACCAGAAATATGAGTAGACAAAATGAACAAACCACGAGAATTGGCAATACCATGGAACTCATGCGTGCAGACATTACACAGGTCATGGGCAACTTACAGCGCATAATGGAAGAACAGCACAGACTAATGGAAGAACAGCACAGACAACAGCAAAGCTATATGAACATTTTTCAAAACAATCAAAAGATAAATGAAACTTTATTCCGAATTGTAGACAATCAAAATGCTGCTACATGTGAACTCAATGCCACCCTCACTAACCTCAATGAAACAGATCCATGCACCAACAGCAAACAAGCAGCAGTTCTGGTACGACTACTCCAAATATCACGCCAGTGTCATCACCACCAAGACGCTCCACCAGAGCATGCCAACATGACAGTGGTAAAGGCAAAGGGCAGGACAAGCAGCCACCCAAAAAAAATTAACAAATAAACCTCACATTTTTAATTTCAGAGAAGTACATCAAAATAATTAGTAAGTGTATGTTTGTCAAAATAGATATAACACTTAGCTCCTTGACAATTTGTACAACATCATTAATTATAAGTGGTACAAACAACAACAGGAAATTTGTGTGCACATTTATTCTTCACCACCTTTGAATTTTTTTGGAGGAGGGAAATGTTGTTTGAGCTGCACATAGATGTTAGCAGGAAGTAACCAGACCACTTGATTTTTTTCTAATCATTACTCTTTCTAGATTCCAATCATTCTCATATCCTGCAGACACAATAATTGGCAGCCAGGCAGAATGTCTTTAGCAGGAAGTAAACAGACCACTTGATTTTTTCTAATCATTACTCTTTCTAGATTCCAATCATTCTCATATCCTGCAGGCAGAATAATTGGCAGCCATGCAGATTCATCCATGACCAATACAAATTACTATGTGATTGTTAACTCTTTTACCTTTCTTCTCTATACAACATTACAAGAATAACACAATTGAGTTGGCTAAAAAGGTTTTAATATGTTGTGATTGAATTTAGATAATTCAGTGCCAAAATGAATGTCATTATTGTTGGGCCATGTTTGTGTGTGTTAAAAATGAGTAATCAGTTTCTTAGACATGATGCAGAAACAAATAATTTTTTTTTTAAAACACAAATAATGTGTATAATAATGTATATATGTGGCAAATTGTGTATTTACTAACAAATCAGCAAGTTTACTGCAGCAAACATTACTAAATATTTTTTTTTGGATGAGACTAAGTTTGTGTCCCTTAAATACGATGGAGCATCACACATAGGGACACATGTATTCCTCAAGGCTTACATATTATATGTGGAGGAATGTTTAATTAGGACACAGGTTCTCAAACTCGGGCCTCAGGACCCCACATAGTGCATGTTTTGCAGGTCTCCTCACAGAATCACAAGTGACATAATTAGCTCCACCTGTGAACCTTTTAAAATGTGTCTGTGAGTAATTCATACACCTGTGCTTCTACTGGGTTACCTGCAAAACATGCACTGTGTGGGGTCCTGAGGTCCGAGTTTGAGAACCTGTGCATTAGGACATTACACACAATCATAAAGTAAAATACAAAATAAATTACTATGTGGATTATGTGTGCTTGTAATAAATTTTCAATCCAAGTTTATTAACACTTATCCAGACTTCATGCATACAACTCATAATCTGTTGTTTTGAGTTTTTAAATAAAACTTCAAACGGGCTCTAAAAACCCACCTATTCATCAAAGCGTACCCTTCTAATGCATAACCCAGAGCTGAAGCCGCGCCTCCACCCCCTGCCTCATGCCGTGAACATCTCAGCTTTGCTTGCATACTGCCATCAGGCTACCTCCCGCTTGCCTGCACCTCTTGTCATCTGTCTGTCGCCCCTCCCCAATAGATTGTTAGCTCTTCAGAGCAGGGCCCTCTTTCCTCTTGTTATCTAAGCCCTCGTCTCAACACATTTCACTCACAGCTCTCCCCTACTCAACGACCATTTTTATCCTGCTAGTAAAGGCTCATCTCCATCTATGACCACCAGCCTCTAGTAGTACGATGATCACTCCCTCAATACTTACATCTTAGCTGTACTATGTCTTGAGAATGTGTGGTGCTCTGTTACCTGTACTCTATGTCTGTTATTTATTTACTGTAATGCAATGTTTTGTCCCCTGTACTGTCCTTTGTACAGCGCTGCGAAACACATGTGGCGCCTTATAAATAAAATGTAATAATAATAATAATAAACACAATACACATGCTACATTTGTATAGCATAAAGCGAGGGTATGTTTGTATGTCTCAAGGAGACAGACACATTCTGAATAATGGTTTTTAATTGCAAAATGGAGCAACATATATTTAGCCTTACACAGCAAATGAAAGAAGCAACAAAACTTACCTTAAAAATAATGATTTTTGAGGTCTTGCCTAACCTGCCTCCCTACATCTGTACTCCAAGTATCACCAGATGTCTCTAATTCCTCTGCTTGCTGGCTGCTTTCTTCATCCTCCTCAACATGTGGCAGATGTTGTTGCAAACACATGTTATGAAGAAAGCAGCAGCAGAACACAATTTGAGTCACCTTCAAGGGACTATACAACAAAAGGTCACCAGACTTATCCAGATACCGAAACCTAGATTTCAGCACACCAAAACATCTTTCTATTACATTCCGCGTGGACTTATGTGCATGATTGTAATTGTGTTCAGCAGGAGTATCAGGTCGGGACAGTGGAGTAAGTAGCCAAGAGAAACACCCATATCCTCCATCACATAAAAGACCGATATAGTGACGTGATTCATGTTAAGATACAGCAACACATAAGTAACACACTGTGGGGCAGATGTATTAACCTGGAGAAGGCATAAGGAAGTGATAAACCAGTGATATGTGCAAGGTAATAAAGGCAGCGGACAATCTGTCCCTAAATGATAGTTTACATATTGGAGCTGATTGGCTGGTGCCTTTATCACCTTGCACATATCACTGGTTTATCACTTCCTTATGCCTTCTCCAGGATAATACATCTGCCCCTGTATTTGGACAAAGTAGACACAGGCCTACACATATCAAATTACATACCCAGCAGCCACCCATCTGGCATTTGTCCATCCTCAAACTTATCAAAGAGGGATGACTGACTGAGGATGAAGGAGTAATGGCATCCCCCAGGGTAACCAGCAACAACACTGATTGTTTTGAGAATTGCTTTTACAAACCACTTGCACATTTGTGGAGTGCTCTAGATGACGATTAGTATAGATGTGCTGCCTGCCCCTAGGTGGTCTCAGCTGAATGTTTGTGCAATCTATGGCTCCCAGCACATTGGGCATGCCAGCCAACTCATAGAAATCTACCCAGACGGCATGCCACTGAGACTCCTGGGTAGGGAAGCAGATTGAGGCATCGATGTGGGGCTGCAAAACAGCCAACACCTGTGTGTATATTTGAAAGAAAATTAAACATGAGATTTTAGGACAGAACTGGCCACCGAGTAATTAAAACCAACCAAGAACAGAGGAGGTAGTTAGGTATACATCACCTGTGTTAATATTCTTGAAAATGAGGGCTGTGAGATTCCTATGACAGCCCCAGACACAGCCTGAAAGCTGCCAGTAGACATAAAGTGCAACACAGCCAGGAGTTTGTGCAGGCCTGAGACAGAGCGAGAGTGTGCTGTCTCAGGGTCTAGGCCCAGTTTGACAAGGTCATACAGATGGAAAATGTTGTTACGATTTAGATGGAACAGCTGTATGACCGTATCATCGGACAATGCGTTCAAGTTTAAACGCCCCCTAAAAAAACGAGGCCTGCGCAGCCTCCGCGGAACCTGTACAACCTGCTGACCATGTTCAGTTTCTTGGCCCTGGTTACTTACAGGCTGATGTCTGAGTCTGAGGAATCCGACAGCACACAAAATATCACTGGCCCACAGTCCTGCTGCCATTTCTGAGAGTAGGTGGATTGAAATGGGCATAAGATCCTTTTATAGGCATCCTAATTCAGGTGTGAGTGATTTGTTAGTTGCAACACATATAAACACGCCTGGAAAAAGCAGGTCTATTTTTTTGCCGCTTTTTTTAACGAATCACAAAAAAATACGACCGCAATTGAGCACTCAGAGACTAACACCTAAATACGAATGAATAGTGAATACCCGTGTTGTATGAAATAACAGCCGCGTTTGACCGATGGTCTATTCATTCGTATTTCTGAACTTTGTCATTCAAACCATTACGAATAGTCCAAACACTGCCAAGATTTGTGCTTAGTGAATTCCCGTGTTGGGACTTAGAAAAAAAAACACAAATCGGACAAACTCGATTTTTTAGTAAATATTGGCCTCCGTGGTTGATATGGAAAAGTCTGCCGACAAACACTCCCAGTCTCCATCCCTCACAGAGACTACACCTGTCCTATAAGTGGAAGTTGGGCTGAATTTTGCTTTACTAACTACCCCAGTTGACTAGGTGAGTAATTACAATCACATAGTATCTATACCTATCTCACAAGTGTGAGTATTACAGACATGGATTATTTATACTCCTGAAAATTACCTTTACTAAGTAACTGGTGAATTATACAATATTATACATGCACCTATTGTAATTCTGCTATTAACTCTTAGTTGACTATAAATGGAGCATTATTTATGGAGTGTTGATAATTTTGATTTTTTTATTAGTTACATTTTTATTTTATTGTGCAAATGTTGATTTTATGTTTTATGGTGTATGTCTGTATTGGAATTTCCCCTGCATAGGCAATATTACTTTTATTCATACTGGTAGACCAACTGCTATTACCATTATTTCTGTTTGGATTTATTGCTAATAATAATAATAATAATAATAATATTATTATTATTATTATTATATTGAAATATTAATCATCTACATGATCTCTGACCATTCCTAACATCAGGAACGGCAGATGTCTCCTATATTATAATTTCCTGTTCAAGTAAGTCACCTATCCCCTAGATACGCAGTCTGAAAAACTACATTATTTAGGCCTCTTCTCTTCTTTTATTTAGACAGAATAATTTATTTGTTGTACAGTAGTTTTCATGAAACCATGTTTTGAAATGTTCAACATTTGACTGCAGGAAAAACAATGCTCTGATTAAGATTGCTCGGCTTTAGACTGCATGTCTGCTTTTTAGATAATGAATGTCTAATATCGGAGTATTTCTGTCTGCAGATTTCTCTCTGTTGACATTGTCATGTATTACTTCATCCTCTTCTCTCTCACAACATAAAGCCTTAGGATGCTATTTTAAAATTACATGGAAATAGATGTTCAGATAATCATTACATGGCAAGATGGGAACTTTGGCCTTCTCATTCCGCTGTCAATATTAACTTAAATTAACTGGCCCAATTGAAATACATCACTCCTGGCTGATTAAATAACCTTCGCATATTGCACTGCTTTTTTTCAAGCTGCAGAGTTTATTCATTTTCTATGAATTCCATCAAATAATATTGCTAGCTTATTAGAAGGGGCTGGGCTACCCTCTGGCAATATGCCTGTGTGAAAGCCATTATTATGCTAGTGGGCAGAGGGACCAATAAATGGGGCTTGTCAAAGAGGCAGCCATGATTAACCAGTTATGTGTCTCCCTCTTTAGCATCATCATGAAGCACAGTTATACACTTTAATACTACATTTATGTAATGGGCTTGTCAAACTCTTCTGTTTCACTGGGCGCACATTATTTAAAATGTGTCATGCTATATTTCTATTAGGTAAAGCATATTAGGTAAAGCATATTCTCTGGAAACCAATAAGAGAGGTATTTAGATACTGAATATTAGTGGACCTATTATAGTCCCTATTGGTATACTGTATACAGGTCATTAAATCATTAACTTTGAGAATTCTCATTTGCAGTAGAATATATTTAAATCAAATTATACTAATAGTGATTTGACACAGGTAGCGAGCCTTTGTTTTTAAACTCACTTTATTGAGTAATTTACTCACGGTGTATAGGAAGCGTATTACTCGGTGTATTATATTGTTTCATTTCGTGTTTGGACAATTTTAATGGACTTATTAAAAGTACATTGTTAAATATCTCATGTGCGCCAACAAAGAGACATTCTTTCTCTTCTTTCTTCTGTACAATACCATTTGTCTCTGGTAGCACCCCCGAGCATCTAGTAATAAGTGGATGATCTTCTGACGGATATAAGTCGGGGTTTCCCTTTTAAGTTAATACTAACAATTATCTGGCTGCTGCAGAGCACATCCCCTCCCCCCATCCCTTTTATGCTGTAAAGAATATTAGTAAAGAGCAATACAGGCAATGTGACAGAAAAAGGTAAAACTTTTTTTTAATGTTCCTGCAGCTAAACAAACTCTGATTGATTTTAGGCTTTCTGGATTATAGCTCTCTTTATGACTAACATGGTTATTTTATGCCCATGGTTTATTTAGCCTAAGCTGTGGGTATTGCCAGATCATCTGAGGTCCCAGAGGGCCATTCTTCTTCCTGAAAACCCTCCACTCTTTTGGGCTCCATTAATCTACTCTCTCCTGGTTGTCCACTCCTACTTGTCCATTTGCTCCTTCTCAGTATTGATACTCACCTCTCAACCAATTTCCCATCCTATTGGGGTACCCCAAGGCTCTTCCTTGGTCCCTTTCTCTTCTCCCACTGCACCATCTCTTCATCACCTTTAGCCTTCAGTGTTACTTCTATGCTGATGATTTCCAAATGTACTGCTCTATTCTTGATCTCTTGGCTATCTGTTCCTGGATGTTAGAATGCTTCCTGAAACTTAGCATCTCCAAAAATGAAGTCAGCATCTTAGCCCTAGCCATGGTGCTCTCTCAACCTCCTCATCATCACCAACACCAGTGCCCTCCTCTCCCCCTTCTCTATTGACTGCATCTCCCTTTTCCCTGTTACCAAAGTCCATTGTCTAAGTGTCATCTTTGACTCTGCACTTTACTTCTACCCTCAAACCCAGTCCCTATACCAATACATGAACAATCCCTTTCTTATCACAAGTGGGAGACATCAAAGCTGCTTTTGTGGACAAAACTAAATTTTGGGAGATTCGGCTGAATTTCACATATGCACCAAGCTTCGTAGTTTAATACATTCTGTAGCTTGAACACTGGAGGCAACACCATCTGTTGATGGTTATGCCTAACAGTAGACTATGGTCTTCTTTCTACGATGTGCATGGAGAGGGAACCTATGAGATCCCTCTTAGTGTCCCATGCAGCAGACATGCTATCCAAATACGTTTGCAGAAGGACTTCCAGGTCACAAACCCAGAAGTTCCTACACCATAAAGGACAGCTCTTATCGAGAGTGCTGTCCTTTGCTTAAATCATTATGCATGCAGCATTAATAAATGTTGGTATGCATGTGATCAGTGGTAGGATGAATCACATTGAAAATGCGATGCTTGGTGCATCCCGCCTCATGGGTGCTGCTAATACTCTTATTCATGCTCATGATATCATGACTACTATAATCAACGTCTCTCTAGAGATGTGTGGTTTGGTTTCCATGGAAACCAACCGAACTTAGTAGGCACAACCGAACTTAGTTGTCACGAGTTGGTCTAAACCTGGCTCAGGTCTTCCAACCAGACTCAGATCTAAAAAGAAGGCAAAATGTCAGCTTCCTGGCATCAGATCTCACGTATTTTGGATGCCATTTCACACCCGAGAACGGCGGAAGAGGTTGTGGGAAATGAACTGAGAAGCACATTCTATTGTTAATATTAATATTAAAAACTGTCAAAGTAAATAAAGGAGCCCAGAGGCACTGTGTAATTTTGCAGGACGCCGGATGGAGAGGGTGCAGGAACTAAACTAGGAAGCACATTCTATTGTTAATATTGATAACTGTCAAAGTCAGTAAAGGATACTAGGGGCATTGTGTCATTTTGGACTTCAGTCTGTAACACTCAGAGGCACTAAATGAATTAGGAGTACTGTAGGACTAGTCGGACTGGAGCTAGAGCACTGTATTGTAACTAAGCTTAAAGCCAGTAAATGCAGAGGCACTGTGTCATTTAATAACACCAATAGGAGCACAGTGGCAGATGGAATTTTCCAAAGACAATTCCATCTTGCACCACTTGTGGACTAGATTTAGAAGAAATAATATGGCATTGTCCATAATAAGCCAACTCTCTGGTGTACCTCCTAAATTTACTACAGGGGTGTGTTACATGATTAGGAAGGAAGGGGGATAGGGGGGAGGGGAATAGTATGACCAGTAGGTCAGCCCGCCAATATGTGTTAGTGTAAGATAGTTTGATTTGGAGTTTTTAGCTCTGCAGTGCAACTATTCATTTTCTTGGCTTCTTTTTTCAACTCCTGGCTATAAATATTCTTTATGGCATTTTATCTTTTTATCAATTTAAATATTTAAATGAATCAAGCAATCAATCAATGCTCGTTAACTGCCTACTACTGCATACTCCACCTCCATTTCCATGTACTTCCCTGTGGCCTATTCTTTTGAAAACATTTTCTATGGGGTTGTATACAGTAGTTTATTAAACTATCATCCACAAAGTTTCATAGATGTGCTATATTCTTTTAAACTGCCGTGTGCGTGCCACTGCTCTGTTGCTTCGTTCAGCCAGCCAGGATTTGACCAATATTGGTGAACAACATTATGAACTGCAAGGTGCTCAAAAATGACTGGAAATTAATGTTATTTAGGCTAATAATATTGTAGAAACAAAAACAGGCCCAAATTACATGATTTGCAGTGGCAGACAGGATGGCACTTTTAAAAACTAGGCCCCCAAACAGCTCATCATGCAAAGAAGAAAAGGAGGTGCAATGTGGTAGCTGGATGACCAAGCTAAGCGACACAAGTTTGCGGCACAAACACCTGGCCTATCTAGGAGTGGCACTGCAGTGTCAGACAGGATGGCACTTTTAAAAACTAGGCCCCAAGCAGCTCATCATGCAAAGAAGAAAAAGAGGTGCAATGAGGAAGCTGGATGACTTTGCTTAGCGACACAAGTGTGTGGCACAAACACCTGGCCCATCTAGGAGTGGCACGCAGTGGCTGAATGTCGAAAGTGGCCCACAATTTTTTGGGCCACTGACAGCATCTCCTGCACGTCTGTCATTTTTCAAAAAATTCTGCACCACCAAATGAATTGTATGTGCAAAACATGGGACGTGCTGGATTTTGACCAGATGTAATGCACGCACAATATTGGTGAACTTATACTGCAGTATCCCATGACTAATATGGCAGTACCCCTGGACTTATACAGCAGTACCCCTGGACTTATACGGCAGTGCCCCTGGACTTATATGGCACTGCCACTGGACTTTTATGGCAGTACCCCTGGACTGAACTTATACAGCAGTACCCCTGGACTTATATGGCAGTACCCCTGGATGCATACTGCAGTATCCCTGGACTTATACTGCAGCAGCATTGGACTTATGGCAGCATAAGACACCACCACTGTGACTGGACTGATGCAGCACAAGACACCACCACTGGACTGCTGCAGGACAAGACAGCACTGGAATGACACAAAAGAGCAGGTCGCCACCCCACGTGCCACACCACTTTTCCGCACAGACACTGAGGAGACACGTCCTCTCGCTACACTCTCCAGTACTGGAGTGAAAATTGCGTCGTTGCGTGGCTCCTTATATGGAATCCAAAACCCACAAGAATCCGACAGCAGGATGATGACGTTTTGCCTCATTCTGGTTTCCGAGTCTGGCGGGAAGTCCCGAGCCGGACTCAGATCCGGGCGCGGGACGTGATATTTGGTAGGGTTCGGGTCTCAGGGAACCGAACCCGCTCATCTCTAGTTCAAACACACCCCACCCAAATCTTATCTCTCTGCACATGTTATATTCCCCCCCCCCCCCCCCTGCGGTGCACATGGTTTTGTCCATTAGCCAAAAAATTTGCTGCTGCAAGCAGATCTGAATTAGGCCCCAAAAACACAAAAATGAATCCAGATCCAAAACCAAAACACGGGGGTCTGTGCACATCTCTAGTGGGAAGGGTGAAAAATAAAACATACCTTTACTCTGCGTGTCTTTGAGGGTTAGACACTAATAAGCAAAGCAGATCATCTGTGCATGTTTGTCACACCAGCAGCTGCAATCTGCAATACAGACTCTTCCTTTATGTTTGTTTGAATTTGAATTGAGATGCCATTTCTTGTTTTTCTTAAGAGTATCTATCTACACTGTAGCATATATTGTGTATATATGATTTTTTAAAGAAAATCCAGATCCAAAACTAAAACACTTGAAGGTGGTTTTGCCAAAACTAGAGATGTGCGGCGGGCACTTTTCATATTTTGGGAGTCATTCAGACCCAATTGCACGCTGCAGATTTTTGCAGCCGTGCGATCGGGTCTGAACAGCGCATGTGTGGGGGCCGCAATGCGCAGGTGTGTCGCTGGCCAGTGACGTCCATCACCGGGCAGCGATGGAAGTAACGAAGAAAGAGTTCGCAGAGGCTAACGCAAGAAGATTAACAGGAAGAGGTCATCCGCGGGTGTCAACTCACCGTTTTCTGGGAGTGTCGAGGAAAATGCAGGCGTGCCCGGCCGTTTCCAGGGAGGGATCCTGACTTCAGCTCCAGCAAGGATCATCACAGCGGGTGAGTAAGTCCTGAGCTTTTTTGTTGTGCAGCTTTCTGCACAAGCGTTTGTAGCCCTGCACAGCGAATCCCGCCTTCCCTGTAGCCTGCGTGCGACCAGGTCTGAATTAGGCCCTTCGTGTTTTGGTTTTGGATCTGGATAGGTTTTGCCAAAACCACCCTTTCGGGTTTTGGATATCTTGATGATTTTTGAAAAAAACATCAAAATAGCAAAAAAATCACAGAATTTGGGGGTAATTTTGATTCTACGGTATTATTAACCTCAATAACATTCATTTCCACTCAATTCCACTCTATTCTGAACACCTCACACCTCACAATATTGTTTTTAGGCCTAAAAGTTACACCGAGGTAGCTGTATGACTGAGCTAAGCGACACAAGTGTGCAGCACAAACACCTGGCCCATCTAGGAGTGGTACTACAGTGGCAGACAGGATGGCACTTAAAAAAAAATTAGCCCCCAAACAGCACATAGTAATATAGTAACATAGTAACATAGTATTTGAGGTTGAATAGAGGCAAAATGGCCATTGTGTTCAACTAAGTTGAGTTGATTATAATTAGTGATGAGCGGGTTCGGATCCTCGAGATCCGAACCCGCCCGAACTTCACCTTTTTTTTCACGGGTCCGAGCGACTCGGATGCTCCCGCCTTGCTCGGTTAACCCGAGCGCGCCCAAATGTCATCATCCCGCTATCGGATTCTCGCGAGATTCGGATTCTATATAAGGAGCCGCGCGTCGCCGCCATTTTCACACGTGCATTGAGATTGATAGGGAGAGGACGTGGCTGGCGTCCTCTCCGTTATAGTAGAAAAGACTGAGTGACTTAGTTATAATTGTGGGGAGGATTGGGGACGGGGAGCAGCTGTTAGGGAGTACAGTGCAGGGTTTTGATTATAATACCACCAGTGAGTTTAATCCGTTGTTTCTCTGCCTGAAAAAAACGCTCCACCATATCTGTGCTCACTCAGTGTGCTGCACTGCTGCATATATCTGTGCTGAGTGCACTGCTCACACTGCCTAATTGTGGGGACTGGGGAGCAGTTATAGCAGGAGTACAGTGCACAGTTTTGCTGACAGTGACCACCAGTCCAGTATACGTTTGTCTGCCTGAAAAACACTCCTGTGGTGGCTTTTTTTTTCTTCATACTAGTTTAGCAGTCTGCTGACAGTGTCCACCAGGTCCGTTATTATTATACAGTATATTATATATATATATATAGCAGTACGGTAGGCCACGGCTGTACCTACCTCTGTGTCGTCAGTGCACTCGTCGTCCATAAGTAATATAATACTATACTATAGTATCCATCCATCTACATTGTATACCTGCGGTGGCTTTTTTTTTCTTCATACTAGTTTAGCAGTCTGCTGACAGTGTCCACCAGATCCGTTATTATTATTATATATATATATATATATATATATATAGCAGTACGGTAGGCCACGGCTGTACCTACCTCTGTGTCGTCAGTGCACTCGTCGTCCATAAGTAATATAATACTATAGTATCCATCCATCTACATTGTATACCTGTGGTGGTTTTTTTTTTTCTTCATACTAGTTTAGCAGTCTGCTGACAGTGTCCACCAGGTCCGTTATTATTATTATACAGTATATTATATATATATATATATATATATATATAGCAGTACGGTAGGCCACGGCTGTACCTACCTCTGTGTCGTCAGTGCACTCGTCGTCCATAAGTAATATAATACTATACTATAGTATCCATCCATCTACATTGTATACCTGTGGTGGCTTTTTTTTTCTTCATACTAGTTTAGCAGTCTGCTGACAGTGTCCACCAGGTCCGTTATTATTATACAGTATATTATATATATATAGCAGTACGGTAGGCTACGGCTGTACCTACCTCTGTGTCGTCAGTGCACTCGTCGTCCATAAGTAATATAATACTATACTATCCATCCATCTACATTGTATACCTGTGGTGTTTTTTTTTTCTTCATACTAGTTTAGCAGTCTGCTGACAGTGTCCACCAGGTCCGTTATTATTATACAGTATATTATATATATATATAGCAGTACGGTAGGCCACGGCTGTACCTACCTCTGTGTCGTCAGTGCACTCGTCGTCCATAAGTAATATAATACTATACTATCCATCCATCTACATTGTATACCTGTGGTGGTTTTTTTTTCTTCATACTAGTTTAGCAGTCTGCTGACAATGTCCACCAGGTCCGTTATTATTATATAGTATATTATATATATATATATATATAGCAGTACGGTAGGCCACGGCTGTACCTACCTCTGTGTCGTCAGTGCACTCGTCGTCCATAAGTAATATAATACTATACTATAGTATCCATCCAACTACATTGTATACCTGTGGTGGCTTTTTTTTTCTTCATACTAGTTTAGCAGTCTGCTGACAGTGTCTACCAGGTCCGTTATTATTATTATACAGTATATTATATATATATATATATATATATATATATATATATATAGCAGTACGGTAGGCCACGGCTGTACCTACCTCTGTGTCGTCAGTGCACTCGTCGTCCATAAGTAATATAATACTATACTATCCATCCATCTACATTGTATACCTGTGGTGGTTTTTTTTCCCTTCATACTAGTTTAGCAGTCTGCTGACAGTGTCCACCAGGTCCGTTATTATTATACAGTATATTATATATATATATATATATATATATATATATATATATATATATATAGCAGTACGGTAGGCCACGGCTGTACCTACCTCTGTGTCGTCAGTGCACTCGTCGTCCATAAGTAATATAATACAATACTATCCATCCATCTACATTGTATACCTGTGGTGGCTTTTAGTTGTGCGCATTAAAATATGGAGAACAAAAATGTGGAGGTTAAAAAAATAGGGAAAGATCAAGATCCACTTCCACCTCATGCTGAAGCTGCTACCACTAGTCATGGCCGAGACGATGAAATGCCATCAACGTTGTCTGCCAAGGCCGATGCCCAATGTCATAGTACAGAGCATGTAAAATCCAAAACACAAAAGATCAGTAAAATGACCCAAAAATCAAAATTAAAAGCGTCTGAGGAGAAGCGTAAACTTGCCAATATGCCATTTACGACACGGAGTGGCAAGGAACGGCTAAGGCCCTGGCCTATGTTCATGGCTAGTGGTTCAGCTTCACACGAGGATGGAAGCACTCATCCTCTCGCTAGAAAAAAGAAAAGACTTAAGCTGGCAAAAGCACAGCAAAGAACTGTGCGTTCTTCGAAATCACAAATCCCCAAGGAGAGTCCAATTGTGTCGGTTGCGATGCCTGACCTTCCCAACACTGGACGGGAAGAGCTTGCGCATTCCACCATTTGCACGACCCCTGCAAGTGCTGGAAGGAGCACCCGCAGTCCAGTTCCTGATAGTCAAATTGAAGATGTCAGTGTTGAAGTACACCAGGATAAGGATATGGGTGTTGCTGGCGCTGGGGAGGAAATTGACAAGGAGGATTCTGATGGTGATGTGGTTTGTTTAAGTCAGGCACCCGGGGAGACACCTGTTGTCCGTGGGAGGAATATGGCCATTGACATGTCTGGTCAAAATACAAAAAAAATAAGCTCTTCAGTGTGGAATAATTTCAACAGAAATGCGGACAACTGGTGTCAAGCCGTGTGTTGCCTTTGTCAAGCTGTAATAAGTAGGGGTAAGGACGTTAACCACCTCGGAAAATCCTCCCTTATACGTCACCTGCAGCGCATTCATAATAAGTCAGTGACAAGTTCAAAAACTTTGGGCGACAGCGGAAGCAGTCCACTGACCAGTAAATCCCTTCCTCTTGTAACCAAGCTCCCGCAAACCACACCACCAACTCCCTCAGTGTCAATTTCCTCCTTACCCAGGAAAGCCAATAGTCCTGCAGGCCATGTCACTGGCAAGTCTGACGAGTCCTCTCCTGCCTGGGATTCCTCGGATGCATCCTTGAGTGTAACGCCTACTGCTGCTGGCGCTGCTGTTGTTGCTGCTGGGAGTCGATCGTCATCCCAGAGGGGAAGTCGGAAGACCACTTGTACTACTTCCAGTAAGCAATTGACTGTCCAACAGTCCTTTGCGAGGAAGATGAAATATCACAGCAGTCATCCTGCTGCAAAGCGGATAACTGAGGCCTTGGCAGCCTGGGCGGTGAGAAACGTGGTTCCGGTGTCCATCGTTAATTCAGAGCCAACTAGAGACTTGATTGAGGTACTGTGTCCCCGGTACCAAATACCATCTAGGTTCCATTTCTCTAGGCAGGCGATACCGAAAATGTACACAGACCTCAGAAAAAGACTCACCAGTGTCCTAAAAAATGCAGTTGTACCCAATGTCCACTTAACCACGGACATGTGGACAAGTGGAGCAGGGCAGACTCAGGACTATATGACTGTGACAGCCCACTGGGTAGATGTATTGCCTCCCGCTGCAAGAACAGCAGCGGCGGCACCAGTAGCAGCATCTTGCAAACACCAACTCGTTCCTAGTCAGGCTACGCTTTGTATCACCGCTTTCCAGAATACGCACACAGCTGAAAACCTCTTACGGCAACTGAGGAAGATCATCGCAGAATGGCTTACCCCAATTGGACTCTCCTGGGGATTTGTGGCATCGGACAACGCCAGCAATATTGTGCGTGCATTACATCTGGGCAAATTCCAGCACGTCCCATGTTTTGCACATACCTTGAATTTGGTGGTGCAGAATTATTTAAAAAACGACAGGGGTGTGCAAGAGATGCTGTCGGTGGCCAGAAGAATTGCGGGCCGCTTTCGGCATACAGGCACCGTGTACAGAAGACTGGAGCACCACCAAAAACACCTGAACCTGCCCTGCCATCATCTGAAGCAAGAGGTGGTAACGAGGTGGAATTCAACCCTCTATATGCTTCAGAGGATGGAGGAGCAGCAAAAGGCCATTCAAGCCTATACATCTGGCCACGATATAGGCAAAGGAGGTGGAATGCACCTGTCTCAAGCGCAGTGGAGAATGATTTCAACGTTGTGCAAGGTTCTGCAACCTTTTGAACTTGCCACACGTGAAGTCAGTTCAGACACTGCCAGCCTGAGTCAGGTCATTCCCCTCATCAGGCTTTTGCAGAAGAAGCTGGAGGCATTGAAGGAGGAGCTAAAACAGAGCGATTCCGCTAGGCATGTGGGACTTGTGGATGGAGCCCTTCATTCGCTTAACCAGGATTCATGGGTGGTCAATCTGTTGAAATCAGAGCACTACATATTGGCCACCGTGCTCGCTCTTAGATTTAAAACCTACGTTGGATCTCTCTTTCCGGCAGACACAAGTCTGCAGAGGTTCAAAGACCTGCTGGTGAGAAAATTGTCAAGTCAAGCGGAACGCGACCCGTCAACATCTCCTCCTTCACATTCTCCCGCAACTGGGGGTGCGAGGAAAAGGCTACGAATTCCGAGCCCACCCGCTGGCGGTGATGCAGGGCAGTCTGGAGCGACTGCTGATGCTGACATCTGGTCTGGACTGAAGGACCTGCCAACGATTACTGACATGTCATCTACTGTCACTGCATATGATTCTCTCACCATTGAAAGAATGGTGGAGGATTATATGAGTGACCGCATCCAAGTAGGCACGTCAGACAGTCCGTACGTATACTGGCAGGAAAAAGAGGCAATTTGGAGGCCCTTGCAGAAACTGGCTTTATTCTACCTAAGTTGCCCTCTCTCCAGTGTGTACTCCGAAAGAGTGTTTAGTGCCGCCGCTCACCTTGTCAGCAATCGGCGTACAAGGTTACTTCCAGAAAATGTGGAGAAGATGATGTTCATTAAAATGAATAATAATCAATTCCTCCGTGGAGACATTCACCAGCAGCAATTGCCTCCAGAAAGTACACGGGGACCTGAGATGGTGGATTCCAGTGGGGACGAATTAATAATCTGTGTGGAGGGGGATGTACACAGTGAAAGGGGTGATGAATCGGACGATGATGATGAGGTGGACATCTTGCCTCTGTAGAGCCAGTTTGTGCAAGGAGAGATTGATTGCTTCTTTTTTGGTGGGGGCCCAAACCAACCAGTCATTTCAGTCACAGGCGTGTGGCAGACCCTGTCGCTGAAATGATGGGTTCGTTAAAGTGTGCATGTCCTGTTTATACAACATAAGGGTGGGTGGGAGGGCCCAAGGACAATTCCATCTTGCACCTCTTTTTTCTTTCATTTTTCTTTGCGTCATGTGCTGTTTGGGGAGTATTTTTTTGAAGGGCCATCCTGCGTGACACTGCAGTGCCAATCCTAGATGGGCCAGGTGTTTGTGTCGGCCACTAGGGTTGCTTAGCTTAGTCACACAGCTACCTCATTGCGCCTCTTTTTTTCTTTGCGTCATGTGCTGTTTGGGGAGTATTTTTTTGAAGGGCCATCCTGCGTGACACTGCAGTGCCACTCCTAGATGGGCCAGGTGTTTGTGTCGGCCACTAGGGTCGCTTAGCTTAGTCACACAGCTACCTCATTGCGCCTCTTTTTTTCTTTGCGTCATGTGCTGTTTGGGGAGTATTTTTTTGAAGGGCCATCCTGTCTGACACTGCAGTGCCACTCCTAGATGGGCCAGGTGTTTGTGTCGGCCACTTGGGTCGCTGAGCTTAGTCACACAGCTACCTCATTGCACCTCTTTTTTTCTTTGCGTCATGTGCTGTTTGGGGAGTATTTTTTTGAAGGGCCATCCTGTCTGACACTGCAGTGCCACTCCTAGATGGGCCAGGTGTTTGTGTCAGCCACTTGGGTCGCTGAGCTTAGTCACACAGCTACCTCATTGCACCTCTTTTTTTCTTTGAGTCATGTGCTGTTTGGGGACTATTTTTTTGAAGGGCCATCCTGCGTGACACTGCAGTGCCACTCCTAGATGGGCCAGGTGTTTGTGTCGGCCACTTGGGTCGCTGAGCTTAGTCACACAGCTACCTCATTGCACCTCTTTTTTTCTTTGCGTCATGTGCTGTTTGGGGAGTATTTTTTTGAAGGGCCATCCTGCCTGACACTGCAGTGTCACTCCTAGATGGGCCAGGTGTTTGTGTCGGCCACTTGTGTCGCTTAGCTTAGCCATCCAGCGACCTCGGTGCAAATTTTAGGACTAAAAATAATATTGTGAGGTGTGAGGTGTTCAGAATAGACTGAAAATGAGTGGAAATTATGGTTATTGAGGTTAATAATACTATGGGATCAAAATGACCCCCAAATTCTATGATTTAAGCTGTTTTTTAGGGTTTTTTTGAAAAAAACACCTGAATCCAAAACACACCCTAATCCGACAAAAAAAATTCGGTGAGGTTTTGCCAAAACGCGTTCGAACCCAAAACACGGCCGCGGAACCGAACCCAAAACCAAAACACAAAACCCGAAAAATTTCCGGTGCACATCACTAATTATAATGTACCTACTGAAATACTGCTTTATGACTAGTTAACCACTATAAATCATGTTCCACCCGGAATATCAACGTCAATATTTTAAATGTAAATAACCTTGGATACATTTTCAATCAGAAATTTATCCAATCCGTTTTTAAATGCATTTACAGAGTCCGCCATTACCACCTTCCCTGGCAGGGAATTCCAGATCCTTATTGCCCTAACAGTGAAGAAACCTTTCCTACGTTGCGTACGGAATTTTCTCTCCTATAGCCTCAGTGAGTGCCCACGTGTCCTAAACAGAGTTCTTTTAATAAATAATTCCTCTGATAACTCTTTGCAATGTCCCTTCACATATTTGAAGATATTAATAATGTCTCCTCTTAGACGCCTCTTTTCCTGTGTATACATATTCAAACTAGTAAGCCTTTCCTAGTAATCCAGTCCCTCTAGCCCTCTAATCAATTTAGTAGCTCGCCTTTGATCCCTTTCTAGTTCACCAATATCTTTTTTATACAGTGGCGCCCAAAACTGAACGTAATAATCAAGGTGCAGATGTACCAGTGATTTGTACAGTCGCATTACACTCTTATCCCTTGTCTCAATTCCCTGCTTACTTGCCTTCTTTACTGCACTTTGACATTGTATACGGTTATTAAGCCTATTATCAATGAGTACCCCCAAATCTTTTTCCAATACTGTTACTCCAAGACTTTCCCCATCATGCTAAGAAGTAAAAGAGGTACAATGAGGTAGCTGTATGACTAAGCTAAGCAAAAAAAGCATGCGGCACAAACACCTGGCCCATCTAGGGTTGGCAAGGCAGTCCCACTGCACTAATGGCGGATACCAGACGCACATCTAACACCAACATAGGTGTCAAGGCCTCAGTTATCCGCTTTGCAACAGGATGACTGCTGTCATATTTCATCTTCCTCGTAAAGGACTGCTGGACAGTCATTTGCTTAGCTGAAGTAGTACAAGTGGTCTTTCGACTTCCTTTCTGGGATGATGATCGACTTCCAGCAGCAACAACATCAGCGGCAACAGCAGCAGTAGGAGGAAGTGGTTCTTGATCTTTCCCTATTTTATCCTCCAAATTTTTGGACTCCATTATTTTTCTGGAGTTATATAACAAAATGCAGCACAGGAGAGCGTACCTCTACACCACACAGGGCAAGCCCTGTAAAAATTATTTGAATTAAATATTAATAACCCCTTTATTTGGAGAAACTATTATACAGCACAGGACAGCACCACTGAACTTATATGGCAACACCACTGGACTGGATTTATACGACAGTACCACTGGATAGGACTTATACGGCAGTGTCACTCGATTTATATGGCAGCATCCCTGGACATATACGGCAGTATCACTGGACAAATATGGCAGTATCACTGGACATATATGGCAGTATCACTGGATTTATGCGTCAGAACCACTGGACATATATGGCAGAATCACTGGACATATACGGCAGTATCACTGGACATATACGGCAGTACCACTGGACATATACAGCAGTACCAGTTGACATATACGGCAGTACCACTAGACATATACGGCAGTATCACTGGACTGGATTTATACAGCAGTACCACTAGACATATACAGCAGTATCACTGGACATATGCGGCAGTAACCACTGGACATATACGGCAGTATCACTGGACTGAATTTATATAGCAGTACCACTGGACATCTAGGCAGTATCACAGGATTTATACGGCAGTACCACTGGA
Organism: Pseudophryne corroboree; assembly: GCF_028390025.1. Classification (NCBI taxonomy): domain Eukaryota; kingdom Metazoa; phylum Chordata; class Amphibia; order Anura; family Myobatrachidae; genus Pseudophryne; species Pseudophryne corroboree. The sequence goes on along the minus strand of NC_086451.1, from coordinate 365,584,002 downwards.
CATATACAGCAGTACCACTGGATTTATATGGCAGTACCACTGGACATATACGGCAGCATCACTGGATTTATATGGCAGAACCACTGGACATATATGGCAGAACCACTGGACATATACGGCAGTATCACTGAACTGGATTTATACGGCAGTACCACTGGACATATATGGCAGTACCACTGGGCATATACGGCAGTACCACTAGACATATACGGCAGTACCACTAGACATATACGGCAGTACCACTAGACATATACGGCAGTATCACTGGACTGGATTTATACGGCAGTATCACTGGACATATGTTAGCATCCTAATCCCATAGCCATTACGGCATAATCAAAACTAATGGGCTTATTCATCTGTCGGCGGGGACGTGTCCCGGGTTCGATTCCTAAAGTACTGTAAGAATGCATGTTAGTTTCTTCCAGACGCTTTATTATTTTTTTATTTTTTTTATCTATCGTACCGTACTATTCTTTCACATTCAATAGAAGTGTGCACACAAGTTTTACATAAAGCAGGGCAAAGCTGCAGGAGCGTTTCTACTGTAAAATACACAGCGGCTATGAGGATAAGGTTCTATGCACCGTACAGTACACATACAATTCTGTAGCAGGGCAGACTCGATGGCTACCACCTGTGACTCCTTGCACTGAGGAGGCCCTCGGCTACGGAGCGAGTGATGGCACGGGTTTTGCAGGCTACGGGGCAATGAAGAAGGAGCGTCAAAGTCCCCTAGCTAAAATACACATGGGCAATATGGCTAGGAGAGCTCTATGCACATTACGGATACACCAAACTCGATCGCCTAGCAAGTTGACAAAATGGCCGCCGCCCGACTCCCCCCACTTTGTGGCAGCACTCGGCTATGGAGCGAGTGACGGCATAAGTTTTGAAGGCTATGGGGCAATGCTGAGGGAGCGTCACAATCCCCTAGCTAAAATACACAGGGGCGATAGGGCTAGGTGAGCTCTATGTACATTACGATACACCAGACTTGAACACATACTGTAGCAAGTTGTCAAATTGGCTGACATCAGTTATCCCTTCCCCGTGGAGGCCCTTGGCTATGGAGCGAGTGATGGCACAGATTTTGCAGGCTACAGGGCAATGCTGAAGGAGAGTCACAATCCCCTAGCTAAAATACACAGAAGCGATCGGGCTATGTGAGCTCTATGCACATAATGATACACCAGACTCGATCACATAGCAAACTGACAAAATGTCTGCCGCCCGTGAACCCCCACCTCGTGGCAGCGCTCGGGTATGGAGCGAGCGACGGCATAGGTTTTGCAGGCTACAGGGCAATGCTGAAGGAGCGTCACAATACCCTAGCTAAAATACTCCGGGGCGATAGGGATAAGCGAGCTCTATGCACATTACGATACCCCGGACTCGATCACCTAGCAAGTTTACAAAATGGCCTCCGCCTGAGTCCTCCCACCTCATGGCAGCACTCAGCTATGGAGCGAGCAACGGCATAGGTGTTACAGGCAATTCCTTCCCATTGGCATTCCTTTATGCTGTTAGGGGACTCGGACGCTCAAATTGCAAAACACAGTATTTTCCACCGCCTCCCCCCATCGCCCTTACCCCCTGGCAGCCTACACAGTTCATACAGTTGACAGGGAGGGAGGTCAGGCCAGGTTACAATAAATGTGCAACACAATACTACAGTATACTGTATATGAAAATCACATAGAGAACTGCAGTCGCGTTGATACTGTAGATGTGTAAATGATACAGTAGCAGTGATCCCTTCTCACAAAGTACAACACAGATTCTCTATCGCTGATGATCTACAGTACTGTGTTGCTCGAACAGTTAATTGCGTCAGGATATATTTATTGGTATGTCTACGGGTGCGGAATCAGATGCTCATGCAGATGTACCCTGATTTATGTGAAACCTGTGTGCACCCTTCCATTGAATGTATTACAATGGATTACAAAAAGAAAAAATAATAATAAAGTGAATGCCAGGGGGAAAAAAATATAGATTGGCCTTTTGGGAATCGAACCCGGGACTCTCAGCGTGGGCGCCTTCATTGCTTGCCCACATTGCTGCATGGAAGATTCACAAATTCATGTGTAAAAGTACTGCAAGCAGCGGTTCCATTGGTATTTGTTTATGCCATTAGGGGACTCGGATGCTCATATCGTAAAACATGGTATTTAGTGCACTGGGGGTCATTCTGAATTGTTCGCTCGCTGGCAGTTTTTAGCAGCCATGCAAATGCTATGCCGCCTCCCACTGGAAGTGTATTTTAGCTTAGCAGAAGTGCGAATGAAAGGATCGCAGAGTGGCTACAAAATAATTTTGTGCAGTTTCAGAGTAGCTTCAGACCTACTCAGCGCTTGCGATCACTTCAGACTGTTCAGTTCCTGTTTTGACGTCACAAACACGCCCTGAGTTCGGCCAGCCATGCCTGCGTTTTTCCTGGCACGTCTGCGTTTTTCTGAACACTCCCTGAAAATGGTCAGTTGACACCCAGAAACGCCCTCTTCCTGTCAATCACTCTGCGGCCAGCAGTGCAACTGAAAAGTTTCGCTAGACCTTCTGTGAAACTATATAGTTCGTTATAATAGTATGACGCGCATGCGCATTGCGCCGCATACGCATGCGCAGAAGTGCCTTTTTTGCCTGATCACTGCGCAGCGACCGAAAGCAGCTAGCAATCAACACGGAATGACCCCCACTGTACATACTTTAAAGTCAATGAGCTACATTATTCCTTTCACACATTAGTTGCGTCTGCATACACAAGTGTTTTAACATGTTCGTTTGCGTCTGTATAAACTGTTTTTTTTTTTTTTTTTTTTTTAACTCTCTCCGTCTGACCATTGGTCACCATCTGTGTGTACAGTATGCAGTACAGGACTGTATATTAACATTACAGTCGTCACTGATCATTTGCCAGAGCTTGTACTGTAGATCAATCTGCCGCTATTCAATCTAAAGTACTGGATTAGTGGAGCATTAGCCACCTAGTGATGGAGATGTGTATTGCATGCTGAGTATCTAGTCGTGCCTCAATGCGCCTGTCCGTGATTAAACTCAGCAACCTAAGCTATCATGTAGGCATGACTAAACCTCCGTCTAGGTGCAGAAACAGCCAAGATAACAGAGGACCCATCTGTATACGGCAGTACCACTTGACATATACGACAGTACCACTGGAAATATACGGCAGTAGTACTGGACTGGATTTATACGGCAGTACCACTGGACATATACGGCAGTACCACTGGACATATACGGCAGTACCACTGGACTTATACGGCAGCACAGGGACACCACCACTGGACTAATGCAGGACAACACAGCACCACTGCAATGAACTGGACTTATACAGCAGCACTGGACATATGGCAGCAGAGGACACCACCACTGTGACTGGACTGATGCAGCATAAGACACTACATTGGACTGAGCAGCACAAGACAGCACTGGAATCACCACCCCACTTTCCCGCACAGACACGGAGTGAGGACGTAGACACGTCCTATCGCTACACTCTCCAAGCCAGAGTGAAAATGGCAGCGACACACGGCTTCTTATATGGAATCCAAAACCCATGAGAATCCAACAGCGGGATGATGACGTTTTGCCTCGTTCTGGTTTCCAAGTCTAGCGGGAAGTCCCGAGCCTGGCTCGAAACTGGGCTCGAGATGTGATGTTCGGTATGTGATGTTCATTAGGGTTAGGTTCTCAGAGAACCGAACCCGCTCATCTCTAGCCAACACCAGAAAACAAAAACAAAACACTGAGGGTGTTTTTGGCGAATCTCTACTTCTCTCTTTCCTTCCATTCTCCTGCTTCATTCTCCTTTCTTTTTCTTTCTTTTTTTTTGCATTACCACTGCTGCTTCTTTCTGCCAGTCACTTCCCTGGCTCCCTGACCTACACAAATTAAAATGTAAACTTCTCTCTCCTCCATAACGCTCACCCACTGTACTTCTCACTATATAAATAGAATTTCCACTCACTCCCTCCTGTCCAATTTGCTCTGCCAGTGCCTCTCTGCTCATCTCATCCTGCTCCCACTCTCACCTTCAGGACATCTCCTATGCCATCTCCTAGCTCTGGAATGTACTCCCACTGGGAGGCAGTTACAAGACAATACTGACGCTGGAATCCCGTCCCCTTACAGTTCCCACAGTCAGCATGCTGACTAACAGGGACTGTTCCCACTCATGGGAGACTGCTCGCCCCCGCCCCCCCCCTCCCGTTGGCCATCTGAAAGCCGTTATCAATATGGTGACCGGCGGTCTCCTGATCGCCGGTCACGCATACCATACCACTGCCACTACATGGTCTTGCCTCCAGTCTCTCAGCATTCAGAGTTGCACTTAACACTCACCTCTACATTGAATCCTATGACCCCTCCTCCTAATCCCCAGCATCTGCACTCCTCAATTTTAGTCACCTCACTCTCTTTCTGTCTACCTATATCTGCTATAAAATGTAAGATGTCACCAGCAGGTCCATCTCCCTCCTTTCCTCTATACTCAGTTAGAGATTAGTGGGTTTGGATCCCTGACATCCGAACCCTATCGAACTGTTTTCCCGCCTGACTCGGAAACCGGAACTAGGCAAAACGTCATCATCCCGCTGTCGGATTCTCGCGGGATTTGGATGCCATATCGGAGAGTGTATTGAGAGGACGTGTCCTCAGTGTCTGTGTGGGCAGGAAAGTGGGGTGGTGAGTCTTGTGCTGTGTTGCGCTGCTCAGTCCGGTCCAGTGTAGTCAGTGTATTGTGCTGCATCAGTCCAGCCAGTCACAGTGTTGGTGTCCTCTGCTGCTATATGTCCCCAGTGCTGCTGGCTGCTATATAAGTCCCTTGCATTTTTGCTGGGTTGTCTTGCATCAGACCAGGGGTAGTGTCTCTCTTGTGCAGCATCAGTCCAGTGACCAGTCACAGTGGTGGTGTCCTCTGCTGCCATATATCCAGTGTATCTGTATAAGTCCTTTTCGGTGGTGCTGTGTTGTCCTGCATTAGACCAGGGATAGTGTCTTGTGCAGCATCAGTCCAGTGACCAGTCACAGTGGTGGTGTCCTCTGCTGCCATATGTCCAGTGTAGCTGTATAAGTCCCTTACAGTGTTGTTGTGTTTTGCTGCATCAGACCAGTGGTAGTGTCCTGGCCATCAGTAATTCCAGTGACGAGGCAGTCACAGTGGTATACGCTGCTGCTATATGTCCACTGCTGCTGTATAATAATAATAATAACAACAACAGTCCCTTACAGTGTTGCTGTGTTGTGCTGCATCAGACCAGTGGTAGTGTCCTGGCCATCAGTCATTCCAGTCATTCCTGTGCTGCATATTGTCTTATATAACTCCCCAAAAATAATGGAAAACAAAAATTTAGAGGATAAAATAGGGAAAGATCAAGAACCACTTCCTCTTAGTGCTGAAACTGCTGCCACTAGCCACGATATAGACGATGAAATGCCATCAACGTCGTCTGCCAAGGCCAATGCCCAATGTGATAGTAGAGGGCATGTAAAATACAAAAAAAACAAAGTTTAGTAAAAAGAACCAAAAAAGACATTTAAATCGTCTGAGGAGAAACATAAACTTGCCAATATGCCATTTACGACACGGAGTGGCAAGGAGCGGCTGAGGCCTTGGCCTATGTTCATGGCTAGTGGTTCAGCTTCACATGATGATGGAAGCCCTAATCCTCCCACTAGAAAAATTAAAAGAGTTAAGCTGGAAAGAGCACAGAAAAGAACTGTGCGTTCTGAGATGGTATAACAAATCCCCAAAGAGAGTCCAAGTGTGTCGGAGGTTGCGATGCCTGACCTTCCCAACACTGGACGGGAAGAGGTGGCTCTTTCAACCATTTGCACGCCCCCTGCAAGTGCTGGAAGGAGCACCCACAGTCCAGTTACTGATATTGAAATTGAAGATGTCACTGTTGAAGTACACCAGGATGAGGATATGGGTGTTGCTGGCACTGAGGAGGAGGTTGACGATAAGGTTTCTGATGGTGATGTGGTTTGTTTAAGTCAGGCACTGGGGGAGACACCTGTTGCCCATGGGATGAAGAAGCCCATTGTGATGCCTGGGCAAACTATGAAAAAAGCCACCTCTTCGGTGTGGAATTATTTCTCCACAAATCCGGACAACAGGTGTCAAGCCATCTGTTGCCTCTGTCAATCTCTAATAAGTAGGCGTAAGGATGTTAACCACCTAGGAACATCCTCCCTTATACATCACCTGCAGTGCATTCATCATGAGTCAGTGTCAAGTTGTGAAACTTTGGGTAAGAGAGTAAGCAGTCCACTGACACCTAAATCCCTTCTTCCTCCTGTACCCAAGCTCCTGCAAGCCACACCACCAACTCCCTCAACGTCAACTTCCTCCTCAGTCAGGAATGTCAGTAGTCCTGCAGGCCATGTCACTGTCAAGACTGAAGAGTCCCCTCCTAACCGGGATTCCTCCGGAGGATCCTTGAGTGGTAAGCCTGCTGTTGCTACCACCGCTGCTGTTGTTGCTGCTGGGAGTTGATCATCATCCCAGAGGGAAAGTCGGAAGACCACTTGTACTATTTCCAGTAAGCAATTGACTGTCCAACAGTCCTTTGTGAGGAATATGAAATATGACAGCAGTCATCCTTTTGCAAAGCAGATAACTGAGGCCTTGACAGCTATGTTTTTGTTAGACGTGCATCCGGTATCCGCCATTAGTTCAGTGGGTCTTAGAGAATTGTTTGAGGTACTGTGTCCTCTGTATCAAATCCCATCTAGGTTCCACTTCTCTAGGCAGGCGATACTGAGAATGTACACAGACATCAGAAAAAGAGTCACCAGTGTACAACAAAATGCGGTTGTATCCAGTGTCCACTTAACCACATACACACATACATGTGGACAAGTGGAACAGGGCATACTAAAGACTATATGACTGTGACAGCCCACTGGGCAGCTGTATTGCCTCCCGCAGCAACAACAACAGCAGCGGCACCAGTAGTAGCATCTCGCAAACGCCAACTCGTTCCTAGGCAGGCTACGCTATGTATCACCGCTTTCCGTAAGAGGCACACTGCTCACAACCTCTTACGGAAACTGAGTAACATCATTGCAGAATGGCTTACCCCAATTGGACTCTCCTTGGGATTTGTGATATTGGACAACGCCATCAAATTACATCTGGGCAAATTCCAGCATGTCCCACGTTTTGCACATACAATTAATTTGGTGGTGCAGAATTGTTTTTAAACATGACAGGGGTGTGCAGGAGATGTTGTCGGTGGTGCTTAAAATTGCGGGCCACTTTTGGCATTCTGCCACTGCATGCCAAAGAGTGGAGCGCCAGCAAATACTCCTGAACCTGCCCTGCCATCAACTGAAGCAAGAGGTGGTAACGAGGTGGAATTCAACACTCTATATGCTTCAGAGGATGGAGGAGCAGCAAAAGGCCATTCAAGCCTATACATCCACCTACGATATAGGCAAAGGAGGGGTAATGCACCTGACTCAAGCGCAGTGGAGAATGATTTCTGTCTTGTGCAAGGTTCTCCAACCCTTCCAACTTGCCACACGTGAAGTCAGTTCAGACACTGCCAGCTTGAGTCAGGTCATTCCCTTCATCATGCTTTTGCAGAAGCAGATGGAAAAACTGAAGGAGGAGCTAAGGCGGAGCGTTTCCGCAAAGTACGTGGGACTTGTGGATGGAGCCCTTCATTCGCTTTGCCAGGATTCAAGAGTGGTCAATCTGTTGAAATCAAAGCACTATATTTTGGCCACCGTGCTCAATCCTAGGTTTAAAGCCTACGTTGTATCTCTGTTTACAGCAGACACAAGTGTGCAGAGGTGCAAAGACCTGCTGGTTAGTAAAATGTCAACTCAAGCGGAACGTGACCCGTCAACAGCTCGTCCTTCAATTTCTCCCGCCACTGGGGCTGCAAGGAAAAGGATAACATTTCCTAGCCCACCCACTGGCGGTGATGCAGGGCAGTCAGGAGCGAAAGCTGACATCTGGTCCGGACTGAAGGACCTGCCAACGACTGAAGGACCTACTGTCACTGCATATGATTCTGTCACCACTGAAATAATGGTGGAGGATTATATGAGTGACAGCATCAAAGTAGGCATGTCAGACAGTCCGTATGTATACTGGCAGGAAAAAGAGGCAATTTGGATGCCCTTGCACAAACTGGCTTTATTTCACCTAAGTTGCCCTCCCTCCAGTGTGAACTCTGAAAGAGTGTTTAATGCAGCCGGTAACCTTGTCATCGATCTGCGTAGGAGGTTACTTAATACTCTGTGAGGAGGAGGATGTACACAGTGAAAGGGGTGAGGAATCGGAGGATGAGGTCGACATCTTGCCTCTGTAGAGCCAGTTTGAGCAAGGAGAGATTGATTGCTTCTTTTTTGGTGGGGGACCAAACAAATCAGTCATTTCAGCCACAGTCATGTGGCAGACCCTGTCGCAGAAATGATTGGTTTGTTAAAGTGTGCATGTCCTGTATATACAACATATGGGTGGGTGGGAGGGCCCAAGGACAATTCCATCTTGCACCTCTTTTTCTTCTTTGCATCATGTGCTGTTTGGGGACTAGTTTTTTTAAGTGCCATCCTGTCTCTAACTGCAGTGCCACTTCTAGGTGGGGCAGGTGTTTGTTCTGCACACTTGTGTCGCTTAGCTTAGTCATACAGCTACCTCATTGCACCTCTTTTTCTTCTTTGCATCATGTGCTGTTTGGGGACAATTTTTTAAATCTGCCATCCTGTCTGCCACTGCAGTGCAATTCCTAGATGGGCCAGGTGTTTGTGCCGCACACTTGTGTTGCTTAGTTTGGCCATCCAGCTACCTCATTGCACCTCTTTTTCTTCTTTGCATCATGTGCTGTTTGGGGCCTATATTTTAAATCTGTCATCCTGTCTGCCACTGTAGTGCCACTCCTAGATGGGCCAGGTGTTTGTGCCGCACACTTGTGTCGCTTAGCTTGGCCATCCAGCTACCTAATAGCACCTCTTTTTCTTCTTTGCATCATGTGCTGTTTGGGGTCTAGTTTTTGAATAGTGCCATCTTGTCTGCAACTGCAGTGCCACTCCTAGATGGGCCAGGTGTTTGTGCCGCACACTTGTGTCGCTTAGCTTAGTCATACAGACACCTCAGTGTAACTTTTAGGCATACAAACAATATTGGGGTAAATTTACTAACATTCGTAATTTTCGGAAAAAGGTCAAAGTTCAATCACGAATGACATCGAAAGTGTAAAACTGCAACTTTTTGAATTTATTACGCCTAATTTACTAAGCTGTCGTATTCGGATTTTTCATTTGTTCCGATGTCGATGTCATTCGGGTTTTTTTCCCGTTTTTTATGGCAGTGATTAGCAAAACACTGCTGACTTTATCACAATGAATCTCGGCCGGATCTGTGTGATCCGTGCTGGGGTTCATTTTTTTTTTTTTTTTTTAAATAAACACTGTAAAACTTTAAAAAAAATTGCGTGGGGTCCCCCCTCCTAAGCATAACCAGCCTCGGGCTCTTTGAGCCGATCCTGGTTGCAGAAATATGGGGAAAAAAATGACATGGGTTCCCCCATATTTAAGCAACCAGCATCGGGCTCTGCGCCTGGTCCTGGTTCCAAATATATGGGGGACAAAAAGAGTAGGGGTCCCCCGTATTTTTAAAACCAGCACCGGGCTCCACTAGCTGGACAGATAATGCCACAGCCGGGGGTCACTTTTATATAGTGCCCTGCGGCCGTGGCATCAAAAATCCAACTAGTCACCCCTGGCCGGGGTACCCTGGGGGAGTGGGGACCCCTTCAATCAAGGGGTCCCCCCCCCAGCCACCCAAGGGCCAGGGGTGAAGCCCGAGGCTGTCCCCCCCATCCAATTGGCTGCGGATGGGGGGCTGATAGCCTTTTGTGAAAATGAAAAGATATTGTTTTTAGTAGCAGTACTACAAGGCCCAGCAAGCCTCCCCCGCATGCTGGTACTTGGAGAACCACAAGTACCAGCATGCGGCGGAAAAACGGGCCCGCTGGTACCTGTAGTACTACTACTAAAAAAATACCCAAAAAAAGACAATACACACACCTTGAAAGTAAAGTTTTATTACATACATCCACACAAACATACATACATACTTACCTTATGTTCACACGAGGATCGGTCCTCTTCTCCAGTAGAATCCATGGGGTACCTGTTGAATAAATTCTACTCACCAGATCCAGGGTCCCAGGCTCCTCGTAGCATCCATTTGTAATCCACATACTTGAATAAAATAAAAAAACGGAAAGCCGAGCCACGCACTGAAAGGGGACCCATGTTTGCACATGGGACCCCTTTCCCCGAATGCCAGAAACCCACTCTGACTGATGTCTAAGTGGGTTTCTTCAGCCAATCAGGGAGCGCCACGTTGTAGCACCCTCCTGATCGGCTGTGTGCTCCTGTACTGTCTGACAGGCGGCACACGGCAGTGTTACAATGTAGCGCCTATGCGCTCCATTGTAACCAATGGTGGGAACTTTGTGGTCAGCGGTGAGGTCACTTTCGGTCAACCGCTGACTACAAAGTTCCCACCATTGGTTACAATGGAGCGCATAGGCGCTACATTGTAACACTGCCGTGTGCCGCCTGTCAGACAGTACAGGAGCACACAGCCGCTCAGGAGGGTGCTACAACGTGGCGCTCCCTGATTGGCTGAAGAAACCCACTTAGACATCAGTCAGAGTGGGTTTCTGGCATTCGGGGAAAGGGGGCCCATGTGCAAACATGGGTCCCCTTTCAGTGCGTGGCTCGGCTTTCCGTTTTTTTATTTTATTCAAGTACGTGGATTACAAATGGATGCTACGAGGAGCCTGGGACCCTGGATCTGGTGAGTAGAATTTATTCAACAGGTACCCCTTGGATTCTACTGGAGAAGAGGACCGATCCTCGTGTGAACATAAGGTAAGTATGTATGTATGTTTGTGTGGATGTATGTAATAAAACTTTACTTTCAAGGTGTGTGTGTATTGTCTTTTTTTGGGTATTTTTTTAGTAGTAGTACTACAGGTACCAGTGGGCCCGTTTTTCCGCCGCATGCTGGTACTTGTGGTTCTCCAAGTACCAGCATGCGGGGGAGGCTTGCTGGGCCTTGTAGTACTGCTACTAAAAACAATATCTTTTCATTTTCACAAAAGGCTATCAGCCCCCCATCCGCAGCCAATTGGATGGGGGGGACAGCCTCGGGCTTCACCCCTGGCCCTTGGGTGGCTGGGGGGGGGACCCCTTGATTGAAGGGGTCCCCACTCCCCCAGGGTACCCCGGCCAGGGGTGACTAGTTGGATTTTTGATGCCACGGCCGCAGGGCACTATATAAAAGTGACCCCCGGCTGTGGCATTATCTGTCCAGCTAGTGGAGCCCGGTGCTGGTTTTAAAAATACGGGGGACCCCTACTCTTTTTGTCCCCCGTATTTTTGGAACCAGGACCAGGCGCAGAGCCCGATGCTGGTTGCTTAAATATGGGGGAACCCCTGTCAATTTTTTCCCCATATTTCTGCAACCAGGATCGGCTCAAAGAGCCCGAGGCTGGTTATGCTTAGGAGGGGGGACCCCACGCAATTTTTTTAAAGAAAATAACCACTTTCCCACCCCTTCCCACTGATATACATTCACGGACCTCATGGATCCCTGCATGCCTATACAATCACGGATTAAAAAAAGCAGGTCTGGTTTTTTTTAGCACTTTTTTACGAGTTGTCATTTTTCACGGCAGTGTTTGTTTTTTTTTTTGCTTTGCACTTCTTAGTAAATTACCGAGATTCATACTTAAACAGCCACGTTTTGACCGATGGTGTATTCATTCATTTTTTTTTTTTGTTGGACTTCCAAAAAATTACGAATGCCCTCATCACTGCCGTGATTATTGCTTAGTAAATTACCGAGATGACACTTTGATGAAAAAACGGCATCTCGGTCAAAATCGGGACCTTAGTAAATTTACCCCATTGTGAGGTGTGAGATGTTCAGAATAGACTGGAAATTAGTGGAAATGAATGTTATTGAGGTTTATAATACCGTAGGAGCAAAATTACCCCCAAATTCTGTGATTTTAGCTGTTTTTATGTTTTTTCAAAAATCATCCCGATCCAAAACCAAAACACGAAAGGGTGGTTTTGGCAAAACCAAGCCAAAACCAAAACACGAAAGTGGAATTGGAACCAAAACCAAAACACAAAACACAAAAAGTGCCAGCCACACATCTCTATACTCAATTATGTAATCTTAGCAGTGTAATTCTGTATATTAGTAAAGATATGTTCTTGCATGTACCATGTCATACTCATGCAGTGTGATCACTGTTTTACCTTTTGTATGGCGCTGCGGAGCCTGTGTGGTGCCATATAAATAAATGATAATGAGAGTTACTCTAACCCAAATTTACACGTTGCCTGGGGCCCCCTTAGGGTTTTAATCTACTTCAGGCTTTTGGCACTGCAGGTTTAATTGGCGGTAAAAATAGAGATCATTGATTGCTATAGTGAACCAATATTAGAATACACGGACAATTTCCCAAATGCTTGATGGGTCATGAAAACTACTGGTGCTGTTCATGGTTTGTCAAGCTTTCAGGAAGGTGTCGGTGTGTACTGACAGTAAATTCAGAATAGTAGGAAGCTGTTTCATTCAGCACAGGTGGCACAGTACATATTTTGTCAGATGAAAATCACTGTATACACCAGACTGACATTCTTTGGTTTTGTGGAAGTAAGCCACAACAAGATACTGTAGAACCAATATTAAAATATGAGGTTCTATTCTATATATAGTAGAGATGTGCACCGGAAATTTTTCGGGTTTTGTGTTTTGGTTTTGGATTCGGTTCCACGGCTGTGTTTTGGATTCGGACGCGTTTTGGCAAAACCTCCCTGAAATTTTTTTGTCGGATTTGGGGATGTTTTCAAAAACCCCTCAAAAACAGCTTAAATCATAGAATTTGGGGGTAATTTTGATCCTATAGTATTATTAACCTCAATAACCACAATTTCCAATCATTTCCAGTCTATTCTGAACACCTTACACCTCACAATACTATTATTAGTCCTAAAATTTGCACAGAGGTCGCTGGATGACTAAGCAAAGCAACCCAAGAGGGCGGCACAAACACCTGGCCCATCTAGGAGTGGCACTGCAGTGTCAGACAGGATGGCACTTAAAAAAAATTGGCCCCAAACAGCACATGATGCAAAGAAAAGAGAAAAAGAGGTGCACTGTGGTCGCTGGACGGCTAAGCTAAGCGACACAAACACCTCAATATCACAGGAATTATTAATTCTAATCAATGGTATTATTGGTCCAAATCACTGGAAGAAAATGACAAAATCACTGGAATTATTCGTTCTAATCAATTGTATTATTGGTCCAAATCACTGGAAGAAAATGACAAAATCACTGGAATTATTTGTTCTAATCAATGGTATTATTGGTCCAAACAGTGCCGTAACTAGGAATTTTAGCGCTGTGTGCAAGAAACGGCATTGGCACCCCCCCCCCATGCAAGACAGGGGCAGTGCGTGCCATAGGCACTACGGTGCACAGTAGTCTCCATTATTCAAATTACGCTGCACAGTAGCGCCACTACACCAGGTAGAGACCCTTTTATACATTACAGCAGACAGTCCCCCTTTTACACATTACAGCAGACAGTCCCCCTTTTTACACATTACGGCAGACAGCGTCCCCTTTTTTTACACATTACGGCAGACAGCGTCCCTTTTTTTACACATTACGGCAGACAGCGTTCCCCTTTTTTACATATTACAGCAGACCGCGTCCCCTTTTTTACACATTACGGCAGACAGCGTCCCCTTTTTTACACATTACAGCAGACAGCGTCCCCCTTTTTTACACATTACAGCAGACAGCGTCCCCTTTTTTACACATTACCGCAGACAGCGTCCCCTTTTTACACATTACGGCAGACAGCGTCCCCTTTTTTACACAGTACGGCAGAAAACGTCCCCTTTTTTTACACATTATGGCAGACAGCGTCCCCTTTTTTACACATTATGGCAGACAGCATCCCCCTTTTTTACACATTACGGCAGACAGCGTCCCCGTTTTTACACATTATGGCAGACAGCGTCCCCCTTTTTTACACATTACAGCAGACAGCGTCCCCTTTTTACACATTACGGAAGACAGCGTACCCTTTTTACATATTACAGCAGACAGCGTCCCCGTTTTTACACATTACGGCAGACGGTGTCCCCCTTTATACACATTGCAGCTGCCAGCGTCCCTCTTTTTACACATTGTGGCCGCCAGTCCCCCTTTTTACACATTACGGCAGCCAGGCCCCCTTTTTACACCTTACGGCAGATGGTGTCCCCCTTTTTACACATTGCGGCAGCCAGTCCCCCTTTTTACACATTACGGCAGACGGTGTCCCCCTGAGAGAGAGAAAGAAAGAGAGAGAGAGAGAGAGATACTTACCATCTCCCCGCTGACAGGCTCCTCGTGCTGGCAGCTCCCTCGGTGAAGGCATCGGACAAGGAGGAGGATGGAGGAAGACTGGAGCCGCGGCAGCGCTATGTCATTTGTAGTAAGCGCCGCTGCAGCAGTCACCTCTCCTTCCGTATAGGCTGCCCGGCGCAGCTGTAAATGTTGGGATGGAGGAACCCCATCCCAGCATTCACAGCGGCGCCAGGCAGCCTATACGGAAGGAGAGGGGACTGCTGTAGAGGCACTTACTACCAATGACATAGCGCTGCTGCAGCTCCAGTCCCCCTCCCTCCTCCTCCTTCTCCGCTGCCCGGCGCGGCTGCTGCTCGCTCCTCTCCAGCACCGGCACACAACAGAGGCGGCATGTAAGGAGTCAATTTGACTCATTACATGCCGCTGGCCATTGCACCCTCAGGGCAACTGCGCTGTGTGCCAGGCACACCTGGCACACACGTAGTTACGGCCCTGGGTCCAAATCACTGGAAGAAAATGACAAAATCACTGGAATTATTCGTTCTAATCAATGGTATTATTGGTCCAAATCACTGGAAGAAAATGACAAAATCACTGGAATTATTCGTTCTAATCAATGGTATTATTGGTCCAAATCACTGGAAGGAAATGACAAAATCACTGGAATTATTTGTTCTAATCAATGGTATTATTAGTCCAAATCACTGGAAGGAAATGACAAAATCACTGGAATTATTCGTAAACATTTGTAGAAAGTCGCTGCTTTCTGATTACAGAAATGCTCAGATATTCCTGCGAATCCACAATCCCTTCCCAGAGGAAAAAGAAATTGAGAAACCGTTGTTTGAGAACGTTTGTTCTCTTTCCCTTACAAAGGAACAAACAACTTTCCAAGAAGACTGACGTTTTTGGGATTATGGAGACATAATGTTTTTGAATATAAATCCTAAAGCAGGTGGTGTATTAGAGTAAATGAGTGCAAGAGACCAGTCATGCAGTTTCTGAAATATTATTGCAAAATGTTACTGTATTTCATAAGCACTCATTCCTAACTCTGCTAAGTACTGTTTGGTAAACTGTATCTGGCTTCCATGACGTAGTTGTCCATTATTTCAGCTTCCATTGACCTTTTTGAAAGCGGTAGAAGTTATCGATTCTTTTTTTTTATTTTCCCCTATTTTTAATTTTCTTCTGCATAGCCCAGTAAAATGTTGCAATGTTAAATGTTAAGTATTGACTTGTGCCTTCTGGGGGTCCACTTCTTCACCAAACCCAGCCAAATCTCATCCTAACCCTCTGTTCCACGTTCTCTATGTACCCCATCTGTGTCACCCATGTCTGTCTACCCCTCCCCTTTAGATTGTAAACTCTCACGAGCAGGGCCCTCTTCCCTCATGTGCTTATCCTTTGTCTTACTTTAATAATCTTCAACTGTACCACATCCAGCAGTCTTCTGCCACCTGATACTCATTCCAGTGTCATCTGCTGATGTAACTATGTTTATTTACCCTGTACTTGTCCTATTCTGTCATCAACTGTAAATTGCTGTTTTCCTGTTTGATTATTTATGTACTCTGTATTTGGGTGCTGCGGAACCCTTGTGGCGCCATATAAATAAAGGATAATAATAATAATAATAATATAGGGTGTATAATCCCCAGGTGTATGTCACACATCGTTCAGTACAGATTACAGGATGTATAATCACCAGGTGTATAACACACTTCGCACAGTACAGTATATAGGGTGTATAATCCCCAGGTGTATCTCACACATCGCTCAGTATAGTATATAGGGTGTACAATCCCCTGGTGTATCTCACAGATCACACAGTACAGTATATAGGGTGTATAATCCCCAGGTGTATCTCACACATCGCACAGTACAGTATATAGGGTGTACAATCCCCAGGTGTATCTCACACATCACACAGTACAGTATATAGGGTGTATAATCCCCAGGTGTATCGCACACATCGCTCAGTACAGTATATAGGGTGTATAATCCCCAGATGTATCTCACACATCGCTCAGTACAGATTACAGGATGTATATCACCAGGTGTATAACACACATCGCACAGTACAGTATATAGGGTGTATAATCCCCGGGTGCATCTCACACATCGCTCAGTACAGTACATAGGGTATACAATCCTCAGGTATATCTCACACATCACACAGTACAGTATATATGGTGTATAATCCCCAGGTGTATCTCACACATAACACAGTACAGTATATAGGGTGTATAATCCCCAGGTGTATCTCACACATCGCTCAGTACAGATTACAGGATTTATAAAATCACCAGGTGTATAACACACATCGCACAGTACAGTATACATGCTGGTCACAACAATGCAGCAGATATTGAGCACTGATCAGGATACTAGAAGTGACACAGAGCTGCAAGATACAGCAATGGCCTACTGTACTGTACTATATGTATACTGCTGGTCACCAAAATGCTGCACTGTCCTACTATATACTGCTGACAATAATGCAGCACAGAGATAGTATACTTGACACAGAACTGCAAGATACAGCAATGGCCTACTGTACTGTACTATATGTATACTGCTGGTCACCAAAATGCAGTACACTGAGCACAGATATTTGCAGCACACTGAGCACAGATATTTGCAGCACACTGAGCACAGATTACGGAGTTTTCAGGGAGAGAATGCAGCCACGTCCTCTACGTTCAATCTCCAATGCACGAGTGAAAATGGCGGAGATGCGCGGCTCTTTATATAGAATACAAATCTCTCGAGAATCCGACAGCGGGATGATGACATTCTGGTGCATTCGGGTTAACCGAGCAAGGCGGGAAGATCCGAGGCTGCCTCAGAACCGTGTAAAATAGGTGAAGTTCGGGGGAGTTCGGATCTCGGAGAACCGAACCCGCTCATCTCTAATATATAGTTTGCTTAACAGAGTCCATTCTGGTTGAATCTATACAAAGCAGATTCAGATCTACTATCTAATGTACAAACAGGCCTCAGTCTTGGTAACACACAGACATAGACATCGTGACTGGTATGTGATCTGTCCTCAATAATACAGGACACCCTAAATAAAAGCTCCCATGAATTTGAATCAGAAAAAACAACACATCCTTGTTTAGTGGCGTAACTAGAAATTTTTCTCCCCCAAGCCAAAAAATTCTCTGGCGCCCCCCTTCCCCCATAATTGGCACTAGCAAAACGATGAATCTTCATGCGCCGAAGATGCGCGCCTGCAAAAAGGGGCGTGGTCTTGCATAAATGGGCGTGGTTTTGCATAAATGGGGGTGGTTTTGCAGGAAAAGACTACCTTATACCCCAGTTTTGCAACCTGCACGCCCAGACGTTGGTCACCACAGGAAAAAATAATAATCCTGATTCATGCCCCTTACATTATTTGTAATTTTTCCTCTGTATAGTAATGCCCAGTATACATTATGCCACATACTTCAATGGCCCTTAGACATTATGCCACACACAATAATGCCCATGACACAATTTGCCACACACCATAATGCCCCCGACACATTATGCCACACACCTTAATGCCTGTGACACATTATGCCACACACCGCAATGCCCTTTATACATTATGCCACACACTGCAATGCCCCTGAGACATTATACCACATACCACAATAACCGTGACATAGTATGCCAAACACCGTAATGCCTGTGACACATTATGACACACACCGCAATGTCCGTGATACATTATGCCACACACCACAATGCCCATTACACATTAAGTCCTACAGTAAGGCTTCTAAATACTTTTAAAATACCTGCTCGTTGCCAGAGGTTTCATGCTTTTGGTTCCATGCACGGTGCTAGGGGTTTTCATGTTCAGGGTGTCATGCTCGTTGCCAGGGGTTTCATGCAGTAGGTGTTATGCTTGTTGCCAGAGGTATCATGTGCTGGGTTTCAAGCTTGTTGCCAGGTGGTAATATTCGTTGCCAGGGGTTTCATGCAGTGGGTGTCATACCCGTTGCTAGAGGGTAATGTTTGTTGCCAGGGATTTCATGAGCTGGGTTTTGTGCTTGTAACCAGGGGGTAATGCTTGTTGCTAGGGCTGTGATCCCTGTACCACATATGCCCCCAGTGCCAGATTTTCCCCCACAGTGCCAAGTACACATATACCCCCAGTGCCAAATATGTCCCCCAGTGCCAAATATGCCCCCCAGTGCTAAATATGCTCCCACAGTGCCAAATATGCCCCCGCAGGGCCAAATATGCCTCCCCCCAAGTGCCAAATATGCTCCCCCAGTGCCAAATATGCCCCCCCAAGTGCCAAATATGTTCCCCCAGTGCTAAATATGCCCATCCCACCCAGTGCCAAATTTGCTCCCCTAGTGCCAAACATGTTCCCCCAAGTGCCAAATATGCCCCCCCAGTGCCAAACATGCCCCTCCAAGTGCCAAATATGTTCCCCCAGTGCCAAATATGCCCCCCCACATTGCCAAATATTCTCCCCCAGTGCCAGGTACCCCCCGGGCTTCCCCGCTGCTGTGCTATTTTGGGAAGAAGGGACACGGAGGGCACAGCGCGCCCCTCTCCTTTGTGTTCCTCCTGCGTCTCCGGCGGCAGCGGCGTGTCTGTCAAATGAAGTACCCGTTCATGAGCCAATCAGAGCTCACGAACGGGCACTTCATTTAACAGACACGCCGCTGCCGCTGGAGACCCAGGAGGGATACACAGGAGAGGCGCGCGCTGTGCCCTCCGTGTCCCTTCTTCCCAAAACAATCAGTGGTGGCGGCTAGGGTGCCCCGCAGCCCTGCACACCTCCAATCGATCGCAGGGGCTGCGGGGCCCTAGTTATGCCACTGTCCTTGTGACATGTAGCTTACTCAGTCGATACAGGCCATACAAGGCCATAAAATACAGAAACAAATGTGTATTTTTGCTACTGTACAGTAGGTGCATGAAGAAAATTTTTTTGGGAGTAACAATTTCTAGTGTGAATAATTTGGACAGTACTAGTATTAATGGTATGTATAGAATCCTTATATAAAATGATATACAGTACTGTACAAGTGCAAATAATAAGGTAGCCAAATAATGAAGTTTGAAGCTATATAAGCACCTGGGTTTATTATAAAATGGCCAAAACAACTTATTTAGGTGCTAGCAGGAGCGTAGCAAAAACTTTGTGGGCCCCATAGCAACATTTTGATGGGGCCCACGTCCCAATGCTTCTAGAAAGACACCTCTCTGCAGCAGTTGTTTGATTTTATGCCCTATAATAGTGCCCTAGTTCATTTTCTGAACCATAGTAAAGCCTTATTTAATGTAGTAGTACCCTAGTTTCTTTTATGAATCACAGTATAGTGCTGAAGTTCACCCTATGTCACATTTCAGAGCTGCCAGTACACATTATGCCACACAGTACCCCCAATTCACATTATGATATTTAGTACTCCCTGTTCATATTGTGCCTCATTACAGTGCCTCGGTTCATATTATATAACATTAAAATGCCATCCAGTTAATTTTATACCATACTACAATGAGCAGGTCCAGGGGCATACCTATATATATTGCAGGCCCCAAGGAAAACATTTGAAATTACCAGATAAAGGCAAAAAATTTATATAACACATGTAACTTTGACAGGGAATGTGGGTTCCTCTTAGCTCTGGGCCCGATAGCAGCTGCTCTGCTTGCACCTATGGTAGCTACGCCCTTGGGCCTAGTATATATATATATGTAATAAAATTACTTTGGTTCCAAAATATATCAGCAAAGGAAGGGTTAGATTAGGGATGCTGCACAGGACTTTGTAGTAATGAAAAATAATATATGGTTTGGTCGGTTTCTGAGAAGACCGACAACATAGACTATTGTCTAGCATGAATCACTGTCTGCCAGTAGTGCACAAACTTATTGGGTAGTTTAAATAGTGATTGTCAGTGGTGCTCCCATGAGTTATTGGATATAATACAATATGCAGGTAAAGAGAGGAAAGAAGTAACCTATGGTGGGAGCACTCTAACTCAGAAACAAATTGGTAATGATTGCTTAATTAAAACATAACTTTTATTAGTTAAATATTTAATATAGAAACACAGATAGACCCAAAATTAACAGCTGTTTTCAGTGAACCATAGTGGTTTCTAATTCAGTGAAGATGTTAATGAAATCGTGATACATTATGCATAAATGCTTGGTATATATCAGATACCAAGTGGAGCAGACCTTTTGCTTGTGTGGTACAAAGGGTAACCTACAACACCTGGTATTCCCAGGTGGTCTCCCAACCAAGTACTGACCAGGCCCAACACTGTATCGCTTCCAAGATCAGATGAGATTGGGCATGTACAGTGTAGTATGGTAGTAGGTTGCTTTTAACCATAAAGTTTAAGGTGCCACTGTTATAGAGGAAATATTGAGTCACTTTTGATGAAGGTCCTGATTTCTCTCGCAATTACAATACCTAACTGGTATGTAGAATGATCGTCATTTCGCCAATTTGCAATGCAGTTATAAGGGTATTCAGATGGGTTAAATCATCTGGTCAGTTATAGTCAATATGTGAGAGACTATATAAATATAGGCTTCTAATACCAATTAGAGGTATGAGGCATGGGTGTCTCAGTGCTGATCAGATCACCTCTTTGATGGAAGGGCAACCATACAATTCTAAATACAAGCTGAAACTGTGATGACCTCACCCTTCTGCTGTTCTCCCGTCATGCCAAAGTGGATGGTATAGGATGGGGAATGAGAGAGGGCAGGGCACAGCTGTACAGGTTGAAAACAAGAGAAGGCAGACGTATCAACACTGTGGTCGCAGGGAGACAGCCTTGATGTGAACAAAACCACAGTGCAAGTAGTACGTCTCTATCCTTATTCCAAGGTGCGATATTGTCATTTATGGAGGACAAGGAAACATAGAAGACTGACATATATAGTCTAAATCATATGTACAATAATTTATATTGACACAAACTAATGATTATCATGTGTGGATATGTGTCCTTGTTAATCCTGTCCTGGTACTCCGTCCCTTGTGTGCACAAATGGTTACCTGTGATAATGGTCCCAACTTAAATCACTTCATCTTTAAACAATTAAAGTCAAAGTCAAGTTCTAGATGACATTATGTTTCACACTACTGTATGTAAACCTTATAAAGCTTTTTTCTAAAATAATTTCTTTTTTTTTAAAAATAAACTTTCCACATATCTACGAAACTTATCAATATTAGAGATGAGCGGGTTCGGTTCTCCGAGATCCAAACCCCCCCGAAATTCACCTATTTTACACGGTTCCGAGGCAGCCTCGGATCTTCCCGCCTTGCTCGGTTAACCCGAACGCGCCCGAAACGTCATCATCCCGCTGTCGGATTCTCGCGAGATTCGTATTCTATATAAAGAGCCACGTGTCGCCGCCATTTTCACTCGTGCATTGGAGATTGAACGGCGAGGACGTGGCTGCGTTCTCTCCCTGAAAAGCTCCGTAATCTGTGCTCAGTGTGCTGCAAATATGTGTGCTCAGTGTGCTGCAAATATCTGTACTCAGTGTGCTGAAAATATCTACGCTCTCTGCCTGAAAACGCTCCATATCTGTGCTCAGTGTGCTGCATTGTGGGGACTGGGGACCACCAGTATATAATTATAGTAGTACAGTACAGTAGGCCATTGCTGTATCTTGCAGCTCTGTGTCAATTATACTATCCATATCTGTGCTGCATTATTGTGAGCAGTATATAGTAGTACAGTCCAGCATTTTGGTGACCAGCAGTATACATATAGTACAGCACAGTAGGCCATTGCTGCATCTTGCAGCTCTGTGTCAAGTATACTATCTCTGTGCTGCATTATTGTGAGCAGTATATAGTAGGACAGTGCAGCATTTTGGTGACCAGCAGTATACATATAGTACAGTACAGTATAGTACAGTAGGCCATTGCAGTATCTTGCAGCTCTGTGTCAAGTATACTATCTCTGTGCTGCATTATTGTGAGCAGTATATAGTAGGACAGTGCAGCATTTTGGTGACCAGCAGTATACTTATAGTACAGTACAGTAGGCCATTGCTGTATCTTGCAGCTCTGTGTCAAGTATACTATCTCTGTGCTGCATTATTGTGAGCAGTATATAGTAGGACAGTGCAGCATTTTGGTGACCAGCAGTATACATATAGTACAGTACAGTAGGCCATTGCAGTATCTAGCAGCTCTGTGTCAAGTATACTATCTCTGTGCTGCATTATTGTGATCAGTATATAGTAGGACAGTGCAGGATTTTGGTGACCAGCAGTATACATATAGTACAGTAAAGTAGGCCATTGCTGTATCTTGCAGCTCTGTGTCAAGTATACTATCTCTGTGCTGCATTATTGTGAGCAGTATATAGTAGGACAGTGCAGCATTTTGGTGACCAGCAGTATACATATAGTACACTACAGTATGCCATTGCTGTATCTTGCAGCTCTGTGTCACTTCTAGTATCCTGATCAGTGCTGAATATCTGCTGCATTGTTGTGACCAGCATGTATACTGTACTGTGCGACGTGTGTTATACACCTGGTGATTTTATACATCCTGTAATCTGTACTGAGCGATGTGTGAAATACACCTGGGGATTATACACCCTATATACTGTACTGTGTGATGTGTGAGATACACCTGGGGATTGTACACCCTATATACTGTACTGAGCGATGTGTGAGATACACCTGGGGATTATACACCCTATATACTGTACTGTGCGATGTGTGTTATACACCTGGTGATTATACATCCTGTAATCTGTACTGAGCGATGTGTGAGATACACCTGGGGATTATACACCCTATGGGGGGTGATTCCGAGTTGTTTGCTCGCTAGCTGCTTTTAGCAGCATTGCACACGCTAAGCCACCGCCCTCTGGGAGTGTATCTTAGCATAGCAGAATTGCGAATGAAAGATTTGACAATTTTCTCGTAACGATTACCCCGCAGTTTCTGAGTAGCTCCAGACTTACTCAGCCATTGCGACCAGCTCTGTCCTTTTCGTTCCTGGTTTGCCGTCACAAACACACCCAGCGTTCGCCCAGCCACTCCCCCGTTTCTCCAGCCACTCCCGCGTTTTTCCCTGAAACGCCTGCGTTTTTCCGCACACTCCCAGAAAACGGCCAGTTTCCGCCCAGAAACACCCACTTCCTGTCAATCACACTACGATCAGCAGAACGATGAAAAAACTTTGTTAAGTCGTGAGTAAAATACCAAACTTTTGTGCTAATTTACTTGGCGCAGGCACACTGTGTATATTGCGCATGCGCAGATTGCGACTAATCGCCCCGTAGTGAAAAAAACGAGCGAACAACTCGGAATGACCCCCTATATACTGTACTGTGTGATGTGTGAGATACACCTGGGGATTGTACACCCTATGGCCCTCATTCCGAGTTGATCGCTCGCAAGGCGATTTTAGCAGAGTTACACACGCTAAGCCGCCGCCTACTGGGAGTGAATCTTAGCTTCTTAAAATTGCGACCGATGTATTCGCAATATTGCGATTACTAACTACTTAGCAGTTTCAGAGTAGCTTCAGACTTACTCTGCCTGTGCGATCAGTTCAGTGCTTGTCGTTCCTGGTTTGACGTCACAAACACACCCAGCGTTCGCCCAGACACTCCCCCGTTTCCCCGGCCACTCCTGCATTTTTTCCGGAAACGGTAGCGTTTTTCCCCGCACGCCCATAAAACGGCCTGTTTCCGCCCAGTAACACCCATTTCCTGTCAATCACATTACGATCGCCGGAGCGATGAAAAAGCCGTGAGTAAAAATACTATCTCCATTGTAAAATTACTTGGCGCAGTCGCAGTGCGAATATTGCGCATGCGTACTAAGCGGAATTTCTCTGCGATGCGATGAAAAATACCGAGCGATCAACTCGGAATGAGGGCCTATATTCTGTACTGAGTGATGTGTGAGATACACCTGGGGATTATACACCCTATATACTGTACTGTGCGAAGTGTGTTATACACCAGGTGATTATACATCCTGTAATCTGTACTGAGCGATGTGTGAGATAAACCTGGGGATTATACACCCTATATACTGTACTGTGTGATGTGTGAGATACACCTGGGGATTATACACCCTATATTATTATTATTATCCTTTATTTATATGGCGCCACAAGGGTTCCGCAGCGCCCAATTACAGAGTACATAAATAATCAAACAGGAAAACAGCAACTTACAGTTGATGACAGTTTAGGACAAGTACAGGGTAAATAAACATAGTTACATCAGCAGATGACACTTGAATAAGTATCAGGTGGCAGAAGACTGCTGGATGTGGTACAGTTGAAGATTATTAAAGTAAGACAAAGGATAAGCACATGAGGGAAGAGGGCCCTTCTCGTGAGAGCTTACAATCTAAAGGGGAGGGGTAGACAGACATGGGTGACACAGATGGGGTACATAGAGAACGTGGAACAGAGGGTTAGGATAAGATTTGTCTGGGTTTGGTGAAGAAGTGAACCCCCAGAAGGCACAAGTTAATACTTAACATTGCAACATTTTACTGGGCTATGCAGGAGAAAATAAAAATAGGGGAAAATAAAAAAAAGAATCAATAACTTCTACCGCTTTCAAAAAGGTCAATGGAAGCTGAAATAATGGACAACTACCTCATGGAAGCCAGATACAGTATACCAAACAGTACTTAGCAGAGTTAGGAATGAGTGCTTATGAAATACAGTAACATTTTGTAATAATATTTCAGAAACTGCATGGCTGGTCTCTTGCACTCATTTGCTCTAATACACCACCTGCTTCTTGGAAAGTGGTTTGATCCTTTGTAAGGGAAAGAGAACAAACGTTCTCAAACAACGGTTTCTCAATTTCTTATTCCTCTGGGAAGGGATTGTGGATTCGCAGGAATATCTGAGAATTTCTGTAATCAGAAAGCAGCGACTATCAACAAATGTTTAGGAATAATTCCAGTGATTTTGTCATTTTCTTTCAGTGATTTGGACCAACAATAATACCATTGATTAGAACAAATAATTCCAGTGATATTGAGGTGTTTGTGTCGCTTAGCTTAGTCGTCCAGCGACCATAGTGCAAGTCTTTTTCTCTTTTCTTTGCATCATGTGCTGTTTGGGGCCAATTTTTTTAAGTGCCATCCTGTCTGACACTGCAGTGCCACTCCTAGATGGGCCAGGTGTTTGTGCCGCCCTCTTGGGTCGCTTTGCTTAGTCATCCAGCGACCTTGGTGCAAATTTTAGGACTAAAAATAGTATTGTGAGGTGTGAGGTGCTCAGAGTAGACTAGGAATGAGTGGAAATTGTGGCTATTGAGGTTAATAATACTATAGGATCAAAATTACCCCCAAATTCTATGATTTAAGCTGTTTTTGACGTGTTTTTGAAAAAAAAACACCCGAATCCAAAACACACCCGAATCCGACAAAAAAATTTCAGGGAGGTTTTGCCAAAACGCGTCCGAATCCAAAACACGTCCGCGGAACCGAATCCAAAACCAAAACACAAAACCCGAAAAATTTCCGGTGCACATCTCTAAATTCAATATACATGTATTTTTCTTCAAAAATAGGCCCACTAACTTTTCTTACATGTTTCACTTTATATAATTTTTGCAACACCTTTCCTTTTTGTCACATACTTTTGTCGATATTTATTACACTTCACACGTATGTTTCCCTGTCCTCCATACATGACAATATCGCACCTTGGGATAAAGATAGAGACATACTACTTGCGCTGTGATTTTGTTCACATCAAGGGCAGTGCTTAAAGTGGTCCTAGAGAGGTGATGGAACTCACCCACACTCCCTAAGGCGCATATGTAATAGAGTTATTGCGCGTGCTGGAGGCGCGCATCACAAAAAGGGGTGTGGTCTCAAAATGGGGCGTGGCCACACAATAGTTATAATGCCCACAGTAGCAGCACCCCGTAATACACATGATGCCCATAGCAGTAGCGCCCCTTATACAATACCCACAGTAGTAGTGCTCCTTATGCAATGTCCACTGTACT
Organism: Pseudophryne corroboree; assembly: GCF_028390025.1. Classification (NCBI taxonomy): domain Eukaryota; kingdom Metazoa; phylum Chordata; class Amphibia; order Anura; family Myobatrachidae; genus Pseudophryne; species Pseudophryne corroboree. The sequence continues at coordinate 365,557,572 of NC_086451.1, read as the reverse complement.
GGTAGTGCCCACAGTGGTAGTGCCCCTTATATAGAGCCCATAGTAGTGGTGCCCCTTATGCAATACCCGCAATAGTAGTGCCCCTTATGTCCCCAGGAGTGATGCCCCTTATGAAGTGCCCCCTTTACAATGCCCTCATTAGAAGTGCCCCCAGTAGTAATGCCCTTAATGGTAATGCCCCTGTGTAGTATTGCCCCCAGCAGTACTGTTGCCTTTAGTAATGCCCCCAGTCATTTGGCCCCATGTAGTTTAGCCCCAGTAGTTATGCCCCCCCGTGGTAATGCCCCTGCAGTTATGACCCCAGTTGTTTAGCCCCTGTAATTTAGCCCCCATGTAGTTTGCCATTAGTAATGCCCCCAGTAGTTTAGCCCCAGTAGTTTGCCCACTTGTAGTTTAGCACCCAGTAGTAATGCCCCCAGTCGTAATGCCCCCCCTGTAGTTTTCCCCCTTGTAGTTCAGCCCCTGTAGTTATGCCCCCTTTTAGTTTGCCCCCTTTTAGTTGAGCCCCCAGTAGTAATGCCCCCAGTAGTTTAACCCCTGTAGTTATGCCCCCAGTAGTTTATCCCCCCTGTAGTTTGCCCCCAAGTAGTAATACCCCTGTAGTTATACCCCAGTAGTAATGCCCTCCTTTAATTTGCCCCAGTAGTAATATCCCCAGTAGTTTAGCCCCTGTAGTTATGCCCCCTTGTAGTAATGCCCCCAAGTAGTAATGCCCCCAAGTAGTAATGCCCTCCTGTAGATTGCCCCCAGTAGTAATGCCTGCCTGTAGTTTACCCCCAGTAGTTAACCCCTGTTAGTAATGCTCCCAGTAGTAAGCCCCTGTTAGTAATGCCCCCAGTAGTTAGCCCCATGTAGTTTAGCCCCCAAGTAGTAATGCCCCCAGTAGTTTAACCCCTGTAGTTATGCCCCAGTAGTTTAGCCCCCCTGTAGTTTGCCCCCAAGTAGTAATGCACCTGTAGTTATGCCCCCAGTAGTTATACCCCCAGTAGTAATGCCCTCCTGCAGTTTGCCCCCAGTAGTAATGCCCTCCTGTAGTTTGCCCCCAGTAGTAAGCCCCCATTAGTCATGCCCCCAGTAGTAAGCCCCTGTTAGTAAGCCCCCATGTAGTTTAGCCCCCAGTACTTTAACCCCTGTAGTTATGCCCACTTGTAGTTTGCCCCAAGTAGTAATGTCCCTGTAGTTATACCCCCAGTAGTAATGCCCTCCTGTAGTTTGTCCCCAGTAGTTAGCCTCCGTTAGTAATGCCCCCAGTAGTAAATCCCCCCAGTAGTTTGCCCACAGTAGTAAAGGCCCCCAGTAGTTTGCCCCCAGTAGTTTGCCCACGGTAGTAAAGCTCCTAGTAGTAATGCCCCCCCAGTAGTAATGCCCTCAGTAGATGCGCCGCTACACATTGGGGAAACAAAAAAACAAAAAACACCATACTCACGAGCCCCGCTCTCGCATCTGACCGCTGCACTGCAGTCCTTCAGGCTTCCGCTCAACACACACTGACAGAGCCGGAAGCCGGAGCTCAGTACTGATCTTCTATTTCCGGCTGACACTGTGGAGAGGGAGCCGGGCGCCCGCTGGTAATACAATCTCAGCGGGCGCCCAGCATCTTCCAGCGGCGCCGGCACACTTCGGGTTAGGTGAGCCAGAGGAGGCGGAACTGCATTCCATCTCCAAGTGGAACTGACGGAACGCAGTTCCGCCCCGTTACGGCTCACTTTAACCGCTGATCAAGGGTGTCTCCCCGCGACCACAGTGTTGATATGTCTACCTTCTCTTTTTTCAAGCTGTACTGCTGTGCCCTGCCCTCTCTCATTCCCCGTCCTATACCAACCACTTTGGCATGACGGGAGAACAGCAGAAGGGTGAGGTCATCACAGTTTCAGCTTGTATTTAGAATTGTATGGTTGCACTTCCATCAAAGAGGTGATCTGATCAGCATTGAGACACCCATGACTCATACCTCTAATTGGTATTAGAAGCCTATATTTATATGGTCTCTCACATATTGACTAGAACTGACCAGATGATTTAAACCCCCTGTATACCCTTATAACTGCATTGCAAATTGGAGAAATGACGGTCATTCTACATACCAGTTAGGTATTGTAATTGCGAGAGAAATCTATAACAATTGTACCTTAAACTTTATGAGTAAAATAGAGATGTGTAGCGGGCACTTTTCGTGTTTTGTGTTTTAGTTTTGGATCTGGTTCTATGCTCGTGTTTTGGATCTGGATTGGTTTTGCCAAAACCACCCTTTCATGTTTTGTTTTTGTTTTTTGGATCTGGATGATTTTTGAAAAAACAAACAAACAAACAAACAAACAAACATAAAAACAGATAAAATCACAGAAGTTGGGGGTAATTTTGATCCCACGGTATGAACCCCTCAATAACATTAATTTCCACTCATTTCCAGTCTATTCTGAACACCTTACACCTCACAATGGCCCTCATTCCGAGTTGTTCGCTCGCTAGCTGCTTTTAGCAGCATTGCAAATGCTAGGCCGCCGCCCTCTGGGAGTGTATTTTAGCTTAGCAGAATAGCAAACGAAAGAGTAGCAGAACTGCTACTAAATATTATCTTGCAGTTTCTGAGTAGCTCCAGACCTACTCCTAGATTGCGATCACCTCGGTCCGTTTAGTTCCTGGTTTGACGTCACAAACACGCCCTACGTTCGGCCAGCCACTCCCCCAGTTCTCCAGACACTCCTGCGTTTTTCCCTAGCATGCCTGCGTTTTTAGCACACTCCTGGAAAACGCTCAGTTCCCACCCAGAAACGCCCCTTTCTTGTCAATCACTCACGATCAGCAGTGCGACTGAAAAGCGCCGCACAGACAACAGCAAAACTGCTAAGTTTTTAGTTAAATAACTAAGCGCATGCGCGCTGCGTACCATGCGCATGCGCATTTAGCAACAAATCGCAGCATAGCAAAAATCGTCAACGAGCAAACAACTCGGAATGACCACCAATATTATTTTTAGGCCAAAAGGTTGCACCGAGGTGTCTGTATGACTAAGCTAAGTATCACTGGAATTATATGGCAGCACCACTGGACATATATACGGCAGTATCACTGGAATCATACGGCAGTACCACTGGACTTATACGTCAGTTCCACTGTAATTATATGGCAGTATCACTGGAATTACACGCCAGTATCACATAAATTATACGGCAGTACCACCGGTCTAATATGCAGTACCACTGGACATATACGGCAGTATCACTGGACTGGATTTGTACGCCAGTACCACTGGAAATATACGGCAGTACCACTGGACATATACGTCAGTATCACTGGACATATGCTGCAGTATCACTGGACTGGATTTACACGCCAGTACAGCTGGATTTATACGGCAGTACCACTGAACATGTACAGCAGTATCACTGGATTTTTTCGGCAGTACCACTGTACATATATTGCAGTATCACTTGACTGTATTTATACGCCAGTACCACTGGATTTATACGGCAATACCACTGGACATATTCGTCAGTATCATTGAAATTATACGGCAGTACCACTGGACATATACGGCAGTATCACTGGAATTATATGGCAGTACCACTGGACTTATACGGCAGTATCACTGGATTTTTATGGCAGTACCACTGGAATTATACGGCAGAATCACTGGACTGGATTTATACGCCAGTACCACTGGATTTATACGGAAGTACCACTGGACTTATACGGAAGTATCACTGAAATTATATGGCAGTACCACTGGACATATACGACACCACTGCAATGTACTAGACATACAGCAACACTGGACATATGGCACCAGAGTACACCACCACTGTGACTGGACTGATGCAGCACAAAACACTACCACTGTACTGATGCAGTACACTGAGGATGGAGAAATGTCCTCTCACTACACTCTCCAATGCCAGAGTGAAAATGGTGGCAATGCGCGACTCCTCATATGGAATCCAAACCCCGTGAGAATCTTACAGTGGGATGATGACATTTTGCCTCGTTCTGGTTTCCGAGTCAGGTGGGAAAACCTGAGCTGGGCTCGGATCTGGGCTTGTGTAGTGAAGTCCGGTAGGGTTCGGTTCTCAGGGAACCAAACCTGCTCATCTCTAGATTAAAAGCAATCTACTACCATACTACACTGTACATGCTCAATTTTGTCTGCTCTTGGAAGCGATACAGTGTTGGGCCTGGTCAGTACTTGGTTGGGAGACCACCTGGGAATACCAGCTGTTGTAGGTTACCCTTTGTACCACAAAATGTCTGCTCCACACGGTTTCTGATATACTGTATACCAAGCATTTATGCAATCAATGTATCACGATTTCATTAACAACATCTTCACAGAATTTGAAACCTTTATGGTTCACTGAAAACAGCTGTTCATTTTGGGTCTATCTGTGTTTCTATATTAAATATTTAACTAATAAAAGTTACTTTTTAATTAAGCAATCATTACCAGTTACTTCTTTCCTCTCTTTACCTGCATATCCAAAATATATCAAGCAGCAATTTAAGTCCAGTTGTGTCTGTGTACACACAACTTGAATGGTAGCACTGTCTGCTCCCAACCACGATCCAACTCTATACATAAATTGACTAATTGCCCTATAAAATTCTCAGGTGATATCTTTAACGCATTTTGCACCCTTTGGTGCTTTTTCAAAGAGTTATTACTTCAAATTTCTTATATCCCGATACTCCCAATTGGACTTTCCTCATCATTGGTTAAAATATGCCTCACAGGTGTATTGGATCTATATAACATCATAAAATAGATTGTTAGGGAGTTAAAGGTTATAGGGGTCTATTCATGAAGCAGTGAAAAGAGTGGAGAAGTGAGCCTGTGGAGAAGTTGCCCAATCTGCTGCTCCGTACAATTGTATAGTGCAAATTATAAATGTTACTTCAATACTGATTGGTTACCATGGGCAACTTCTCCACTGGCTCACTTCTCCACACTTTTCACTGCTTCATGACAAGACCCCTTAGTCAGTCTATAGATAGGCAGGAAGAGCTTCCATCTTCTACTTTTCCAGTTATAATCCCAACCGCTCACCCAACTAATTTGGCTTATATGTTTTCTTTTTCTTTCCAATTATTGCAGTGCAATTTCCTTGTGACCCTTCCTTTAAACAGGTGAGGTGCAGCTTTGCAAAAGCCGTAAAACAAGAGCAGGTGAGTGGCTTTCTCCCTTTGAGAATGTCTGAATAGTATCTACCTCAGGGGTGGACATTATCTCCATCTTATTTAGGGGCCAGTGCTACGCTAATTATGGGGGAGTGGTTCCAACCAATCCTGTTTGTGCTGTGGTAGGTTCCACCACATTTATTTAAATGTCTTTATATGACCATTTATATGACAGGTTAGTTAGCCTATTAGATGTTAGTGGGAAGGGTTTTAGACAGTCTATAAATAGGCAGAATGAGATTCCATGAGCATGGACGGTGTAATGGTTAGCATTACTGCCTCACAGCACCTAAGGTTGTGGGTACGATTCCCACCATGGCTCTGTGTGGAGTTTATATATTCTCCAAGTGCTTGCATGGGTTTCCTTGGGGGGATCCAGTTTCCTCCCACAATCCAAAAATATACTGTAGGTTAATTGGATCCCAACAAAAATTAACCATAGCATGGATGTGTGTGTATAAGAGGTAGGGAATATACTGTAGACTATAAGCTCCTCTGGGGCAGGTACTGATGTGATTGGTCCAATAAACTCTGTAAAGCTCTGCGGAATATGTGTGATAATTACTAATAAATGATAAATAGCTGTGGCCAAAGTGCACACTGTTTTTTCTTGTCACCCTTAATAACTACAATTCTAATTAAACAAATTTGGCTGTGATCTTTTTAACTGGCAATACAGTTGTTCATGTGTTTATTTCTAGTTAATTTAGCAGTGGAACTGGGCAAACTATAGATTACATGGTTGTGACAGGCCACTGGGTGGGTCAATTGCTTCAGCGGCAGCAACAGCAGTATCTAAGAAACAGCTGTGAGCTCTAACGTACAAAAACATGGTGCCTGCGTGACTATTCCCAGGTACAGTCTGCGTAGTCATAGGACTGCCCTTAAGCCTGATGTTTCTTGTTCTTGTGTATAGGCTGCGTATGTATATGAAATTGTGAATCAGATGTGGTAGCTTCGGCGGGAATCAGCTTCACTTGCTGATATCAGCAGTTGCATTGCGGAGATAAGTGCACTTGCAGCCGCATTAGCGTTCTTCTCTAAATCAGGGCCAAGATTCATTAACTTGCATTTTAATTGAGGTTGCACATCCCTTTTGTGTATGTATATATATATATATATATACATACACACACACACACACACACACACACACACACACACACACACACACACACACACAGTATATATATATATAAAAGAGCAAAAATGACAGCACTCAAAACCATAGTACAGAATGAATAGATGGTGCAAGGCAGTAAAATAACATAAAGGCACTTGCTTTTCCAGCTCATTGGAAAAAGCAAAACAAGCCAGCACTCACAGTTTAGATGAGAAAACGAAGAAGATTTATTCCATATCAAGGCGACAAGTGTACATACAGGCACAGCCCAACAGCTGTTTCAACCGATACAGGTCTTCCTCAGGGGCTATCTGAGCAGTGTCTGGCACAGGGATATAAACATAAATTGGCGCCAAAACAGCAAAAATCAGCATCCAATGGGAGGAGAGGGAGGCGGGACAAGCCCTGTATTATTATTATTATTTTTTTTTTTGTGTGTGAGAAAACGAAGAAGATTTATTCTATATCAAGGCGACAAGTGTACAAACAGGCACAGCCCGCGGCTCCCCCGGCTCTCCAACTCCGTCGTGTCATCGCTAATGTAAACAAAGCTGGCGCCGTCCCTGGCAACGGCTCTGGTGCGCTGTGTGCGAGGAGGGGGACACCAGCACAGACAACACTGAGCCTGCACAGGGGACAGGGACAGTGTAGGCTGCACACGGTATATAACAATACATGGAACGTGGCATGACATAAAAAAGTGTACAATATAGCGCTGAAAGAGAAAAAAACATATACTACATAATCACACAATGCACAATGCATAATCAAAAAGAATAACCAATGCAAAATGCAAGATGCAAATAAGAGAATGCGCTCCGCTGGGTGTCGCTGATAAAAAGGTGTCAAACAATAGCCGTAAACTGTCCCGTATGGACAGATCCCTGAAGCAATAACGATCATTAAGGCATTGTAGGCATTAAATGGACCAATAGGTCTAACTCAATCATATATCAGAAATGACAGCCGCAGTTAATGGCACAAATGGTGGTGGATGACATTGGAAAGTGTCAATGGACAATATTCAGGTGCCCAGCAGAGCAAAAACTAAACAGCGGCAGAAGAACAGGAAAATGAAGGAAAATCCCATAGGGGCAAAGATGTGGCAGGACGCTATCAGCATCCCTGTGGATAGAGCACCTAAGTGAAATATAAAAAGAAAGAAAATAAATGGAATTAAGGTAGAACCCACTGTGTGCAGATATTGGATGGATCGAAGGTAGTGCATTAAACGGAAGGGTAAATGATGCCAAGGGATAGGGGGTGGGAGCACAAGAACGCAGAATAAACAGAGATAACTAAAGGATGCCCATGCTATAGTCCGAGGCCATGAGTGGTCAAGTGATAAAAGTACAGCACCCAGTATTCCCAGACTGTCTCCAGAACTGATACTGACTGGGCCCAACACTGCTTAGTTTCCAAAAGCAAGGGCTAGAACGCTTCACAAGAAACAACCCAACCTAAAGTCTTCATTAAGACCATTGGGAGTCAAAGTGTGTAGTCTGTGAATCCACTGGAGTTCTCTTTGTAGTAACAGCCTGTCTCGGTCACCTCCCCGCTGGAGTGCTGTTATCTGGTCTATAATGCAACATTTAAGTTGATTGACCGTATGCTGTGCCTCTTTGAAGTGTCTTGCAACTGGTAAGTTCGTGAAGTCTCTCATGGAATCTGTGGATGCAAGACATTTCTTAATAGAGGAGCGATGTTGGCTGAATTGTTCTTTAAGCATTCTGCTGGTCTTGCCAACATACAGTCGATTGCATGGACATTTGAGAACATAGACAACAAAGCGGCTGTTGCAATCCAAACTCTGTTTAATTGAATAATCCTTATTGTCAGATGGATTGATGAAGCGGTTGCCCAATAACAGGAATGAACAGTTGGAGCATCCCGTGCATCTATAAACCCCAGGTTTTTTCGTAAGCCAATTAGACGTTCTATTAGTCTTTCTTTGAGAAAAATCAGTCTTGACTAGAAGGTCCTTCAAATTAGGACCCCGTCTGTACAAATCTGGGAATCAAGGAAAGGTCTTTGGTGAGCACTGGATCACTCGCAATCAAGTGCCAGTGTTCCCGAATTTTGTTGCGGATAAAGCCAGAGGCTGTGGTAAACATACTGCTGAAATTTAACCTGTCTTGCTCCATATCAGCAGGACGAACTTTTTTATGTAAAGCATCTTCTCTCTTAATCTGTCCGATCCTAGATAGAGCGTCATCTATCTACTTCCTGGGATAGCCTCTGTCAAGAAATCGTTGACACATGGACTCAAATGCAGCCGGGATGGCCGTGGGATCCGAGGTAATGTGAATCACCCGCAGTAGTTGTGAAAAGGGTAGCCCTCTTTTAAGGGGAGCCGGATGGAAGCTTGAATGTAACAGCAAAGTATTTCTATCTGATTCCTTGCTGTAAATGTACGTCAAAAGTTTGTTGTTCTCCTTTTTGATGGAAACATCCAAGAAGTTGATGTGTGCTCTGCTGAAAGTCAGACTAAATCTAATTGTTCCTGGAATTGAATTAAGTGCATTGATGAATGCCAAAAGTTTCCCTTCGCTGCCTTGCCAAATGAAAAATAAGTCATAAATGTAGCGAACATAAAATGACAAAAATTGACCAAAACGAGGATTACCAGAGATATGCACCTGTTCATAGGCCGCTATGAATATATTGGCGTAAGATGGCACCATATTCGAACCAATAGCGGTCCCCTGTTTCTGTTAATAAAAGCATTAATGACCACTGCACACCCCAGGATACCCTTTTTGTACACACTCCCGAAAATTCATAAATCTCTCTCCCAGCCTCCAGGATGACCCATTATATCAGCAAGGCGGTCCCTCTGTCAACCTCTATCTCAAGTAGTTGATTTTTACCTACAGCCATTGGTTAAGCAAACAGCCAGCTTCATTGAAGACACCTCCGATTTCTTGCGGAAACTTTAAACAGTACGTAATATTACTGATGACACCCGGTTGGTGACTCATGATGTCTCGAGTCTCTACGCAAACATTCCTCACTCACAAGGAATGGGAGCATGCAGAGAACTGCTTACGGACAATGATGCCTATTTCGGCCCACCGGTGTCTTTTTTGTTGTTGCTCATTGATGTAATTCTCAATAAGAATTATTTCCTCTTCGAAAATTGCTTTTATTTACAGAAACAGGGGACCGCTATGGGTTCGAATATGGCACAATCTTACGCCAATATATTCATGGCGGCCTATGAACAGGTGCATATCTCTGGTAATCCTCGTTTTGGTCTATTTTTGTCATTTTCTGTTCGCTACATTTATGACTTATTTTTCATTTGGCAAGGCAGCGAAGAGAAACTTTTGGCATTCATCAATGAACTTAATTCAATTCCAGGAACAATTAGATTTAGTCTGACTTTCAGCAGAACACACATCAACTTCTTGGATGTTTCCATCAAAAAGGAGAACAACAAACTTTTGACGTACATTTACAGCAAGGAATCAGATAGAAATACTTTGCTGTTACATTCAAGCTTCCATCCGGCTCCCCTTAAAAGAGGGCTACCCTTTTCACAACTACTGCGGGTGACTCGCATTACCTCGGATCCCACGGCCATCCCGGCTGCATTGGAGTCCATGTGTCAACGATTTCTTGACAGAGGCTATCCCAGGAAGGAGATAGATGACCTCTATCTAGGATCGAACAGATTAAGAGAGAAGATGCTTTACATAAAAAAGTTCGTCCTGCTGATATGGAGCAAGACAGGTTAAATTTCAGCAGTATGTTCACCACAGCCTCTGGCTTTATCCGCAACAAAATTCGGGAACACTGGCACTTGATTGCGAGTGATCCAGTGCTCACCAAAGACCTTTCCTTGATTCCCAGATTTGCCTACAGACGGGGTCCTAATTTGAAGGACCTTCTAGTCAAGACTGATTTTTCTCAAAGAAAGACTAATAGAACGTCTAATTGGCTTACGAAAAAACCTGGGGTTTATAGATGCACGGGATGCTCCAACTGTTCATTCCTGTTATTGGGCAACCGCTTCATCAATCCATCTGACAATAAGGATTATTCAAATAAACAGAGTTTGGATTGCAACAGCCGCTTTGTTTATCTATGTTCTCAAATGTCCATGCAATCGACTGTATGTTGGCAAGACCAGCAGAATGCTTAAAGAACGACTCAGCCAACATCGCTCCTTTATTAAGAAATGTCTTGCATCCACAGATTCCATGAGAGACTTCACGAACTTACCAGTTGCAAGACACTTCAAAGAGGTACAGCATACGGTCAATCAACTTAAATGTTGCATTATAGACCAGATACCACCACTCCAGCGGGGAGGTGACCGAGACAGGCTGTTACTACAAAGAGAACTCCAGTGGATTCACAGACTACACACTTTGACTCCCAATGGTCTTAATGAAGACTTTAGGTTGGGTTGTTTCTTGTGAAGCGATCTAGCCCTTGCTTTTGTTGGTTTCATTTCTTTTGACACCGCCGTGTGTCCAGTATTATGCATTTTCACCTACTAAGTTTTTTGCTTGAGCCCCTTGACACCGCCGTGTGTCAGTGATTGTGCATGATGTATTGATGCGATTACTTATCTTGCATTCCTCATGGGTTGTGGGAGTGACTTTGCTGCTATGGCACCTTTCTGCCATCACCACCAGCATTGCCCAGTTACAGATAGGCATTTGCCAGCTCTTGATGTGGAATTCTAGTGTTTTCTACAGCCATACCACACTGGACGACGTCCAATTCCGTCCGATCTTGGAAACTAAGCAGTGTTGGGCCCAGTCAGTACCAGTTCTGGAGACGGTCTGGGAATACTGGGTGCTGTACTTTTATCACTTGACCACTCATGGCCTCGGACTATAGCATGGGCATCCTTTAGGTAATATTACGTACTGTTTAAAGTTTCCGCAAGAAATCGGAGGTGTCTTCAATGAAGCTGGCTGTTTGCTTAACCAATGGCTGTAGGTAAAAATCAACTACTTGAGATAGAGGTTGACAGAGGGACCCCCTTGCTGATATAATTGGTCGTCCTGGAGGCTGGGAGAGAGATTTATGAATTTTCGGGAGTGTGTACAAAAAGGGTATCCTGGGGTGTGCAGTGGTCATGAATTCTGCTGTGCTCTTGTTGATAAATCCATTATTGAGTCCCACCTGAATGATGGAATCTATCTCAACTTTGTAGCTTCCTGTAGGGTCATGGCCAATTTTATGATAACAAGTGGTGTCAGCCAATTGGTTATTGGCTTCCATGGTATAGTAGTCTCACAAAAAAATAATAACAATACAGGGCTTGTCCCGCCTCCATCTCCTCCCATTGGATGCTGGATTTTTGCTGTTTTGGCACCAATTCATGTTTATATCCCTGTGCCAGACACTGCTCAGATAGCCCCTGAGGAAGACCTGTATCGGTTGAAACAGCTGTTGGGCTGTGCCTGTATGTACACTTGTCGCCTTGATATGGAATAAATCTTCTTCGTTTTCTCATCTAAACCGTGAGTGCTTTCCTGTTTTGCTTTTTCCAATGAGCTGGAAAAGCGAGTACCTTTATATATATATATATATATATATAGTTGATGCAAACGGATCGGCACTCACCTATTTGTACTACTGTGCTCCGGTGCCCTCTGAAAATTCATTACAAGCAGCCATTCCATTCCATACAGCGGCACTCGGAGTCTGGTTTAAAAGGTGCAATAAAGTGCTTTTAATCGGTCATGGTAACAATTTGCAATCCAACGTTTCGGGGTGTATCCCACCCCTTTGTCAAGGTGAGCAAACGAAAAGTTTGGCAGCGCAGCACGGCTTGTGGATTGGAAACGGCGGAGGTCCGGTGAATATCCGGTCGGTCGGACGGCTACAGCATTCACTGGCACGGGTGAGATTGCTACAAGTGAGACGGCTTCTGCATTCACTGGTACGGGTGAGATTGCTACGAGTGAGACGACTGCTGCATTCACTGGCACGGGTGAGATTGCTACGAGTGAGACGGGGTCTCATTTATTTATACACTATCCCGTCATTTTAGCCACCTACACCTATGGCCTCACTAGGCTAGGGGCTATTTGAGCGATTTGGGACTTTGTTTTAGTATCCCATTTTATATATATTTTTTTATATATATTAATCATCTTAAATACGGGACTATAATTCTACGGCATTGGCTGCCCACACTAACGGCTGCTTAAGGATAGGTGCCTTTATCGAGACTTTTCAATAATATTGGTTAAAAGGACGGGACTGTTTTCTATTCATTTGCTCAAACATTTATTATTCACATCAGCAGCCGTACGAGGTTAAGAGCTAATGAGCCATACGAGACTTTTGGATACATATATAACGGCTAACCACTACCAGTTTAGATCGTTATTGGAAGAACTCTGAGTTTTTATTTTTTATTTTTATTTTATATGCAATTTTATGATATCCTACAGGCAATACATCTTCCTTTTGTATATTTCATTGATTTTTGATACATTTTTGTGCACAATTTATTAAATATTAATTAAGGCTGGCCAGCCAGTGTTTTTCAGGGTTCTATATATTTGTATCCATTATTGGTTTCCTGGAATACTAAACCATCTACGAGAAATTAACTAGATGGTTATATATTTCATGATTGTGTTATTTTATTCATTTTAATATTATTTTCAATATTCTATTGTGGTCACTCTAAGGAATACATTTATAATTAATTTATTTGGTAATAATTGCAAATAATAATATTTAATAAAAATAAAAATAATAATTAATCTAAATAATTTTTGATTGGCTCTTCCTTTTGCGCACGTTTTGGTTCTTTTTTCTTGACACAGAGAATGTACACAGACATCAGAAAAAGAGTCATCAGTGTCCTAAAAAATGCAGTTGTACCCAATGTCCACTTAACCACGGACATGTGGACAAGTGGAGCAGGGGAGACTCAGGGCTATATGACTGTGACAGCCCACTGAGTAGATGTATTGCCTCCCGCAGCAAGAACAGCAGCGGCGGCACCAGTAGCAGCATCTCGCAAACACCAACTCATTCCTAGGCAGGCTACGCTTTGTATCACCGCTTTCCATAATACGCACACAGCTGACAACCTCTTAGGGAAACTGAGGAACATCATCGCAGAATGGCTTACCCCAATTGGACTCTCCTGGGGATTTGTGACATCGGACAACACCACCAATATTGTGCGTGCATTACATGTGGGCAAATTCCAGCACGTCCCATGTTTTGCACATACATTGACTTTGGTGGTGCAGAATTATTAAAAAAACGACAGAGGCGTGCAAGAGATGCTGTCGGTGGCCCAAAGAATTGCGGGCCACTTTTGGCATTCAGCCCCCACGTGCCGAAGACTGGAGCACCAGCAAACACTCCTGAACTTGCCCCGCCATCAACTGAAGCAAGAGGTGGTAACGAGGTGGAATTCAACCCTCTATATGCTTCAGAGGATGGAGGAGCAGCAAAAGGCCATTTAAGCCTATACATCTGCAATGATATAGGCAAAGGAGGGGGAATGCACCTGACTCAAGCGCAGTGGAGTATGAATTCAACGTTGTGCAAGGTTCTGCAACCCTTTGAACTTGTCACATGTGAAGTCAGTTCAGACACTGCCAGCCTGAGTCAGGTCATTCCCCTCATCAGGCTTTTGCAGAAGCAGCTGGAGAGATTGAAGGAGGAGCTAAAACGGAGCAATTCCGCTAGGCATGTGGGACTTGTGGATGGAGCCCTTAATTCGCTTAACCAGGATTCACGGGTGGTCAATCTGTTGAAATCAGAGCACTACATTTTGGAAGAATGGTGGAGGATTATATGAGTGACAGCATCCAAGTAGGCATGTCAGACAGTCCGTATGTATACTGGCAGGAAAAAGAGGCAATTTGGAGGCCCTTGCACAAACTGGCTTTATTTTACCTAAGTTGCCCCCCCTCCAGTGTGTATTTTGAAAGAGTGTTTAGTGCAGCCGCTCACCTTGTCAGCAATCGGCGTACGAGGTTACTTCCAGAAAATGTGGAGAAGATGATTTTCATCAAAATGAAATATAATTAATTCCTTCGTGGAGACATTCACCAGCAATTGCCTCCAGAAAGTATACAGGGACCTGAGATGGTGGATTCCAGTGGGGACGAATTAATACTCTGTGAGGAGGGGGATGTACACAGTGAAAGGGGTGATGAATTGGACGATGAGGAGGAGGTGGACATCTTGCCTCTGTAGAGCCAGTTTGTGCAAGGAGAGATTGCTTCTTTTTTGGTGGGGGCCCAAACCAACCAGTCATTTCAGCCACAGTTGTGTGTCAGACCCTGTGGGTTTGTTAAAGTGTGCATTTCCTGTATATACAACATAAGGGTGGGTGGGAGGGCCCAAGGACAATTCCATCTTGCACCTCTTTTTTTCTTTATTTATCCCTGCATCATGTGATGTTTGGGGCTAATTTTTTAAGTGCCATCCTGTCTGACACTGCAGTGCCACTCCTAGATGGGCCAGGTGTTTGTGTCGGCCACTTGGGTCGCTGAGCTTAGTCATCCAGCGACCTTGGTGCAAATTTCAGGACTAAAAATAATATTGTGAGGTGTGAGGTGTTCAGAATAGACTGGAAATTATTGGAAAGTGTGGTTATTGAGGTTAATAATATTGTGGGATCAAAATTACCCCCAAATTCTATGATTTAAGCTGTTTTTGAGGGTTATTTAAAAAAAAAAAAAAAAACCCGAATCCAAAACACCCCCGAATCCGACAAAAAAATTTCAGGGAGGTTTACCAAAACGCGTCCGAATCCAAAACACGCCCGCGGAACCGAATCCAAACACAAAACCCGAAAAATTTCCGGTACACATCTCTTTTATATATTTATATCTCTTATATATATATATATATATATATATATATATATATATATATATATATTTATATACACACACACACACACACACACACACACACATACTGTATGCAGGGCATTTGGAGATATATATTCAATTTGCTGAGACAGCACCCATGTAAACATACAAACCCCTGCCAGTCATATTTTTGGGGGCACCCATGCCGTCATCATAGGTAGAGTTGCACATGTTATGCCACACAGTGCCCCACTGCACATTATATGCCCCTCAGTGCCCACAATGCACATTATATGCCACACAGTGCCCCCAATACACTTGCATGTAAATGGCCTGTGTCTGCTGAACTGTGCAGAGACTTGCCCTTTTTCCCTATCAATACAAATGGTGGCTCCGGTGATAATAGAGGAAGACGCATTGCTGGGCAGATATATGGCATGAGGGGAGGAAGAGGGACAAATCAGCCATTGACTGATCCCAAATTTGGCTGAGCTGAACATACTGTAAGGTGGCTGATCACAGGAGAGGAGCTCACCACCATGAAAAATAGCACTGCTGTGTATCTACAGTATGTCAGGGCAAGCCATTAATACACCAAAGCTGGCCCCGATAGTGATAACCTTGGCTGCATACTATACAATAAAAAGCAGCACCTTGTACAATGATCCGCCCTTCTAGTTCTGTTACTGCAGCACTGATGCTTCATGTCAGGGCCGGATAGAGGCTAGTGGGGGCCCCAGGACAACTAAGGTGTGGGGACCCCGACCAATAAAATTAATTCTGCTGTCACTGCTAGGTTAGCAAGAGAGAGAGGGTAGTGGGAGAAATACATACAAGGTGAGAGAGAGAGAGAGAGAGAGAGAGAGAGAGAGAGAGAGAGAGAGAGAGAGAGAGAGAGAGAGAGAGAGAGAGAGAGAGAGAGAGAGAGAGAGAGAGAGAGTATCAGGGAGTAAGAGAGGAGTGAGAGAAAGATAGAGGGTGTCAGAGAGAGAGAAAGAGAAAGGGTGTCAGGGATATAGGTCGCGATGTACTAACCTCCGCCGCCGCGGTAATTGCTGTTTTCTCTGCTACCCTTAAGCTCCCCATCTGCTTTCCCTTCTACTCTCCCTCCTCATCACCGCCATGGCCACTGAGTTCTCCTATAGCCGTAGAGCTCGCTTTGCGCTCCCCCTGGCCGGAAAAGCAGTGACATGTGCCAACGGCCAGGGGGAGCGCAGCTCAGAGCAAGCTCTACGGCGATAGGAGAACTCAGTGGCCGCGGCGGTGATGAGGAGGGAGAGAAGACGAGAAAGCAGACGGGGAGCTAAGGGGTAGTGATGGGCAGCAGAGTGGTGACTCAGATCACAGAGAAAACGGCAATTAATGCAGCGGCGGAGGTTAGTACATCCCGCCCACAGAGAGAAAGAGGAGAGAGAGAGAGAGAGAGAGAGAGAGAGAGAGAGAGAGAGAGAGAGAGAGAGAGAGAGAGAGAGAGAGAGAGAGAGAGAGAGAGAGAGAGAGAGATCTGAAGGCGGATCTTCTTACCAACCCCAGCAGAAGCCAGGCCCTACAGCAGAGTTCACCAATCACATGAGTAAGCCGAGCAGAACGGAGACAGCAGAGCTGAATTGCTGATTTCAACAACCAAGTTGCTGTCCTGCTGGTGTCACACGTAGGGAGAGGAGGAAGCCACTGTGTCCGGCACCAGACCGCATTACAATAAAGAAAACTCTGCATAAACTACAGCTCCCAGCAGCCCTTGCTTCTGTGAGCTCCAGCAGCAAGGGCTGCTGGGTACTGTAGTTTATGCAGTTTTCTTTATTGTAATGCGGTGCCGTGCCGGACCCCGGTGCCAATTACCTTGGCTGCCGGTGCTGCCTGCCGTGGTTGTTCTCGGACAGGTGAGGAAATACCAGGGGAAGGGGGACAAAAGTGCTGCCCTGGCCAATGGGTAGATACGCCTCTGTGAAAATATAAAATGTTGTAGTGTACAGTAAGTCTTTTTATGTAGAGCATAAAAATCCAACTTGGCTTTTAATGCTTGTAACGACTAAGGAAACTGCACTATTTCTAATTAACAGTGATGACATCAGAACTCAGCAATTATAATGGCATTATTTGTGTAATATACCTATAAACAGATTTTAATTTGCAGAATAATAACTGAAATGATTATTATTGGTAGAATTATGTAAAGGAGACTTTTACAAATACCTGTGGGTACTCTCGTTAACCCTGTCCCATGTGACTGAAAAATGCTACAGTATGCTTAAGCACGGTTGGTGTCATAAACATATATTGTGGAAACTCCAGCATGGCCAGAACTGACTCCTATGGCTTTAAGTTTAGGTATTTAATCATACAATGAATATGCATTAAAATAAGGGAAAGTGAGAGGATAAAACATGTCCTAAATATGCATACAATACATGCTGAAAACAAGAATAAACTGAAAAAATGGACAACTTATTTTTCTTTATTAAAAACTCAGATTCATAAAAAAATCTTCTTTATAAAATACTGAAGCTATGCATGAGACTGAAAACTAGAGCCCCCATTACATTAAAGACAGGTACTGTACTGCACAGAAGGTGGCATAGATTTTTAGTTTGCATCCAGAACATGTTGTCATGGCAACAGGAGTTCTAAAGCTTAATAAGAATTTATTATGTAGTGTATTGAGCAATATAACATAATATCAGGAATATTAAATTGACATTCATGTAAACATTTGCTTTACAATATGTTACCCAACTGAGCCCCACGTGATGATGTGTGTTGCTAAGGTTAATAGAGGAACCTTGTCTATGTTTTTGGCTGAGTCTGCCCCAGATTCATCTGATGTAATGTGGGGAAATACTAAACACCCCCAAGCTTTGAAAAGTTCCATTTTGCAGGGGTCAATGAAATATATCTCGTTCTTATAGTTGCCAACTTCTGTGGTAGAGATACAAGTGAGATAAAATGCTAAAACAATTTTAAGAATTTATTGATTTATGTTGCCAGTTGATATCCCATCCACTAGATGGCGTTCTTGTACACCAGCCATCTTAACCCACCCTCTCCAAGAATCTGGCCCATGGACAAGAGCATCTTCTACACAGATGTATATTTGAGGGCAAAAGAATGAATAGAATAGTTAGAATCAGGGCTTGGAGCCCAACGTTCCTGGAACTTGTATTGTTTATAAAAGTGCATATTTATATTATGTTGACAAAGTTCACTAGACTATGACGTTTCACAATGTTACCTATTAGAATATGACATTGGGACACATTACTTTTTTCATATTTTAATTCTTCCTTGTGTTTCCTACAAAGAACATAGGGGGTCATTCCGGTGCGAACGGGTTTGGAATGTGCATGCGCGGCGGTCACACTGCACACGCGTGTCGTTGCCTGGCAACAGGGGTCGCCGGGTTACGTCGCGTACGAAGAAAGCGGTCGCAGAGGCGACCGCAAGAAGATTGACAGAAAGAAGGCGTTCCTGGGAGTCACCAGACCGTTGCCTGCCGTTTTCGGGGAGTGGTGAAGAAAACGCAGGCGTGTCCAGGAGAACGGAGGGCGGATGTCTGACATCAAAGCCAGCCCCAACATCGCTGAGATCGTCGCACAGGGTAAGTATGTCCAGGCCTAGTCTTGTTCTGCTTGAAAATTTTTTAGCTTAGCAGGGCTGCACAAGCGATCGCAGCCCTGCTAAGCTAAAATACACTCCCCCATAGGCGTGGACTAGTTGATCGCAGCAGCAGCAAAAAGTTACTGGCTGCGATCAACTCGGAATGACCACCATAATCCACATGCATCAGTCAATCAACCATTTTATGGTCATAATATTAATTGTAATATTTTTATCACCCTCAGCCAATAAGGTATATCGAGGTTTTTGGGTTGACTTTACTTTGACCTCAAAATTTTAAGTGGCACTGATGGTAAAAGCAAAACACTCATTGGTGCACTCAGGGGGGAGGGTTCTGAGTACCCAAAAACCCCATGCCCCTGCCACCTGACAAAAAATTTTTTGTATGAGAAGGAGATACTTGTCTTTATCTCTACATTGCCATGATATGGCTGCATTTGGAGCTACTGCACATGTGAGACTGCTCCTATTAAAGATCATGTGAGGATAACTGGTGGAAGCTACGGCATAAGCAAGCCAGCTACTCTTACAGTGGGTAGTTAGGCTGTTTGGAGGTGACCAGTGGTGTCGCTCTCAGCTCTAGTGTAGGCAATGACTGGGAGACATGAGGTGGGATGGCATCTCTGGGAGAGAGTATAGCTGCAGGATGGGGTGCTGGCCGAGGGGAAACGTGCAGGTTGGTGCTGCATTGGTCTGGTAGGACATTTTCCAACTTGCTGGACTCTTCAAAGAACAGTTTTATTCTGTGGATGCCAGATGTTTGGTTACTGTCCCTGGAGGAGGGCTTTTGTGGTGGGGTATTCGACATTTCAGATATGTGGTATGTGGACACTTGTACCAATTATCAAATTTAATGTGTACTACTGTTTATTCATCATCTTATTATTAATGGTTATAGTGAATGCTCCCAGAATGTCTCTTTTCTTTTACATTACATTTTTGTGCAAATTTTACATTCATCTCTTCTCTTAGAGAGAACTCTGGCTTCTGTAATCTGTGCCATCATTTAAGTCTCTTATAACCTTCAAATGTGTAATAAGTAAATTCAACTGTACAATTAAAGTACGAAAAGTGTTGATTGACTCATGCAGTTTTATGTCTACCAGTGTTGTAATTCTATAATATAAAGAAAACAAAAGATCACTGTTCAGATTGACTCACATCACCATGGCAACTTTGCATTTACTTTTTAATAGAGATTTCATTTTATTACCAAACAAAAATAGAATCATGTATTGACTTTTTATCCCTTTTACTTGGAAGCTTATTCTAATTATTGTTTGGTTCTGAAATATTCTTTTGCATGTTCACTTTCTTTTCTAAACTATTTTAACAAAGCGAAGATGTACTTTCTGTGATGAAAAATGAAACTCTGCCACAGTTACACAAGGTACAAATTGTTGTTTGCTGTAATATGTAATATACTGTATGTATGTACGGTATAGTTTGTTGGTGTGTTCTTAATATGTTATCCCACTCCACCATGCTTTTCGGGTTTTGCTGGTTTCATCAGCTACTAGTCATTAATGAAAATTCATATTGGTGTCATTTGGCCAAACCAGCTACTCACCATTGTATATTTGAACTGTACACAATAATGTGTCCCCAGTTGTAGTAGTATAATCTCTGCTACCACCACCTAGCTCCTTCACTTTCACCAGGACCTGCTGACAATTCTTGGCAATATACAAGCGCCTTGAGTCCTATTGGAGAAAGAGTGCTATATAAATAAAATTATTATTATTAATTATTATACAGATGTTGCAGCATCTCTTTGCTAGTTGTTCTGGCTGAAACTTTCCCAACAACCAGAGACAGATTTATACCTCATTGGTCCCTAAGCAAGGCACTGATTTGGGGCCCCCTTCCTCAAACAATCCCTCCCCAATCAGTAAGTGTATGCCAAATCCCCCTCAGCACAATCCTATTCACATTACACCACACATAGCGTCCCTGGTTCATATTACACTACATACAGTATTAGTGTCCCTTATTCATGTTATGACACACAATGGTGCCCCTTATTCAGGTTGCACTACACAGTAGTACTCCTTATAAACAATACACCACACAGTAGTTCCCTTTATTTGCCCACAATAGTAGTGCCCCTTATACACATAATGCCCACAGTAGTAGTGCTCCTTATACACATAATGGCCACAGTCGTTGTGCCCCTTATATGCATAAGGCCTACAGTACAGTTGGGATATGTAGTTTATTTGGAGTTTGAACACTGTAGTGTGGTGCAGTGCCGGACGTCAGCAACAGTAACAGTGCCCCTTCACAGAGTCAGCCCTGTTGGTGGGTCTCTGGTACCTGTCGGACCCTAAGCGACCACTTTGTTTGCATAGCGGTAAATCTGCTACCACCGACCACTGTGGATCCGTACTGCAGTGTAGCTGGCAGAACGCTGACTCAGGAATGCTTTGTTCTATGCAGTGTGCGTGGGGGTTTGGATTAACGTATTAGGGCCTGATAATAGTTGTAATTTTGTCCAGTGTCTGTGATTAGGAGTCCCATGGGAACATCTGCCCTCAGCTTTCCTTGGTGCAGGAGATTGAACTAAAATCGAACAGAATGAAATGTCTGTATATGTATAACTCAGCATATATTTATTGGCATTTATTGTTATAGCTCCAGCATATTCAGTTGCGCTTTACAATAGGGAACAAAACTGTAATAAAATGAGACTAGATAATTACAAACAGAAAAAGGTAAGAAGGCCCTGCTTGCAATAAGATGCGCTCACAGCAAATTTATTTTATGTGCTTATGCCCTGTTACTGCCCCATAATACCCATCCAGTCAGAAGAGACCACGGGGGTCCTTCAGATCTGATCGCTGCTGTGTATTTTCGCACAGTGGGCGCTCAGATCCGAATTGCGCATGCACTGCAATGCGCAGGTGCGATGGACGGCTGCAATGGGGATCGCTGGTCAGCAATGGGATTGTGCGAAGAATCCATTTGCACGGGCGTTCGCAAGGAGATTGACAGGAATAGGGCGTTTGTGGGTGGCAACTGACCATTTTCAGGGGGTGTCCGGAAAAACGCAGGCAGGATCAATCGTTTTCAGGGAGGGTGTTTTACCTCAGCCTGAAGTGATCACAGAGGCTGAGTAAGTCCTGGGCTGCACAGAGAACAGAGCTCGGCTACACATGCGATCGCACACTTGCACAGAGAAAATACCCTCCCCCTGTAGGCAGCGACTATCTGAATGCAGGACAGCAAAAATCGCTGCCCAGCGATCAGCTCTGAATGACCCCCCAAGATGCATATACACCTGTGCATGCAGCCTGAAAAAAAGCTGCAGGTACCAAGCAGCGAAACGCATTGGAGCACCAACCCAAAACCACCCATTGGACTGATATACTGACCTGAAGAGCCAGAACTAGCTTTCGGAATTGACAAAGGAAAAGCCAGTTCGCTGTGAACTATTTCATTCTTATTCAGGTTTGGAGCATACCATTGCTTACAGTGGCATGCAATTGAGGAGTCTGCACTCAGCATTTACAGCTTGACACCAAAGGGACCCCTCCTCTAGTGGTTACGACTTTTGTTGCAGTGTATGCATACTTCATGGTCTGATCGACTATATCAACTTCAGTATATACTGGCATCGGAGGTTTTCATGGGAACCGTCTCTTTTCAGGATCAAACATGCATTAATACTATATATGAACACTGTCATGGGTGCAGGGGCGGATTGGGATCGAACACCAGCTCGGGAAATTTATGGAAGCAGCCCTAATGGGGGCGGAGACTGTTGAGGGGGAGGGGTATTCCAAGAGGGCGGGGTCACTCCTCAGGGGTCCTGATTCTGAGATAGACACAGTTGGGGCCTCCTTTGCTTTACGACTTTATGCATATGCTGCTACAATGCCCTTCCCTGATGTACATCTGTACATCTGAATATACAAGGACTGACATGCCCACTTTCAGTGTCTGACACTGCTGTCATGTCTTTAATCTACTTCTGATGTTATTAATTTTTCATTCTACAAACCCCCTTTTATTAACATTATACTGTATGTTTCAAAGTACAAGGAGGGGGAGCACACACTACATACAGCACAGGGGAGCACACACAAGTAGTGAAACACAGACACCGGGGACCAGCGCATCAGAATCTGCCCCAGTGGCCAATCCACCCCTGATTACATACATAGCCACCACATTACATACATGGCCACCACATTATTACATATAGCACCGCACTACACATATAGCGCGGCATTACACAAATAGCACCATATAACACGAATAGCACCACATTACACGTATAGCACCGCACTACACGTATATCAACACATTACACAAAAGCACCTCATTATGCAAATAGCACCACATTACATACATAGCCACCACATTACATACGTAGCCACTGCATTACATACGTAGCCACTGCATTACATATGCAGTCACTGCATTACATAAATAGGCCCATCATCATGGATAGACATTGGGCAGCTATAGGGCTGAAGGACGTTCCTTAAGAGATTGTCCCAGGGCTGGCTGTGAGTGCTGCCTGTCCAGTCCCCAAACCATACACTGTGACCGGGGATGCCTTAACCCTTACACCATTATGATAATGCAAATAAAGTAATTAAAAATAACCTCTCTGTGGGTAATGGGGACCCCGGTTCCCACCATCGCTATCCTGCTGCTCCAGGGCCGGGCTCATTGAAGAGACCTTTGGCCGGGGTCAGGGAGAGGATGCTGCTGGGCTGGTTAACTTGCTCCAGGTCCCCCATTGGTAGAACAGCTTCACCACTTTTCATGGCTAGTGGCACCCGGAAGTCCTTTCTAGCCTAACTTCCGGATTGCGGTCCAATGAACCGCAAGTACTGGAAGCAGTGTGAGCCAGCCCAGCCTGAGTGCGAATTGGCCTGGCTGAGGGGGATGTGGGACAGGCCCAACGGAATCTGTCATGGTGTCCTGGTGGGCCAATCCACCCCTGCATGGGTGAGATATCTGCTCCGATATATGATACATACCCTCCAACTGTACCTTTTTAGCAGTTACACTACTGTTTTTTATGGTCTGTACCGATTTTTGGCTCTCCAAACTTCCATTGAAAGTATAGGAAAAAGGGCGTGGCCACACCCCTTTACGTGTGGCCATGCCCCCTTTTCGTATTTGTACTGATTTTTATGTGTAAATTGTTGGAGGGTATGATGATATATGAATTATATTTCTTTCATATGCTCTTTTAATTGCTTTTAAGCATTTAACGTTTATTTCCATCCTGGTGATGTGTAATTGTACTTTAACTGTAGAGTACTTTATACAGTGCTACTTTTATGCCATTGTGTATAAGTTTCTTGTTGACTGTATTTCTTGTTGGCTGTATTAAGGGGGCCTGACTAACCCCCTCCCAAGTAGCTGCTCAGCTAAAATACACCATACCAGCGCCTGTTGTTTACCTTGATTGGCATTCTCAATACAGCCTGTGATGCATGCCCAGTTTGCTAAAAATTACTTGATGAGTCTGCATTCGGAATGGTGTGTAACTCAGAATTAAGCCCTAAAGTCTCAATCTGTTAGTCACAAGAACTCAGCAGTGTTTAGACAGAAAACAAGCCTGATCTAGTACGTGATTTTCTACCCTGTGTCAGCCCCGCCCCCAAACATGTCACATTAAGGGGGTGTGGCCACTGGCACCAGAAAGAAGAGCACTGCTGGAGGGCCGCAGGTTGAAGACCCATGGCATGGAGCATACTAAGAACCCTCTAGTCAGCTCCACTAGCAGCAGAGTGCCATCCCAGGCACCTTGCATGCCAAACGCAGGAGCCACGGGGCAGTAATGGTGTTGCCACCCAGGGCACTGTGCCCTGAGCAGCAGCACTGCTTACATACCACTAGTTATGGCCTTGGATCTTATACTGTAGTTACACAATGTTGTGGGCAGACCAACTGTCAGCCCCTTTCTCCAGACCAATTGAAACTTGGTGTTATTGAAGCGTGATACGTCATATATCTAGGTAATCAGGCCTGTTTCTTTGATTGTGTGATCAGATCACCTAACTGCGGGAGTGACACATGCTCATCAACCCGTACATGCATAGTGCGTGTCCCAGCTTCCACTGCGTGTACCATGCGTGTAAGGTGTGATGTGCGATGGGAGAGAAGAGGACTGGGAAAGAGATGGTAAGTATAATAGGTTGAGATGGTGCTGGGGCAGGGGCAGAGGAATTTGCTAAGGAGCTGAGGTGATCCATTTATTTACCAATATATATTTCTTTAAAATTTATTTTGTAACAGTAAAAGCATTTTCGTGGTTCGGAAGATATTTTGTTTTTAGTACATTTGCCAAACGGAAACAACAAAGCCTCAAGGCAGTTTTCATTCAGAGAAATCTCAGATTCTGATTGCAGAACTAATAAAGGCATTTATCAGTAACAATTTAGCTAACGTCAAACCTATGTGATTTAGTATAGAACTTCAAAATTGTGACATCAATTACTTTTCTGGGTTATTTTTGTGTTGCAAGGATGCAAATTCCCAATACACTTTTTGTGACTGATTGATTGAGGTGAGAGGGAGGATAGAATAATAGTGTACAGTAACAAATGCGAGCAAAGCTGAATCTTTTCTTGTCTAATTCCATTTTCTACATCTTATATTCACTGGTCATGCTGCTTCTTGTTTGGTTAATAATAGAACTTTTTCTATTACAGTATGTGTTAACTATATTTGGATTATAGTTGGATTATACCAGGAATATAGAGTATGTAGTACAGTACTTATGCAGTTTATGACTGGAAGGAGAGGAGAGGCAAGGGAATAGGAGCCCCGATGCAAATGATATTTTGGAGGAAAAGATGGGGACTGGGTTAGATTGTCCTAGTGAGTGGCAGAGCAATCCCTAGTGGCACCACTGACTCAGAACCCTTTGCTCTACGTTGGCGCAAGGCACAGTCTATCTGCAAGGTATTGCTATTACTAGTGGATGGGCAGGGCCGGAATACCAGTGGATGGCTGCCCACAGGACCTACACACAGGGAGGCACCAGTAGTACTTTATGACCACAATGTTGCTGATATTCCTTCTTTTTGCAGCCCAAGACTTGAGTTTGAGTCAACTAAGGGGTCTATTCATGTAAGAATACAATGTTTAGGTTTAACTTTTCACTAAACATTGCATTGTCATTTCAGGTTTTTTTCAGATTTTTTATTAATAGTTACAGTATCTGTCTTTTCCACGATCCCGTTTTCCCTCTTCATATCGCGGCTAGGGTTTTTCTGCGCATGCGTGGTGTGTTTCCTGCCTCCTGGTGTCTTCTGCGCATGCGCTGTTGAACGAGCACTGCAGCATTGGTGACAGGATATGTTAGAACGTGGGAGTGGAGAGCAGAGACCGAGCTGGCAGTCAGCAGTGGTGGCAGGGTGCAGGTCAGAGTGGCAGTGTGGTGGGGGAGAGCTGTCAGCAGGCTGTTAGAGCAGGGTGGGGGCAGAACGAGGGGGCAGCAGGGGCAGTAAGGAAGAGGTGACCCGGCATATGGATATGTCACCTCATAGCAGCGGCAGGAGTGCTGCGAGAGGTCACAGGGCAGCTGGTGGACAGTCAGGAGGAGACCCGGCATATGCATAATTGCATATGCCTTGAGCTCTTTTGATTGGCCAGCAGCAGAAAAAGGGCTGGTGAGATCAGGGAGGAAGCTGGGAGACAGCAGGATTTTGAGAATTGATTTTGAGAAAAGAAGTGGAAAGCTTAGCTTTTAGAGTTCTATTCATGAAACAGTGAAAAGTGTATAGAAGTGAGCCAGTGGAGAAGTTGCCCATGGCAACCAATCAGCTACTACATATAATTTTATAGAATGCATTTTATAAATATTACGTCAACAATGATTGGTTGCAATGGGCAACTTCTCCACTGGCTCACTTCTCAACACTTTTCACTGCTTCATGAATAGACCCCTTAATGCTTCTATGAATCGCTTTCTCCGTACTAATGTATGGGGAAGCAATCTTGAAACAGAGCTGGGGCACCGCTGGAGAAATCTGAGATGTCTCCATGATAAACCACTCTGTGACTGGAGGAAGTGAAAAGCCCTGTTATCACTGATAAAGTAATTTTCACTGCTACATGAATAGACCCCTAAGTCATCAGTACCCTGCTACACACAAAGAGGTAAGTAGCCAAGGGGTTGCATAATGTAAACTGGGGGCACTGTGTTGCAATAATGTGAACTAGGGGCACTGTGTGGCATAATTTGAACTGGGGCACCACAGTTTGGCATAATGTGAACAGAATTATTGCAGTGTGGCATCTTGTCAGCTAGTGACACTGTGTGGGATAATGTTAACTGAGACTCTACAGCAAGGAATTGTATGAACTTGGGGCATTACAGTGTTACAATGTACACATTGAGGACACTGCAGTGTGGTATCATGTGAACTGGGGCACTGGGGCACCATGTGAACTAAGGGTAGTTGTGGCTACTGTGTTGTGACATATTGTAAACTGGGAGCACTACAGTGTGGCATAATGAAACTGTGGGCCTGATTCAGGTTAGTATTTAAACTGGAGATGTGCACCAGACCGTTTTGGCTGGATTTGGATTTGGCTCTGATTCGTCATCTGGATTTGGATTTGCCAAACTGTTGTGACTGGCTTTGGATTTGGATTTTTTTTCTAAAATTTACAAAAAAACTACAATCATATAATTTGAGCCTTTTGTTGTTCCTAGAGTATTAGTAAAATAATAACATTAATTTCCAGTCAATTTTGACCAGCTCACAATATTGTTTTCACCAATATTGGTCAAACAAGAAATAAGACAGCGCTTCTCACTTTGTGTAAAAATATCTTTACTTTTATAAAAGAAAAAGTAATATTTACTTACATATACAGATAACCCATTCTAGATACTGGCCAGTATCAGCCAATTAAAATATATGTAATTATTGTTATAAAACAATTCCACATACACAATCTATGTAATGCACATTAGTATCATTAAATTAATATTTATATGTAATAAGGTTTTAGCATAATTTTAATAAAAACTCTCATTAAGAAAGATTATGTTTTCTAAGCTTATAATGCAATAGGTTGCACATGCATAAACAATGAATGCGTTGTTAATCAGTCCTCATGCAAAACGAACAAGCTTGTTAGTCCAATCAACAGTATAATAACTGATTAGTAGGTCTGCATGCAGATGATTCAGAAGGTTAGTTAGGCAGCCAAGATTGAAACAAGTATAAATACTCTCCTTAATTAGTTGAAGTTCATCAATGGCAGCAAAGTTTTTGATGCAATTAGTATATGTTAAGCACTGCAGCTGCAAAACTGGACTCAGCTGATAGACCAAGGAGCATTTATAAATGGCATTAACCGACAATGCTGTCCAATATCCACCTAGAGTACAATAAGGCAATGTACCCCAATATACCTCTCCTCAGATAACTTTAAGCATCACAGCCTCATCCATGGAGTGTAATGGGTGGTTAGGAACCCATGCAGCGGTCTTCTTATTAGCAAGTGTCTCTCCACAGTACAGCAGCAGCCGATCTTCCAGCACTTAAAGAGCAGCAGTATGTGGTAATTAGCCAGCAAAAGAGTCACCAAATGCGTTTCTCTGCCTACCCTCTGGCTTCAGCAGCTTCCTCAGCGTGTGTATGTCTCTCCTCCATACCTCCGGACTTTAAATACCGGAGTTGCCGGTTCGCGCATGCGCACTCGCGACCGCGATTCAAGCCTCACTTTCATTGTTGCTCAATGCACAAGCACATTGTTGGCTTCCTGCTTCAAGACTCGTTTTCATTACATCTGTTTAATTATGACTTTAAACACTTCTGAATAAGCATTGTTTCTATTTTAAACACTCTCTATTCATTAGTTTTTTATGCATATAATAATACATTAATATATTCCGTTTTCCCTATTATAGCATCTAAACTAATGCAATCTAGTGGCCAAAGACAGAAATGGCACCCATGACCTGCATCCATTCTAATAATTCGTTGATACATCAAGTAAATAGATATATATTCTCTCACAAAATACATATTATCACAATTTTTTTATTTATTGTAAATATATATATATATATATATATATATCTTACTCATTCTCCCGTGATCATTACCCAAAATAATATTCATACATCCATTACTTTCCATTCACTTAGCCATATAATATAGCAATAGATATAATAGTGATATATTTTTATTTTTTATTAGTCCATCATACCCATATAGCAAGATAGTAGAATTTATTAAAATTATGCTAAAACCTTATTACATATAAATATTAATTTAATGATACTGTGTATTACATAGATTGTGTATGTGGAATTGTTTTTTAATAATTTTTTTGTAATAATTGTTTTTTAATAATTACATATATTTTAATTGTTTGATACTGGCCGGTATCTAGAATGGGTTATCTGTATATGTAAGTAATTATTGATTTTTCTTTTATACAAGTAAAGATATTTTTACACAAAGTGAGAAGCACTGTCTTATTTCTTGTTTGGTTGTTTCTAGTTTGGGGAAACTGGGATCAGTTCCCCCGTGACTAGCTGCTTTTCACTTTGTGAGTGATAGCGCCTAGTGTATACATTCTTGTATTCAATATTGGCCAAAGGCTGCAGCAAGCTGGCTGGTTACTAAGTAACAGAGCAGCCGCACAAACACATGGCAGTTTATAGAACATCTATGAGACATTGAACCACACTGCATGAACCACAGGGCTTATAGATGTACGTGAACAAAGCACACTAGGGTAAAGCACACCAACCAGTACAAACAATATATATCTTACAATATTTTTATTATTTTTCTATTTTTAAACCTGCAGCTAGGATCAAACTGCGTGGATCACATGGCTTATAGTAACAAAACATATATCATTTTTTTTAATTTTGTTAAACTTGTAGCTTGGATCAAACTGCATGGATCACAGGGCTTATAGATGCACGTGAACAAAGTGCACTTGAGTAAAGCGCACCAACCAACCAGTACAAAAACAATAAATATATATTTTTTATTTTTCTATTTTTAAACTTGTAGCTTGGTTCGAACTGCGTGGATCACAGGGCTTACAGATTTACATCAACAAAGCGCTCTTGAGTAAAGTGAACCAGCCAATCAGTACAAAAACAATATATATATAATATATTTCTTATTTTTTATAGTTTTAAACATTGCAGCTTGGTTCAAACTGCGTGGATCACATGGCTTATAGATTCATGTGAACAAAGTGCACTTAAGTAAAGAGCACCAGCCAACCAATACAAAAACAATAGATATATAATATATTTTATGTTTTTCTATTTTTAAACTTGCAGCTTGTTCAAACTGCATAGACCACAGGGCTTATAGATGTACATGAACAAAGTGCACTTGCAGAAAGTTGACCAACCAATCAGTACAAAAACAATAGATATATACTTTTTATTTTTCTATTTTTAAACTTGCAACTTGGTTCGAACTGCATGGATCACAGGGCTTATAGATGCATGTGAACAAAGTGCACCTGAGTAAAGAACACCAACCTACCAGTACAAAAACAATATCTATATAATTTTTCTGTTATATTTTTAAACTTACAGTTTGGTTCTAACTGCATGGATCACAGGGCTTATAGATGTACATGAACAAAGTGCACTTGAGTAAAGAACAGCCAATACAGTCGAGTACAATGAAACATGCAGCAGCGTGCAGCCTGCCCCCATATACACAATCACTATACTGCACAGTCACAATTAGTCTGGAGTCTCTGGATGGACACAGCCAGCCAAAACAATAGAGTATATTCAGCGTGCTCCTATACAGTCACTATACTGCACAGCCACAATTAGTCTCTGTACATACACAGCAGAGTATAATGCAGCATGCCCCTATATTCACTGTCACTATACTGCACATCCACTTAGAGAAATCTGGAATCTCTGGTGTCTGGACACAGCGCAGCCAAAAGCGCAGAATATAGTGCAATGTATTTCGTACCCCTATTTACACTGTCACTAAACTGCACAGCCACTTAGTGAAGTCTGGAGTCTCTGGAGTCTGGACATAGCACAGCCAAAACAGCAGAGTATAGCGCAGCATGCAGCATGCCCCTATGTACATTGTTACTATACTGCAGCCACTTAGTGAAGTCTGGAGTCTCTGGAGTCTGGACATAGCACAGCCAAAACAGCAGAGTATAGCGCAGCATGCAGCATGCCCCTATGTACATTGTTACTATACTGCAGCCACTTAGTGAAGTCTAGAGTCTGGACACAGGACCGTCAAAACAACAGAGTATAATGCAGCGTGCCCCTATATACACTGTTACTATACTGCAGCTACTTAGTGAAGTCTGGAGTCTCTGGAGTTTGGACACAGGACCTCCAAAACAACAGAGTATAATGCAAAAAATAGCAGAGTACATTAAATGAAATGGCGCAGAGTCCCGGTCGCGGTACCTTATATGGAATCCAAGTCCCACGAGAAACCAAAGCTGGGAAGAGGATGTTTGGCCTCATTGTGAAATTATAGTCTGATGGACTCGGATTATCAATGTTTGAAGCAGGCTCAAATTCCAAGCAATCTGATCCACTCATTTCTAATTTAACACATATTGTATATATGCTAGAGATGAGCGGGTTCGGTTCTCAGAGAACCTCAGTCAGGAACTTCCGTAGTCCTGCAGGCCATGTCACTGTCACGACTGAGGAGTCCTCTCCTAACCGGGATTCCTCCATAGGATCCCTGAGTGTGCTGAGGATTGCCTGCTGTTGCTGCCGCTGCTGTTGTTGCTGCTGGGAGTCGATCGTTATCCCAGCGGGGAAGTCGGAAGACCACTTGTACTACTTCCAGTAAGCAATTGACTGTCCAGCAGTCCTTTGTGAGGAAAATGAAATATGACAGCAGTCATCTTTTTGCAAAGTGGATAACTGAGGCCTTGACAGCTATGTTGGTGTTAGAGGTGCATCCGGTATCCACTATTAGTTCAGAGTCACTTAAAGATTTGTTTGAGGTACTGTGTCCCCGGTATCAAATCCCATCTAGGTTCCACTTCTCTAGGCAGGCGATACCGAGAATGTACACAGACGTCAGAAAAAGAGTCACCAGTGTCCTAAAAAATTTGGTTGTATCCAGTGTCCACTTAACCACGGACATGTGGACAAGTGGAACAGGGCAGACTAAGGACTATATGACTGTAACAGCCCACTGGGTAGATGTATGGTGGCCTCCCGCAGCGGCACCAGTAGCAGCATCTTGCAAATGCCAACTCGTTCCTAGGCAGGAAACGCTATGTATCACCGCTTTCCATAAGAGGCACACAGATGACAACCTCTTACGGAAACTGAGGAACATCATCGTAGAATGGCTTACCCCAATTGGACTCTCCTGGGGATTTGTGATATCGGACAATGCCACCAATATTGTGTGTGCATTACATCTGGGCAAATTAAAGCATGTCCCATGTTTTGCACATACAATTAATTTGGTGGTGCAGACATTTTTGAAAAATGAAAGGGATGTGCAGGAGATGCTGTCGGTGGCCCGAAAAATTGCGGGCCACTTTCGGCATCTGCCACTGCGTGCCGAATACTGGAGTGCCAGCAAACACTCCTGAACTTGCCCCGCCATCAACTGAAGCAAGAGGTGGTAACGAGGTGGAATTCAACACTCTATATGCTTCAGAGAATGGAGAAGCAGCAAAAGGCCATTCAAGCCTATACCTCCACCTACGATATAGGCAAAAGGAGGGGGAATGCACCTGACTCAAGCACAGTAGAGAATGACTTCCATCTTGTGCAAGGTTCTCCAACCCTTCGAACTTGCCACACGTGAAGTCAGTTCAGACACTGCCAGCTTGAGTCAGGTCATTCCCCTCATCAGGCTTTTGCAGAAGCAGCTGGATAAATTGAAGGAGGAGCTAAGACAGAGTGATTCTGCAAAGTATGTGGGACTTGTGGATGAAGCCCTTCATTTGCTTTGCCAGGATTCAAGGGTGGTCAATCTGTTGAAATCAGATCACTACATTTTGGCCACCGTGCTCGATCCTAGGTTTAAAGCCTACGTTGTATCTCTCTTTCCAGCAGACACAAGTGTGCAGAGGTGCAAATACCTGCTGGTTAGTAAATTGTCAACTCAAGCGGAACGTGACCCGTCAACAGCTACTCCTTTAATTTCTACTGCCACTGGGGCTGCAAGGAAAAGGATAACATTTCCTAGCCCACCCGCTGGCGGTGACGCAGGGCAGTCAGGAGCGAAAGCTGACATCTAGACCGGACTGAAGAACCTGCCAACGATTACTGACATGTCTACTGTCACTGCATATGATTCTGTCACCATTGAAAGAATGGTGGAGGATTATATGAGTGACAGGATCCAAGTAGGCATGTCAGACAGTCCGTACGTATACTGGCAGAAAATTTGGAGGCCCTTGCACAAACTGGCTTTATTTGACCTAAGTTGCCCCCCCCCCCCCCCCCCCCTCCAGTGTGTACTCCGAAAGAGTGTTTAGTGCAGCCAGTAGCCTTGTCAGCGATCGGCGTAGGAGGTTACTTACACAAAATGTGGAGAAGATGATGTACATCAAAATGAATTATAAAGTCTTCCGGGAAGACCTTTACCAGTAATTGCCTTTAGAAAGTACACAGGGACCTGTGATGGGGGATTCCAGTGGGGACTAATTAATACTCAGTAAGGAGGATGTACACGGTGAAAGGGGTGAGGAATGGGATGATGATGATGAGGTGCACATCTTGTTTCTGTAGAGCCAGTTTGTGCAAGGAGAGATTGATTGCTTCTTTTTTGGTGGGGGCCCAAACAAACCAGTCATTTCAGCCACAGTCGTGGTGCAGACCTTGTTGCTGAAATTATTGGTTTGTTAAAGTGTGCATGTCCGGTTTATACAACATAAGGGTGGGTGGGAAGGCCCAAGGACAATTCCATCTTGCACCTCTTTTTCTTCTTTTCATCATGTGCTGTTTGGGGACTAGTTTTTTTAAGTGTTATCCTGTCTGTAACTGCAGTGCCACTCCTAGATGGGCCAGGTGTTTGTGCCGCACACTTGTGTTGCTTAGCTTATTGTGTTGCTACCTCATTGCACCTTATTTTCTTCTTTGCATTATGTGCTGTTTGGGGCCTATTTTTTAAATCTGACATCCTGTCTGCCACTGCAGTGCCACTCCTAGGTGGGCCAGGTGTGTGTGCCGCACACTTGTGTGGCTTAGCTTAGTCATACAGCTACCTCATTGCACCTCTTTCTCTTCTTTTCATCATGTGCTGTTTGGGGCCTATTTTTTAAATCTGCCATCCTGTTTGTAACTGCAGTTCCACTCCTAGATGGGCCAGGTGTTTGTGCCGCACACTTGTGTCGCTAAGCTTGGCCATCCAGTTACCTCATTGCACCTCATTTTCTTCTTTGCATCTTCTGCTGTTTGGGGACTAGTTTTTGATTAGTGCCATCTTGTCTGCAACTGCAGTGCCACTCCTAGATGGGCCAGGTGTTTGTGCTGCACACTTGTGTCGCTTAGCTTAGTCGCACAGCCACCTCGGTGCAACTTTTAGGCCTAAAAACAATATTGTGAGGTGTGAGGTGTTCAGAGTAGACTGGAAATGAGTGGAAATGATTGCTATTGAGGTTAATAATACTGTAGGAGCAAAATTACCCCCAAATTCTGTGATTTTTGCTGTTTTTATATTTTTTTCCAAAAAACATCCAGATCCAAAACCAAAACCAAAACACAAAAGGGGGGTTTTGGCAAAACCAAGCCAAAACCAAAACACGAAAATGGAATTAGAACCAAAACACAAAACACGAAAAGTGCCCGCCGCACATCTCTAATATATACAGTATTAACACGATTGTGGGGGAGCTAGCATGAGAGCAGAACAAGGCCTGCGTGATTATTTGCTGCCCCCCCTTAGAAAGACATGCTGCAGCCCCATCTAAGGGTTCTGTTCCATAAAATGGGAGTGCATCTCCAATGTTTTATAGTAGTGCTGAGGCCAGGCCCTGCATGTTTTGACGCAGATTTCATGCCTCCAGCAGAGGAGTTACAATGAGCAGTCTGAGTATGATGAGGCTTACTCAGATGGCCAAGGGCTGCGACCATCATTACTGATGGTTGCAGTGGTGATCCGATGCTGTGTCTTTGATGGTAGATGCATGCAGAAGGTGTCTTTTTCTTACAGACCCCTCCTACAGCATTACCATATTAGGGATACGGTATATACTGTACATATCTGAATCAGGCTCTGATTTCATTACAGTGCAATCAAGACATTGGTGGTATTGGGATATTTACACAATAT
This sequence comes from Pseudophryne corroboree, assembly GCF_028390025.1. NCBI lineage: Eukaryota > Metazoa > Chordata > Amphibia > Anura > Myobatrachidae > Pseudophryne > Pseudophryne corroboree. Next base: position 365,522,578 of record NC_086451.1, on the reverse strand, counting down.
ATTTTTTAATAGCATTGCCAGTATATTATTTGGACAGTTGTACTAGTCATTTACTGGCTGCTTTTTTAGAACAAAGACATGAATATAATATCAACAGAGTGATGTGTTGCTGGTAGTTTTAGTGCACATGCTAGTACAGTATGTGTGGTCACTAATTCTAGTATACTACAGAAAAACTGGTATAATGATATGGGGGATGAAGATGTATATTGAGAGGACATTGGTGCAGACCTAACCATGTAGATTACCGATTTTCTTTTTGTTGTCGTACTGTGTACAATGTAAATATTAACTTCCAAAATGTCTGGTATCCGACAACTGGCCATTGTTTAAAGCTGTCTGAGAACGTTTTCCAGGACTGCTGATATTGTTTTTTTTTGCCACCGCCTATGCGGTTGTTAGCTATTTGTTTGCACTGTTTGGGTTGATCTTACCCTTTACCCTGCCTCTAGGTGTGACACATGTTATTTCCTGGGTCCTTAGCATTCATTCCTCAGTAGGCCCTTCATTCCCCATTCCGATACTGGTCACGCCCCTCCAGTTGATGATCACACCTACTCAAAGACTGGTCATGCCCTTTCTGTAGGCCTCGGCCATTACATTCTCCTAGCAGGCCCTTCATGCCCCAGATAAATATTGGAATGAAAATGGGCCTATCAATCCTATGAGGGTGATGCCACTCACTGAGGGCTTTATTCAGAGTCACATGTAAATACAATTCATGCTTTTTTGGCTGCAGATGCATTTTATTTATATTTATTCTTTTCACAGTACACATCTTTTTATAGTAGTATGCCAACTGTGTGACTATGTCTGTCTAACTATAGGCTTGGAACTGGGTCTGGAGTGGGCATATAGACAGGTGTACAGACAAGGCCAAAGTACAGTAAGAGCACAGGGCGGGATGAACTACGCATCACATCCATGATGTGATACAATCCCGCCACTTATCAGGTGCTCGCCTGCATTAATATCACCAGTATGTACCTAGAAATGCAATTAGTTTTGCAAAGAACAGCTCTCGAGATAAAGAGCTGTCATTTGCTATCGCTGGGCCTCAGAGTTAAGGACCCTGGAGTTCTTCTGCGCATGCGCAGAATGAGGTGGGTGCCACAGGAGTGCTGGGAGGGAGCATATTGGATCCCTCTTAGATGGAATGCGAAGAAAAGCCCATAGGTTTCTATTGGGTAACGCCATCTAAAGTTGGCATAACCCACCAGGACCAAGCACTGGACTGTATCGCATTCCATGTTTGTTCATATGGGAATATGGGCAAAACTCTGAAAACTGTGTTTCTCTAAGTTTTGGCTGGACTTCTGGCTTTAGTACATAGTGCGACCAGTAAAAATATCTGCAAACATAGTAACCTTAAAGGGTCTGACGGCAGGTGCTGTAACCCTGGTTTGAGTTGCATAATGATGATAATGATGGAGCAAATGTCTGCTTGGTTGCTCACTAAGGAAACTCACCTTGTTATGCAATAACACTAAAACTAAATTGCTGTAACAGTATTTTAAAATCCACTGTATGCTGCAGTAAACACTTGTTTTACAGCAATAATATATGCTTCATATGTATTATATGTGAAGGGAAAGCCCACATATATATTTTAAAGTGCAAAAATTCCAATTTGAGGCTGCTTTGATTCGCATTTCTTTGCACTTTGGGCCTTATTCAACACAGGTCGGGGATGCATTGCTGTAGTGTGCATGCGCATCGGCAGCAATGCGCGTGTGCGGGCTGGCATATTGCAGTCACATTCGGAAGGCTGCAACCACAAGATGATTGACAGTGGAGGGTGGGCATTGACTCAACGTTGTGGGGAAAGTGCGGGTAAAATGCGGTGAGGCAGCCACGTGACATCACACACATCCACTGTGAGTGAAAACATGGCCGCTTTGCACCTGCCTTTACAGTCAGGCAACAGAGGCAAGGGGGAAATTCCACAATTCAGTGATGCAATCACAATTGCATTGTGATCACATCGCTGCCAGGTATTTGCATGCTGGGCGGCCATGCCCTGTGCTGGGTGGCCCCCAGCATGCAATCGCAGCCAGTTGCAGTTTTGTAAAAAAAAAAGCACAACTGCAAATTAAGCTGAATGAGGGCCTTAAGTACTTTTTATGTGCTCTATCCAGCCATTAAATGTAAAGTGTTTCTATTGTACAGTACTGTATGTTTTGATTTTTAGCATTTTCGGTTCTCACAGTGAAACTACGACTCCAATCGACCTCCAGCCATAACAGATGCAGGCAGGAAGCCGCAGCTACAGACTTGTGAATGCACCTGATGCTGAATAGGTCGAAAATTACACTTTTTAAAATTCATTTTGCTGCTCTGTTTCTGTCCACCTCTCAATAAGGCTCTGAGAATGAGGCCCTCACAGGTTGAGAAAGAGATACAAAAGTTTGATCTCAAATAATTTAAAGTTATGAAACACTTGCAGGTCCTTCTTGGTGACCACAACTCTGCTTCTAATCATTGAGAAAGAATGCCACCAACCTCAACATAGAAAAAAAGTGATATCCCAGACAGAACAAGAGCAGGAAACAGAACAATTTTACCTAATAACTATATTTTATTTTCAATGGCGTAACATAATTATTATTATTATTATTATTACTACTATTATTTTAAAAGTATATACATTGAAATGATTATACAGGTAAAACTTAAAAGCAACAATAAAAGCAACTCAGGTTTTACTAAAAGAATATTTGAATAAATCTCTCCACATTTTGTGTGAACAAAGGCAAAATGCAAAGTTCAGTGTTTTAGGTTTTTCAGTAAGTTATGTTTGCCAGGAAAATTATGGATAATAAATAGAAAGTAGTCATTTATTCATTAATATTAACATTAAATTTAATATTATTCTCTTGCTATTTCAGGTTGGAAAGTTACGTAATAACTGTTGGAAGTATAGAAAGCATTTTTTTTTTATTATTATTATTATTATTATTATTATTAATTATAATAACCAATTCTTATATAGCGCAGCATATTCAGTTGCACTTTACAATTGGAACAACAGTAATAGAACAAAACTGGGTAATAACAGACAGATATAGAGGTAGGAGGGCCCTGCTTGCAAGCTTACAATCCATAGGCATTGATACACAAGGAAAAGGTGCTACCTATTGCATAACGGTCCTGTCAGATTGCCAAGGTTCTTAGTGGGCTGTATGATATGGCCACTCAGCAATGTTGGCCAAGGTTCAGGAGGATGTGAAAGTGAAGAAAGACAAAATAGGTGAGGTTATGTGTGGAATGTATAGAGGGGATGTATTTGGTTAGGATAGTTTATGTTTTGGAATCTGATAAGCTTGTCTGAAGAGTTGAGTTTTTAGGGAACACTTGAAGGTTTGGAGACTAGAGGAGAGTTTTATTGTTTGTGGGAGGGCATTCCACAGAGTGGGTGAAGCCCGAAAAACGTCCTTTAATTGTGAGTGGGAGCAAGTAATGCATGAGGATTAGAGACACAGATCTTGTGAAGAACAAAGAGGTCGGGTAGGCAGATATTTTGAGATAAGCAAAGAGATGTATGTTGGTGCAGTTTGATTAATAGCCTTACGTGTAAGTAAAAGTGTTTTATATTTAATGATAGAATACCGGTAACCAATGGAGGGACTGACAGAGTAGATCAGCAGATGATGAATGGTTGGCGAGGAAGACCAGCCTTGCAGCTGCTTTAAAAATGTATTGTAGTGGTGAGAGCCTATTTTTGGGAAGACCAGTAAGGAGACAATTGCAATAATCAATGTGGCAGATAATGAATGCATGGATTAGAGATTTTGCAATGTCTTGTGTAAGATATGGTTGTATTTTGGATATGTTTTTTAGATGTGTGTAACATGATTTAGAGAAAGATTAAATGTAAGGAACACAGGACCGTTCAGAGTCAAGGATGACACCTAGGCGTGAGCTTGTGGGGTAGGGATATCAGGTTGGCCATTTAAAATATAATTAATTCTATGTTAGGAATTTTAAATTTGAGGTGGCAAGATGACATCCAAGATGAAATGGCAGAAAGACATTCAGTGCTGCGGACCAATAAAGAGGGTGATAAATCTGGATAGGATAGGTAGATTTGAGTGTAATCTGTGTACAGATGATATTGAAATCCGAAAAAAGCAGATTAGTTTGCCAAGAGATGTGATATAGATTGAGAAAAGCATAGGCCCTAAGACTGAGCCTTGCGGTACTCCAACTGATAGAGGTAGCGAAAAAGAGGTGGGATCAGAGAAACGAGCACTGAAAACGCGATTAGATAAGTACTGTAGGATGAAAACCAAGAAAGGGCTGTGTCCTGAAGACCTAGGGATTGTAGTGTTTGTATGAGAAGAAAGTGATCAACAGTGTCAAAAGCTATAGAGAGATCTAGAAGAATAAGAAGACGTGAGTAATGGCCTTCAGACTGAGCAGTGACCAGATCATTCACTGCTTTAGTCAGTGTTGTCTCTGTGGAGTGTTAGGAACAAAAGCCTGACTGATGTGGCTCCAATAAGTTGTGCTAATTAAGAAAGTGTGTGAGGTGAGTATCGGCAAGTCTCTCAAGTAGCTTGAGGTGGAGGGGAAGCATGGGAGCTGAGGGATGGGATGGTAGTTTGAGCAGAGCCGGCCTTAGCTATAGGCAGGCTAGGCATTTGCCTAGGGCATTCAAGCATGTCTAGGGGCATCCAAGCATGTCCCTGCAGCATCTCATGCTGAGATGGACAGTCCGCAAACTTACTGTTACTTTCCAAATGTATTCAATCAGTACTTGTATACACTGCTGTTTACATTTGTCAAAAAAAATGCACACTGTGCCTTAAACTTCCCCTGACATGCTTGAATGCCCCTGACTTGTGAGACCTCAGACAGACAGCAGAAGCCCAGTAAATGCAATTCCTGGACCTGTGACATTTTTACTGACTATATAAGGTAATTACTGGATGGCTTCTTATGATAACACATGTGTATTTTGGAAGACTGCTTCACAGAAACCTGACATCACCTATACTGCTTGTGCACATGGGGGAGGGGGACTTTGCCATCCTGTGTGTGTCCCTTATCCCTGTGCAAACCCCAGGTGTCTGCAGGGACATAACATGGGCAGTGTTCTCCCCACACTTTATTTCCTAGTCAGTCCATACCGTAAAATTCCCCTGCCATCTAGCACTGTAACGTGGTCAGTAAGTTGCGTTGTGCTATTTCTATATGAAACATCAGTGCAGCGTGACTTTTGGACACATCAGACTGGAGGGCAGAGCATTTAGCTCCCACAGTATAAAGTAAAGTGCATGCAGTTAACGGGAGTAACAGACACCAGCAAACACACTGAATAGTGAAGAGAATGGACAGTTTCTACATGTTTGATACTGATCTTTTTGTATAACCAGCAAGTGTGGCAGTATCTGTGGCAGTATATGTGTATTATGGGCATTACTAATGTGGGGCATATGTGTAAGGTGCATTACTGTGTGGCATTATGTGTATTATGGGCATTACTAATGTGGGGCATATGTGTAAGGTTCCTTTACTGTGTGGAATTATATGTATTATGGTCATTACTGTGTGACATTGTGCAGAGTTGAACTGGCCCACAGGGTAACCCCCCGGTGGGCCCCACTACCTGAGCGTTGCAGGTACAGATGTAGAACTAGCGGCGGAGCTAGGGGGCACCAGACAAAATTTTGCCTAGGGCATCAAATTGGCTAGGGCCGGCTCTGAGTTTGAGAGACAGTTTATGTCAGAATTTTGTTTTTCCAGAATGTGAAGAAAGAAAGAAAGAAAGAAAGAAAGAAAGAAAGAAAGAAAGAAAGAAAGAAAGAAAGAAAGAAAAAAAGAAAGAAAGAAAGAAAGAAAGAGTAGAATGAATCATCAAGCATTTGGTCATTTTATGGGCCATATTGTACCTATGTGCCCCCGCAATTGAGAAATCCTTTACATTTGTACCATTGTCCATAACATTGTCCATCCTAACCCTCTGTTCCACGCTCTCTATGTACCATTTCTGTGTCACCCCTGTCTGTCTGCCCCTCACCTTTAGAATGTAAGCTCTCACGAGTAGGGCCCTCTTTCCTCATGTGCTTATCCTTTCTCTTACTTTAATAATCTTCAACTGCACCAACTCCAGCAGTCCTCTGCCACCTGATACTTATTCCAGTGTCATCTGCTGATGTAGCTATGTTTATTTACCCTGTACTTGTCCTATATTGTCTTCAACTGTAAGTTACTGTTTTCCTGTTTTGATTATTTGTTTATGTACTCTGTATTTGGGCGCTGCGGAACCCTTGAAATAAATAAAGGATAATAATAATATTAATAACTTGCATCATGGAAAATGCATAGCAAGAATCATTGGAAATAGAGACAGCCTTTCCTACTGACAAGGTATGTGCATGAGGCCAGTAGAATGAAAGCTTTCAGCAACCCAGGATAACTACAGTAGGCAGAAAGCAAATGGTTATTTCAGTAACCTCACAATTCTACTCCTGAAACCAAAGTCCATGTCTCTTGTTAGAAACAAGATCCATCAACATTACAGCAAATCTGGACTATGCAAAGCAATGTAATGTATATATATATATGATTAGCCTACTCTACTGTAGTTACCTGGGCAGTGACATGAAAAGGTATGCCGTTACAATGTTGATATTTACTATGTCAACATGTATAATGTCAACACCCGAATGTTAACAGTAATGATGTCAACATGATTAAGTCAACTCTGGAAAATATTTACACATTACATGCAAATGGCGACATTAGCGTTAGAGTTTAAGAGTTAAGGATATGGTTTGGGTTAGTATTATGTGTAGGGGTTAAGGTTAGCATTAGGGGTAGGGATTATGCTTAGCGTTAGGATTAGCATTGGGGTCAGGGGTTAGGAGTAAGTGTTAGGAGTAGGAGTTAGGGTTAACATTACAGGTTAAGGGTTAGAGGTAGGGGTAGGAGTTAGGGTTACCTAAAAATTGGATTCACAATAGTGTGACTGTCGACATTTCATCATGGTGCAAGTCGATATTATGACCTTGTCAACATTCTCATGCTGATATGATGAATATCAACATGGTCACTGTCATCCTAATATACAGATCTCTGTGAAAGCAATCATGGGGTTGACCTTCATTATGGAGAGGTAACATACAATAGCTACAGTGTAAAGGAATAATGTCTGTGACATTTGTGAGTTGGCAAAGTGTTCAAAATGTTTTGTTGTACTGTATCTCAATTAAAATTAGTTTAAGATGTCCCAGAGAATCAACCAGAAATGCTAATACCGAGTTTCCATTTTAAGGAGGCGCATCCAAATATACTTCACCTGGTGTCAGATCTGTGAGGTTTTGTGTTCCCGGCTGTAACCTCAGTGGGCCAGAGGTAGATACTGAGAAGTGGAAACTCGGAGGCTTCTAGTAGTTCTTGTTCATGAGCAGGAAACAGAAGAACTGGAGCTTGATGTTGCAGACTAGTAGTAACCAATGCTGGTTGATGAGGTCACAAATGGGTAGTAGGGACAGGACAAAGGCATGGAGTCTAACTTGCCGGTGGTCTTCTTCAGGGACCCCGGAGAGGGAATTTTGGTTTCACTGTGCCCAACGACCAGATGATGCTTCTTATATTTTGCTGGAAATGATTATGCTTCTAATATCGGTCTGGAACCGATGATGATGCTTCTTATATCAGGCTGGAACTGATGATGCTTCTTATATCAGGCTGGAACCAATGATGCTTCTAATATTGGGCTGAAACTGCTAAAGCTTTATATATCAGGCTGGAACCAGTGATGCTTCTAATATTGTGCTGGAACCAATGATGCTTTTAATATCGGACTTGAACTGGTGATGCTTTTTATATCGGGCTGGAACCAATGAAGCTTCTAATATCGGGCTAGAACTGAAGATGCTTCTAATATCGGGCTGGAACCTATGATGCTTCTAAAATCAGGCTGGAACCGATGATGCTTTTTATATCGGACTGGAATCGATGGTGCAGACATATTACTACCAAAAGCTGCAGGAGTTGAGAGTCTGGAGCCCAAAGACGCAGCTCAGTGTAGTGAAATTGTTCAAGGTACCTGCTGCTTGTTTATGAAATCTTTATATCCCCCCTGGAAAGCGGTGATTGGAGGACCAAGTCAGATGACCACTGCTAACCAGGGATTGGTAAAGAAAAACAACAGTAGTTTGATGTGCGGAGTCAGGTGACTGCTGCAGAGTCTGTGGTTGGGAAATCAGCGGTCAGCTGATCACAATTGTCATGACAGCGTTCATGTCTAAATTTTGGAAGGAACTCTGGTGTGGAGGGAGTAAGCACAAACGCTTGCAAAGTGGAGAGTGAGCAGAGCACTGTGGAGAGCTGGAGCTGGAATCAGCATGCCATGCTGGGTTCACTGTGCTGGGACAACATGGACAGACTTCACTGCTGAATTCAGAACTCTACAGATTACCCACACAGGAGAACTCACACAGGTGGCTAATCAGAAGATTAAGCAGCTAGCAGTACAGACGGGTGGTATTCATGTGACCGCCGGTCAGCTGACCGACAGTCACATGACCTCCTCCACCAGCCCGACGGGTCACTGTCCCGATGGTCGGCATGCTGACCAACAGGGACTATTTCCACTCGTGGGTGTCCACGACACCCATAGAGTGGGAATAGAACCCGCGGCGACCGCAGGTCGCCACCGAGCCCACAGCATGGCTAGCGCAGTGAGCCCGCAAGGGGCTTGCTGCACTCGCCCCTCCCCGCCGGGATCAGGAGACCGCCGGTCAGCCGTACTACACCCGTACAGACTGCAGCTTGTAAACTGAGCAGATTTCTCATATTAATGGACTCAGCAAAACAGGATATACAGACCCTCCAACATGACTCGCCCCACTAGGTACAAAATGCTCTGTTCCTGGACTTCCCTCTTAATTTATGATTTCCATCACCTGTGTTGAACTAGTTAAATGATAAGAAAGCTGTTTCTTCACAGGTGATTGCAATAATAAATTAAGAGGGAAGTCCAGAAACAGAGCATTTTGTACCTAGTGGGGCGGATCATGTTGGAGGGTATGCATATATATGGTACTGGGGAGCTGGGCTAAACCCAGAAAGTAGAAAACTATTGGGATGTAGGACTGATAACAGAGGTAACTCACAAAACAAGGGAGATTAAGTCAGGATTGTGACACTTGTACAGCAACAAATTGTAAATCCTACTAAAAACACATTTCTGCATGATAAAGGGCTTAAATGACAATTGAGTGAACATATTGTATTCCCTCAGTCTCTGCCTTTGCTGAGCCCCACCCCTCTCTGCACACCTGATCCACTGCAGCCCAGACTGCGGTTCCAAATTGCCACCTATCTCTCCCCCAACAATTGATTCCAACCAGACCTGGCTTGGACCCAAAAATATAATTTATGCTATATATATATATATATATATATATATATATACATACACACTGCTCAAAAAAAAATAAAGGGAACACTTAAACAACACAATGTAACTCCAAGTCAATCACACTTCTGTGAAATCAAACTGTCCACTTAGGAAGCAACACTGATTGACAATCAGTTTCACATTCTGTTGTGCAAATGGAATAGACAACAGGTGGAAATTATAGGCAAATAAGCAACACACCCCCAATAAAGGAGTTGTTCTGCAGGTGGTGACCACAGACCACTTCTCAGCTCCTATGCTTTCTGGCTGATGTTTTGGTCCCTTTTGAAAGCTGGCGGTGCTTTTACTCTAGTGGTAGCATAAGACAGAGTCTACAACCCACACAAGTGGCTCAGGTAGTGCAGCTCATCCAGGATGGCACATCAATGCGAGCAGTGGCAAGAAGGTTTGCTATGTCTGTCAGCGTAGTGTCCAGAGCATGGAGGCGCTACCAGGAGACAGGCCAGTACATCAGGAGACGTGGAGGAGGCTGTAGAAGGGCAACAACCCAGCAGCAGGACCGCTACCTCCGCCTTTGTGCGAGGAGGAACAGGAGGAGTACTGCCAGAGCCCTGCAAAATGACCTCCAGCAAGCCACAAATGTGCATGTGTCTACTCAAATGATCAGAAACAGACTCCATGAGGGTGGTATGAGGGCCCGACGTCCACAGGTGGGGGTTGTGCTTACAGCCCAACACCGTGCAGGACGTTTGGCATTTGCCAGAGAACACCAAGATTGACAAATTCGCCACTGGCGCCCTGTGCTCTTCACAGATGAAAGCAGGTTCTCACTGAGCACATGTGACAGACGTGAGAGTCTGGAGACGCCAAGAAGAACTTTCTGCTGCCTGCAACATCCTCCAGCATGACCGGTTTGGCAATGGGTCAGTAATGATGTGGGGTGGCATTTCTTTGGGGGGCCGCACAGCCCTCCATGTGCTCGCCAGAGGTAGCCTGACTGCCATTAGGTACCGAGATGAGATCCTCAGACCCCTTGTGAGACCATATGCTGATGCGGTTGGCCCTGGGTTCCTCCTAATGCAAGACAATGCTAGACATCATGTGGCTGGAGTGTGTCAGCAGTTCCTGCAAGACGAAGGCATATCATGCTATGGACTGGCCCACCCATTCCCCAGACCTGAATCCAATTGAGCACATCTGGGACATCATGTCTCGCTCCATCCACCAACGCCACGTTGCACCACAGACTGTCCAGGAGTTGGCGGATGCTTTAGTCCAGGTCTGGGAGGAGATCCCTCAGGAGACCATCCGTAACCTCATCAGGAGCATGCCCAGGCGTTGTAGGGAGGTCATACAGGCACGTGGAGGCCACACACACTACTGAGCCTAATTTTGACTTGTTTTAAGGACATTACATCAAAGATGGATCAGCCTGTAGTGTGTTTTTTCCACTTTCATTTTGAGCGTGACTCCAAATCCAGACCTCCATGGGTTAATAAATTTGATTTCCATTGATAATTTTTGTGTGATTTTGTTGTCAGCACATTCAACTATGTAAAGAACAAAGTATTTAATAAGAATATTTCATTCATTCAGATCTAGGATGTGTTATTTTAGTGTTCCCTTTATTTTTTTGAGCAGTATATATATATATATATATATATATATATAAAAGCAGAATCTGGGCGGCACTCACGGCGCAGAAAGAACAGACAAACGAGTCTGAAGGTTTGCGGTCAACGTTTCAATGTCTTTTATAACATTTTCGTCTTGTTATAAAAGACATTGAAACGTTGACCGCAAACCTTCAGACTCGTTTGTCTGTTCTTTCTGCGCCGTGAGTGCCGCCCAGATTCTGCTTTTACATTTGGACACAGCCGTGGCTGTAACCAGGGAGGGCACCGGCCATTTACCTGTGAGTTTACAAGCAACTTTGGGAACGAGGAGTGCCGTGATTTGGACTCATATATATATATATATATATATATATATATATATATATATATAAAGAAAAATTAAACCACCTTTGTGCTCACTTTTTAATAGCTGGTAAGAAGGTATAGAGCAAGCATTCATATATTTATATTTGCATTTTTTTAACCCGAACCATATGAATTTGTGGTTAACCACAACCACATTAATACCCCGTTCACATTGCCATTGCCGGGTCACACCCGGGAATTGGATACGGTTCCTTCCCAGGTGTGACCCGACATTGGATCTGTGCAATGTGAACGTGGTGGCTTCCCGTCCCGGCAATATGCTGGGTCGGGTTTCCATCCAGGGGCTGGGCCTGAGGCGGCATCGGCGGCGGGTGCCGAGGCGGTGCTGGAGATGAGATCATCACTGCGCCACCTCTCCCTATGCTGTGAACAGGTCCCGGGTCGCATCGACCCGGATAACCCGTTCACACTGCGCCTGACCTGGTAATTACCCAGGAATAACCCTTCTTTATTCGTGGGTTGAATTACCGGGTCAGGTGACCCGGGAATTCAGCAGTGACCCATTCACACTGCACTGTGACCTGTGTCGACCCGGCAAAATACCAGGTCTATACCGGGTTTTTGGTGCAGTGTGAATGGGGTATTGTGATAATGTGAAAAGAGAGGTAGTAGCTCTCCATATGTTACTAAACATTGAGCACAGAAGGTGAATGTGTTAACAGGACAGGGTACTGGAACAGGCATGTGGTGTGCCTGCAGACCTGCAACATGTGAAGTCTAATGGTGCAAGGAGATATTATTTGGAGATGGGGCAGTTAAATCCTTTACTTAACTTAGCAACTAAAGGTAACAAGAAGTTTGCCAAGTCATCTCTTTTTAACCACGGACAGAGATGAAGGTTTCTTGTTGTAGAAAATCTATTTTCATTTTTCATCAAGCAAGATCTCCATTAAGTATATACAGTATATTCCTCGCTCTGATAGCCCAGATCACTCCCCTGTCCACAGCATTAATAATATATTTGCATGCATAAAAAAAACATAAAGCACAAAATTTGTTGCAGCTGCATAATATATTTTGTAACCTATATCCTCTTTATAAGTCCAACAATTCGTAAATGTTAATACATGCTCTACGGACAGCCAAGCACAATTGTACCTTTTACGTAATACTGCTTTTAATTAAATGTTCATTCTGTAGCATAATTCTCTCATTACACTTATAGAATGAGTGTCTGTGAAACATAACATGCTATAGTGTTACCAGTTGAAAAGTTTTTATTAGACATTGTACAATTTTCTTGGAAAAAAGTCTTCTAATCCTTTTCAAATGAGTAACTCAGTTTTTAAATGAGTAAATTTCGAGTTTTGTGTAGTGAAACAATGTATCTGATGCGTAACTCATGAACTGTAATAAGCCATTTGGCTATAATGCTAACAATTAGTTGGTCTGAAATCATAGCGCAAAGGTTGTTTAAAGGTCACAGTGATTCTTTCAGAGAACCAAGGTTCCTGCAGTTTTCTACATTCCACAGAGCACATTACTCTAATTGATTAATTTGATTATTTATCGTCTAGCATATTTTTAGTTCATTTAATGCATGTCTGCTCTAAGTGATGGGAAAATAAATGTTAGACTTGCAATGAATGATTATGTTTTCAGAATTAATTACCTAATTTATGCTGTAAATTACAAGATTAACATTACTCACAATCACCCACCAGAAACCATATTGTATATGTTAAACACGCTACAATAAATATAATACAATAGATATTAGTTTATTAGTACAGCACTGCTATTAATAATACAGTTCAGACAATAAATATTGTTTTTCTACATATGGAGAAAAACCTATTTCTATAATTAATCAAGAGTTGTTCAATAAATGATGTCATATAAATGTATTATATACTTTAAACATGTTTTTACCACTACTTCACTGATCACAACTCATAGGAGAGAGGTTGAAAGGGATAGGGAAGTGCTGATCTAATTTACTAAAGCCAAATCTTATGGGAATCTAACAAAAATGCAGACTTTAGAACATAACAACCCATCAGCTCACCATCAGTGTTATATTACGCAGAAGAATAGAAACCCCAGATTTACTATGCAATGGGTTTGCTCTCCAAATTGTTAACCAGCCCTGGGTCTTTAAGCCTGGGCTGGTATTGAAAAACAGGGGCGTCAAATGGTGTGGGGTCCCCGCTATCTACCAATATCTGGTCTCTTTGCAGCCATCCCATAGGGAAGGAAGTATGAACCCACAAAATATAGAGTCCCCCCTCCCCAGGGCTGGTTATCCTAGGGGGAGGGGAGACTCTATTTTTCTGCTCCACACCCACGGGGCAGCATTTTTCACGGAAAATATGGCATCGTGCAGTGAAAACAAAAGAGTTGGCACTGTGCCAGAGGCTTTAATAATCTTGGGGTCTATTCATGAAGCAGTGAAAAGAGTGGAGAAGTGAGCCTGTGGAGAAGTTACCCAAGGCAACTAATCAGCTGCTCCGTACAATTGTATAGTATGCAAATTATAAATGTTACGTCAATGCTGATTGGTTGCCATGGGCAACTTCTCCACTGGCTCACATCTCCACACTTTTCACTGCTTCATGAATAGACCCCCTTATACGCTGAATATCACTGGGATGATGGCACCACGCAGAAGGGGGAACCACTTGCTGGAGATGGTAAGTGGTGGTGGAACCTGCTGCTTAGACGACAGGGTAACAATGCAGATGGACCCTTTTAGGCGTTAACCTCTTGGGAGGATTTTTGAAGAAAATGGGCATCCTAACATTCAAATGATAATTGCTAAATTGGAAATGAGATGCATATACACCTAAGCAATCCTTATTAATTTCAGGTGGTCTGTGGCAGGAGCTAATGATAGTTGACGATCTCTAGCATTAGTGAGCCACATGGGATTGGCTGATTGTGAATGCAATGTTGATGCTGATATGTGCTTTCTTTGATGCTCAAGTATCAATTATGCTTTTACCTATGTGTTTCACCCAAATTGTTATTTTTTTTTTAGTACAGGAGACAGAGTTGCTTGGAATATTAACATGTCAGCACAGAGTTCAAGTCTAATTGAATCTGCCCCGATTAAAATCCTGATTTGAATTTCACTGACACCTTGGAAAGTCCATTGTGACTCTCAAAGGCCAAGATATTTGATCCTCAGCTTGAACGTACAAAAAAACTGGCTTCTCTGTGTGGCTAGGTAAACTTGCTATGGCTTAGAAGGGCAAAAAGACCAATCTCACATTATTCTGATGTCTCTTGAGAAAATGTTTAAATTATATAGACATGAACATGTCATGATAATATGAATTATGCTATTTTGCTGCTGTTTTGTTAATTATCACGCAGGATAAAAAGCATTCATGTGCATCTATCCACATGACTTATACAAGATGCCTGAAGCTTGGATAGTAAGCAGCGTCATTTGTATATATCATATGTATACCATACACAGTCAAATCATTTTTACAGCTCGTATTTATTGAAGCATTCAATAAGAGAGAAATAGTGAACCCAGAGATCACAAGATCAACCACAAGACAGTAACCTTTACACAGTGTGTCAGCTGCATCATTAGTGGCATAAAGAAGGCCTTTGCTTTATCTAAATTTAACTTGACACAAAGCCCTGACTGAAACGTGCTGTGGCATTTATCAGGCCGGCTGATGTTTACTAGAGGTTGGGGACTCATAATTATATCTGTCATCCTACTTTACACAGACATTGCAGTGGGCTGACAGCTAGAAAAAGGATTTTCATGTTAATCAAGGTATAGAAAAATGTATCAACATAGTTCTTGCTTGGAGCAGTGGATTGCAAAGTAACTCCAGCAACTCCACAGAATCAGCGTAAGATTGTGGTTAACCTTATTTTACCTCTGAGCTTTGTTTTTAAAGTTGTATTTTGATTTTTAGAGTGTAACTGCTGCCAAAACACTGTACGGGCAGCCAATGTGTGCCTCACGCCCCAGCTGACGATATTAGTTCCTAGTAAATTGACAGGCTGAATATTGGCGCAGCCTAATACACGTTTCCAGTGTGTATGACACAGTTACATGATCAGTACTGATCGCTTCAATAAAATATTATATAATCCGAATAAAATTGACATATTTTACATTCAACAAAAAGTGTGGATCCTGCGTGGCTTCGTTATTTGTAGCTGTTTGTATGCCAGGTGCAAATGCCCCATTGTCATCATATCGCCAATCAGTAACACCCATTTAGTCATAATGGAAAAATGACTGAGATGTCGCTGACTAAGAATCACTTGAAAATGCTCTAAGCGGTGTATGTACTATAGACCATAGGAGGGTCATTCCGAGTTGATCGCTCGCTAGCTACTTTTAGCAGCTGTGCAAATGCTTAGTCGCCGCTAACGGGGGAGTGTTATTTCGCTTTGCAAGTGTGCGAACGCCTTTGTAGCCGAGTGCAGCAAATATATTTTGTGCAGTTTCAGAGTAGCTGTGGACTTACTCAGCCCTAGCGATCACTTCAGTCTTTGTGGTGCCGGAATTGATGCCAGACACCCGCCCTGCAAACGCCTGGACACGCCTGGGTTTTTCCAAACACTCCCAGAAAACGGTCAGTTGACACCCATAAACGCCCTCTTTCTGTCAATCACCTTGCGTTCGGCTGTGCAAATGGAATTTTCACTAAATCCATTGCCTAGCATTGCGGTACATCCGCATGTGCAGTTTTGCCATTTTTTTTACCTGATCGCTGTGCTGCGAAAATCTGCAACGAGCGATCAACTCGGAATGACCCCCAATAATGCATGCACAATTTGCTGAAAAACGCAAGATCGTCCACATTTGGAAATGAGCTCCACTCTGAATCCGCCTTACATTTGTAAATGAGCATTAATGATTGCAATACAGTGACAGTGGATTGGTGAACACACTAATAGACGGTCAACTTCCATTCCAAAAAATATTTGTCAGTGTAAAGAACATTTTTTTTTAAATATTGTTGTTTTGAATTGTGTCCATGAGTTAATAAAAAGATATACTGTAAATGTGCAATCCCCAAGAGAGAAGTCAGGCACTACGGTTTAATTTAGCTAGTGCGACAGTTACTCTTGTCTGTTTGCCATGCTTCATCTGAGCTGGGTGTTATATTTCAGACTGTCAGTGCTGTCACTTAGCAAGGAAGTGTCAACATGCTGTGTACAATGTAGTTGGGCGATCAGCTCCAACACCGCATGCACAAAATTACTGAACTACCTATGAAGCATGCCCTATCAGGGCCGTAACTAGGTGTGTGCAGATGGTGCTTTGCACGTAGCGCATTTGTCCTGTGGGCGCACCATCTGCATCCTCCTCTATTGGTCAGCTTTCTATGTAAGGAGAGCTGCAGCGCTGTCTGCTGTAGATACAGTATGACAGCAGGCACCGCTGGGGAGGCAGAGTTAGTCTTCCGTGTGTGTTTTCAGTGCTCCCTCTTGCTGTGCCTGTCCCTGTGCGGCAGCACTTGGCAGGTTCTTCTGTGTAGAGATGGCTACTGACTCTCTATCTCAAAACAGTGACTTGAATCATCAGGAAGTATGAAGGATTCGAGTCACTCGCAGTTTAATGAGTTGAGACAGCTGCAGCAGTAGCCTCTCTCAGCCAGAGGGAGGAGACTCAGTGTGTCGTTGTGATTGGCCAGTGGCAATACCAGGTGACACCCAGTGGGAGGGACAAGGGAGCAGTCATGACTCACCAGTCAGTGAGTGCTGCGCTGCTGTGCCTGATTTATTCATCCTGATTCCTGAGTCTGCCTGTGAGTCGAGACAGTTGTACACTGTGTAGACTCAGTGACTCAGTGTACGGATCTGATTCATGCAGCATTAGCCTGCAGGAGGTGGAGCCCCTGTGGTACAGTGCTCTCACCTCAGTGCTCACTGTTCCTGCTCAATGTGATTGTGACTGAATGATATGTGTTTCATGGCTGTTAAGCTTTCTCTCCTCAGCCAGAAGTAATGTGCATATTCAGTAACTAGTATGCAATAATTGGTTATTAATAATTTATCAACATAACACTGAATCTATGTTAATATATTATTAACAATCAGTGCATAAGCAGCTGCCTCCCCCAGATGCACTGCACAATCAGTGCAGCTGAATAACTAGCTGAGCCAACTCCCAGAGGACTGAGTCACTCCCTTCTTGAGTCACCAGCACTGGTCTGCCAGCACTGAGTCTCTGGCAACTCACTGAATCATGTGCACTGTGTCTACAATACATTCCAATCCAAATGACTCATGACTCATGTGCCGAGACACTGACTCGAGACACTCCACTGAACTGAGTCATGTGTCTCAACTCAGTTCAGTGAATCACTTTGCCCATGACTACTTCTCTGTCTCCCCCTACCTCATGTTGTTCCGGTGCCGCATATCTTACTGCAGTGAGCGCTGGACATCCCACGAGTGTCCCCCCTCTCCGCCGCTGTGTGTAGAAGTGGGTAAAGTTGGTGGTCCATGGTCCCATATTGGAGTCGGCTGCCATTGCTGAGAGGGAAGTTGTGCATGTGCTGATGGTCGGACGGAACCCCCTCCCTCAACCCAGGAGATGTCACAGCTCCTCACCCATCTGATTGGAGCCCTGCCTGTGGCTGACATTTACCCCCTGACCAGCATGCTAGGTAGGCATGACCCCCGCTCCCTTCACCACCGCTGATAGCTCCCTGCGGCTGCAGGCATCCCTATGGTGGTGCTATGGTACTGCAGGTGTTCAGAGTCTGGAACTTGCTCATGTCTCACAGTGCTTGGTGTGGGGCCACTGTAAGTTAGAAGCACAGCTGTGAGTGTGTGTGTGGACTAGTACAGAAGAGGGGTTGTACATTGTCCAGCACATTAAGGGTTAATAGCTGAGCAATAGAGGTCAGAGGAGCCAGTGCTGAGCTTTGATTGGAGGAGCTCCTCTGACCCCTTGAACTTGGCGTCACATGACAGCTCCACTTCCCAGTCTCCAGCAGCACCTGTTGTGTGTATATGGTTTCCTGCTCCGGTGGATGCTGCAATTATGCTGAGCACATCTCCTCCAGGGTGATTAGCAGAAAGAGACAGTGGTGCACAGGGCAACCCAAGGAGCCAAGGGATGAAGAGCACTGAGCTGGTGAGTAGGTGAAGGAAATGCCCAGGCGCTCTCACTTGTGCAGTATGGCAGACTGCACACTCATTTTCCATGAGGCTCTGTGTTCATCCCCATACTGTATAGGGCCCATATATGTTATATATCCATATACTGTATAGAGCCCTTCTGGTGCTGCACTGTTCTGTATTATATGTAACCCCACCTCCCTGGTAGGGATGATACCTGTCAACTAGCGTTCCTCCACCCAAGCAGTTACACCCCAGCTTGCTTGGGAAAGCCGCTCCGTAATATGGTATGGGTGTTGGTTGACTTGTCGTAAGTACTTCCTTGTTGATATCAAGCTTAAAAGGAGTAAATGGCTTGTGGCTGTGATCACCTCACCTAGCTATCTCCTGGTGCTCACCTGATAGTCACCTGATAGTCTGTTTGTTCTTATTTTCCAGGACTTTCCCAGATCATGAGCCTCGGATACCCAGGACCAACTATATCAGGTAAGAAAATGTATTTATACCTTCTATAGGCAAACCATTACATGGCAATTATAGACATAGTCAATTCAACACATACTTTTAACGGTAATACTTTCACTAGTCTATATTAATAATCCTGTTTTACAGAATTAGTGCATGCAGTACAAAAAAATAAGAACCACAGTCTTCCCGACTGTGGACCCGGGGTTCAACAATTTACCGTTTACCCTCTACACAGTTCATTCACTTAGAATGAGCAATGTGATCACTGTCAGTGCTAAACAGTACTTGTGGCCACAAACCGGTGCTTGTTCCATAGGGTTAATTGTTCTTAGTTGAAATCGCGCAACTCCTGCCAAAGAGTAGATAGATGTCGGGCAATCTTCTTCCCTTAAAAGATTAAAAAATAATAACCGCGCCTTATGGATTATGTTAGCAGCTCCATAAAGTATAAATAAATCAAAAATGTAAATTGGAGCGCTTAATGGTGAACGCACATACCTGTAAAAAAAGAGGTTAATGTTAATGTAACAGCTCTTTTGTGAAATGGTGAAGGAGATGGTAAGGATATTTGTCCATTCCGGGTAGGAAAGCAGTGTTTAATTGCGGGTATCTATCCCTGCTGTCCCTACCTTCATTACATGCGGCTTGATGTCAGTTCAGCCTAAACGGCTGCCGCAGCTTTATCAGGTCCCGTGCTGACGTCGCTCCAGCCCGATCTCCTTTTTGCGGCTTTCGGCTTTAAGGTGTACCAGCGATAGCATACGCTGGCGTCTCTCCTCCGATTCTTGTAATAGTCTTTAGGCTGAACTGACATCAAGCCGCATGTAATGAAGGTAGGGACAGCAGGGATAGATACCCGCAATTAAACACTGCTTTCCTACACGGATTGGACAAATATCCTTACCATCTCCTTCACCATTTCACAAAAGAGCTGTTACATTAACGTTAACCTCTTTTTTTACAGGTATGTGCATTCACCATTAAGCGCTCCAATTTACATTTTTAATCTTCTTCCCTTACTGAATCATAAATGCCTGTCTGTGGTTGGTAATGAGCTTTGACACCAAACCGTGCCCAACAGTTCGAGTACTCCGGTAATGACAGTGTGTATCCCTTGATCAGTTACAGGGTCCCAGCCGCACTAGTTACTCTTTCTACCACTCTACAGCTAAATAATTTATGAAGTTCTGGATAACTATCTGGTGTGGAGGAGTTCTCCCCTCATTCCTGTTCACTTAGGGTCTGATTTGAGGGTGTCTGTTTGTCAGATTGCGGCCCAATTATGACTATGAGTTCGTCTAGATAATGGTTTCAACCTTCCTCTCTCACTACAGTAGTGTCAGTGCTGGTCGGGGTCACACCCCTGCGTAATATCTGCAGATCTGCCAGGAGAAAGGAAAAGGGTGCCTGCTCTCCACCTTCACAGCCTGTCACTTGAGAGTCACTTTAATACGAAGGGACAGGAGTAGGTTAACTGGGGACGATGTATTAATTACTGTTCATTCGTCGAAACCACCTCTCAATGTCTGCTGATGAGTTGCCCACTGTAAAGAACTTTAAAAGCTAGTAATGTTTATTCAGTAGTAGGAATAACACAGTGATAATGTACGATGCACAAGACTTCTTCCCCGTAGGGCTTCTGGATTAATTGGGCAGCCTCACATCAGGGAATATGCAACACTGTACCAAATAGTTATAGGAGTGTTATAATAATGTCTGAGTTACTCTGACCACTCCCGACTCCTCCCACAAATCAACTACTGTGAGGTGCGGCTTATCATGCAAGGGGGCTCTGGTCTCTAGGTCAGATACTGAGGGAGATTACCAGCGGTCCTGAATCTGTCTTAGTTGATGCGTTGTGCAGCTCATCTTCACTAACTATGGCAGACACTAAGGGTACAGGTCTCTCCTCTCCTCCTGTATGTTTGCGCTGAGTAAACCTCTCCCCCGCCGGGCGACTTAACATTGGATCTTTTCTGGGCTGGAAAGCTGGTGTTCCAATATGCTAATGGCGGACACTTAATATTGGGCACTACCTTCAGTGGCAGAGACCTCCCAGGCTCCGGAGGCGGTCAGTAGCCAGTGTTTTACCTCCCTCCAGCGCATCACCTGACGAAGTACGGGTCACAGCTATGCCGCAGCAGTTCTCTCCCCACCGGGATCACCAGTACGGTACGGCTCTAACTGCCTCTGCCCTCTGTATGGCCCTGGCTGAGGAGACGCTGGCTGATGCTCCCTGCTAGGTGGGTTTTACACCATACTGCTCTGCCCAGCCCTGAATCTCACCTTGTCAGCAGCACCGCATCTCTGCCTGATCTCTCTCCACCGCTGAAGGCGTCCGATGCACCTCACTCCCGGTAAGGTTATCGCTACGCCTGCCGCCTCTGCTCTGCTGGGTCACCCGATCACCGATCTCACAGGGATACACTCCCAGTCTCACCTGCGCCATACACTGTCTACCTCTTATCCCTCTCACGCTTGTTTTCGAGCCATTGAGGTTTCCTCAAGAGGTCCCCTGCCGCACAGCGCGTGAACCTCTAGAAGCTTCCAGCCACTGCTTATTCATAACATATAAACAATACATATATATTTACACATCCCTTATCAACTATGGTGGGTATATTTATGTACACCACTCTTTGTATTACCTCATAAATAGGTTACATTCTCCCCCTAGGGAATCCATGATCTGACATTAACTGAAGTGGAACTCCCCACATCCCCTCGTACATTAAGATATCTTTGACACATACTTCTAGTAGTGTGTCTTACATGACATTCCCAAAATATCGCCACGACCACATGATGCCATGATGTATCACCAATGGGACCTCAGTTGGGGTCCGCAATTGTTCATACGTGAGTTTCCACGGAGGTTTCCGTTCCCTCTGTCATCTAGGAACTTCTACACCTTCCACTTCCCTTGTAGATGATTCTCCATCCAATTCATCATTAATGGGGGTTTCCGAAGCTATTCCCATTCCCCACCACTCATAATCCTCTTCATGAGGCGATCGTTGTCCCTCATTCTGTATTACTGAACTCGGGCGTCCAGAGCCGGGAGTGTCAATTGACTTTCTCTCTCCTCCATCCAGGACCTCCGGCCCTTCATCACAGTAATAGTATCCAGACCATACTCTGCTGTCTCAGTTTCATCCCTATCATTAATCTCCCCCGTTTCTCCACACTGGGACGATGACTCCTGCTCCCTGTCACTGGGGTTAACACTCTCTTCCTTTACCTCCTCCCATCTGACATCTTGAGCCATTGGTAAAAGATGTCTATGATATGTTACCACAGGCCCCGTCCCCATTTTGGGGGCTAATTGATATACTGGGATATTGGGCAACTGTCTTAGGACAATGTAAAGCTCAGTCTTCCATCTGTTAGCCAACTTCTGTTTCCGGGGAAGTCCTAAATTTCTTATCAGTACCCGATCTCCTGGTATTATTAACGTATGTTGTTTCACCTGTCGATCATGTCTCACTTTATTCTTATCCCCTATTTTCTGTGCTTATAACTGAGCTAGTGCATAGGCATCCTTTAATTGTTGTCGAACTCAACTGACGTACTGAGTATGCGAAGATGTCAAAGAATCAGCTGGGCCGGTCCTTATACAAATATCAATGGGCAGTCGGGCTTCTCGGCCAAACATCAGAAAGTAGGGGGAGTATCCTGTAGCCTCATTTTGCGTGAAGTTATAGGCGTGTACTAAATGGGCAACATATTGATTCCACCTAGGCTTACTCTTGCTGTTCAATGTCCCTAACATATTCAACAACGTGCGATTAAATCGCTCCGGCTGCGGATCTCCTTGTGGGTGATAGGGAGTAGTCTGAGATTTTTTTATGCCGCAGCAATCACATAATTCCTTAATCAGACGATTTTCAAAGACCCTACCCTGATCGGAATGTATCCTGGCGGGAAGCCCATAGTGGCTAAAGAACTTTTCCCATAAGGTAGTAGCCACTGTGGCTGCTCGCTGATTGCGGGTTACGTAGGCTTGGGCGTACCAGGTGAAATGATCGGTAACAATCAAGATGTTTGCAGAACCAGCAGTATCTTTCCCTTTTGGCCCTTCAAATGACAGGAAATCTATGCATATTATTATTAAGTCCATCGGTCCCGAACTTCTTATATTCGTCAAGGGCGCCACTACAGGATTAGGCAGTGTTTTCCTCATGATACAATTCCCACAGGTCCGGCAGAACTGATCGATTTCTCTGTTCATAAATGGCCAATAAAAGCGATCCACAATTAGCTCATGAGTCTTTTCATAACCCAAATGGCCATGATTGTCGTGCAGAGACTCCATTACCAATGGCTTATATTTAACCGGTAGTACCAGCTGCAGTTTGTATCCTCCATTCGGCATCCACGTATGCCGATATAGTACTTCCTGTTGTACAACTAACTTGTGTCGTTGTCTCAACAACATCTTAGATGCACTGGCGAGGGGCAATTTACTATTAGGATTAGTAATAATTTATATTATTGGAGATATGATCCTGTCCTCCCGTTGCTCCGATGCCATCTGCGGATTTCCCGCGATATCCATGCCTTCCAGATCAACGTGATTTAACCAGCAGTAAAGGGGTGGTATGGCTTTTTCGGGTGCCCCTAATGAGGTAATGGGAACATGTTCCGGGCATTGCCCAACATAGGCCTGATGACATAACCCTCGTACATCCACGGCTGGAATTCCTACCCTTTCCTCAGCTGCCTCTGGCTCAGTGGTATGCAGTAATCGTGACAGAGCGTCCGCATCCTGATGTGCAAGACCCAGTCGATATTTAATAGTAAAGTCACAATTAGTCAAGGCAGCGAGCCACCGGTGTCCAGTGGTGTCCAATCGAGCTGCTATTTGAACATATGTTGGAGGGTTATTATCGGTTTGTACGGTAAAATGTACCCCATATAAATAATCATGGAATTTCTCCACAATGGCCCATTTCAACGCCAAAAACTCCAGTTTATGCACTGGGTATTTTCCTTCACTAGAAGATAACCCATGACTCACATAGGAAACGGGCTTTTACTGCTGGTTCTGCAACTGATATAGAACTTCCCCAATTTCATCCAAAGACGCGTCGACATGGACTTTATACGGAAGCTCAGGATCGGCATAAGCTAACATGGGGGCATTAGTTAAGCAATGTTTCAGTTGTAGAAACGCCTCTTTACACTGGCTATCCCACCGTTTCCCAAAGGAGTCTTGAGGTCTGTAGTACTGCACGTTACTACTTACTCTGGTGTGACCCGTAATCTTAGGGGGCGGATACCCCTTGGTAAGCTCCGTCAATGGCTGGGAAATCTTTGAATAATGCGGTGCCGCACAATTTCCTATAATAGCCACAAAATCCTAAAAAGGATCTAAGATCCTTTAGGTTGGTAGGCCGTGGCCATTTCTGTACAGCCTCTAGCTTGGCTGGATCCATGGCAATGTCTTCCCGACTGACAATATGACCGAGATATTTAACATTTAACTGACAAAATTGACACTTGTCTACTGACAATTTTAATCCTCTGGCTTGCAATCGATCCAATACTTTGAGTAGCCTGTCGTTATGTTCCTCGATACTCTTCCCAAACACAATTATGTCATCCAGGTAAACAAGCACCTCCCGGTAATACATGTCACCAACCGTCTTTTCCATGGTCCGTTGAAAAGTAGCCAGTGCCCCTTTCACCCCTTGAGGCATTTTGAGGAACTCGTAGAACCTGATGGGGCAAATAAACGCATTCTGTCGATCTTGAGCGCTCATGGGGATCTGATAGTATCCGCATCTTATGTCATAATGAATCATCCTATTACATTTAGAGCACATGTAACGTCACACTGTCTGCCGTATTGTGTAAAAGGGGGCACTACCTGGAGTACTCTGTGTGACAGGGGACTCTACCTGGTGTAATTTGTGTAAGTGGCGTGAATGTACGGCGTTATTTGAATAATGTAGACTACTGTGCAGCATAATATGAATTGGTATTATTTTGTGTTCACGCACCTTCCCATGAAGGCATGCCCCTATATTTTTGGCATGCGCCGCAGGCGCTCACTGTTCCTATTTTAGAGACGGGGGGAGGGGGCGCCGATTATGCTTCTTGCACACAGTGCTCAAATGTCTGGTTACGGCACTGTGCCTTATACAGAGTGTATGCACAAATGTGCTGTTACGATTGGGTCAGAAGGTATTAGAAAGGTGGTGGAAAAGTGATGGTTGTTCCTTGGTGGTAACTGGGTGGTGGCTAGTAGTGCATGCAACAATGGTCTGTTCAGTGGGCACATTATGGATGTGGCGTAGAAAGTAGCTGTGTTTCCAGATGCACAGATACAGGCATAGGAGGCAGTGGTCAGATGGTGAAACTGCACTTGCCATCATTTTCCATGGTGCAGCAGACAGCGGCATATAAGGACGCACCAATCGCTATCACAGCGTGCATGGGTACTAAAAGTCCTAGCACATTCAGCCGCATGAACAAGGCAAGAAGCTTGTACGCCATTTGCATAAACTTGCAGATGGGTGACTGTTGGTAGACGCTGTTGCGTGCACTGGCCACAGGGCAGTAGAGAGCCTGGATGGGCCTAGGTACTTTTCAGGGGGTGTGGCCTAATTATGGGACCTTGTACACTTAGAAATAAAATATAGAAAAAATAGTACTTTAAGTGCCTCCCTGGCCACACTGCAGCCCAGCACACAGCAGCGTGTGCTGGGCTGAGGAGAAGAGCTGCAAGTACTGCTGCCTTGTAATGGAGGGAGGGGCTTGGGCCCCCTCTGGACCCCTCCATGAAGCCTGGGCCCGGGTTAATAGTACCTCCACCCCCACCCCTCTTGGTGCCGCTGACTGTCCAGCACTGTCAGTGCTGTACAGGATAGGATTTATTTTGCAGTTTTTGTTTCTTTTGTGATGCTTCATAAAACTAGCTGTATCTAACCACTGGACTGACTTGAATGGCTACTGCATGACCTCAAAGTAGCTTATTTTTGGAGCTTTGAGCAACTTTGAGCTCAAAATCGCCTAGTATGTATGGCCGAGCGGTGAGCACTGATGCGTGCTCCCACATCATCGTTGGCCTGTTTAATCGACCGAATGAACCACTTTCCATAGTCTCCTACTGTGGAAAGTGGTTCACCCCCGTGAAAATCGCTGGGCCGGGTGAAAATCGCTTAGTGTGTATGCACTGTGTGATTTTCCGCCCAGCGATTTTCACATCATCGCTCTGCATACACACTGCACAAAAGCGTCTAGTATGTACTCACCTTTATTGCTATTATCCTTGGCGCCTATACATTTTGGTCTCATGAGTGTTCCCCCCAATATCAAATACCTTTTTACCCCCATGACCAAACATTTATTTCAGTTATCAATAGGTCTAATCAGCACTGAAAACTTTTTACATGTACATTTGGGAATATTATTAGTGATATCCTTATTATCTAAAGAAATAGGAGGCTTAGGTTTAAAAGTCATTAAAAAAAATCAGTAAGTCATGAGAATGTAACTGGCAATATTAATTAGTTACATTCTGAAAAACACCGGAACTGAACAATTAAGACCTCTGAAGGAACACTGTATGTGCTTGGCCAATACATGCACTGAACTTATTTGTGTAGGAAAATCAGCAGAGAACTGTCAGGACTGAAAAGAACAATTGCCCTGCACATAAAAAGTAATTTGTTGGAAGATTGCTTCATTTGAGCTGCACAGAAAGCAAGCACTTGGTGATAGGCAGGACAAGGAATTTTAATGCAATGTTATTGAAAAAGTTTAGTAGCTGGAAGTATGAGACTGAAAAGAACACAGGATAATGTCAGCTGAACAACACCTTTTACAAATGTTTCTAAAACATCCTCTAGAGTCTGCTTTACAAACATTTCCTAGGAGACATGGCTGGAATACTAGCACAGATTGAACTCAATAGCCTGTAATATACTCCTATCTAATAATGGTCAGTGGCCCTCATTCCGAGTTGATCGCTAGCTGCCGTTGTTTGCTGCGCAGCGATCATTTTAAAAAATGTCAAAACTGCATATGCGTATGTACCGCAATGCGCACGTGCGGCATATGGGTACAAAGATCATTGTGGTTTTGCACAGGTTCTAGCGACGCTTTCAGTCGCACTGGCGAACGCAGGGAGATTGACTGGAAATGGGAGTTTCTGGGTGGCAACTGACCATTTTCTGGGAGTGTTTGGAAAAACGCAGGCGTGGCCGGGCATTTGCTGGGCGGGTATCTGATGTCATTACCGCGTCACTCGTCGCAGCAATCATCGCACAGAATAAGTAACTACAGGGCTGGTCTTGTTCTGCACAAAATGTGTTTGCTGCCGCGTGGCTGCACAGGCGTTCGGACTCCTGCAAAGCGGAAATACACTCCCCCGCGGGCGGAGACTATGCGTTTGCACGGCTGCTAAAAGTAGCTAGCGAGCGATCAACTCGGAATGAGGGCCTTTGTTCTTTGTAGCTCAGTAGGAGATTAATCCATTTGGGTAAATATAAAGATATAGACAGACACACACAAACCTGGCCACATATAGCATTCAACATTCAATTCAATTTTGTGGACTGATTGCAAATTTGAAAGAGGTGTGGGACGATAGATAGACAGGGGTGGTCATTCAGATCCGTACTGTGCATGCATATGCACCGCACTGCGCTGGCGTGTCGCACATCTGCAACGGGCATCGGCGCCCTGCGATGGGATGGAGCGAAGTATTCATTTGCATGGGTGTGCATAAGGAGATTGACAGGAAGAGGGCGTTTGAGGGTGGCAACTGACCATTTACAGGGAGGGTCTGGAAAAAACGCAGGCGGGATCAAGCGTTTTCAGGGAGGGTGTATGACGTCAGCTCCGGCCCCGATCAGCCTGTTCTCATCACACTGGAAGAGTAAGTTCTGGGCTGCGCAGAGACTGCATAAAATCAGTTTGTGCAGCTCTGCTACACATAGGATCGCACACTTGCACAGTGAATTTACACTCCCCCTGTAGGCGGTGACTATCTGATCGCAGGACTGCAATAATTGCTGCCTAGCAATCAGATCTGAATGACCCCCAGTGTCTAGTTAGACAGTCAATAGATAGACACCACGTGCCAAATGTAATAGAGTGAGAGTTTCAAAAAGTGAGAGAAAACCTTACCAAATCTCTCACTTTTTGAAACTCTCACTCTATTACATTTGACCCCACATGTTAGACAGACATTAGGTCGACAGGGTCAGGAGGTCGACAGAGTCAAAAAGTCGAGCAGAAAAAGGTAGACACCATTTTCTCTGCATTTTTGTGGTTTGTGTGGATAGTTTTGTCATCTGGGACCCCCTATTGTAGAAAGACATCCCCTCGCGGGGCTCGCTTTGCTCGCCACGCTTCGGGCTCGGTGGCCTTTATTACCAAACTTTATTACCAACTCTATGCCGACATGGATAGAGAAGGTATGAAATAGTCCAAAAACATGAAATATAAAATAAAACATGTTTACCTTTTTTTTGTGTCGACAATTTTCATGTCGACCTTTTGACCCTGTAAACCTTTTGTACTGTCGACCTTGTTTATGTTGACCTTCTGACCCTGTCGACCTAATGTCTGTCTAACATATGAGCCAATATTTACTAAAAAATTGAGTTTGTCCGATTTGTGTTTTTTTTTCTAAGTCCCAACACGGGAATTCACTAAGCACAAATCTCGGCTGTGTTTGGACTATTCGTAATGGTTTGAATGACAAAGTTCAGAAATACGAATGAATAGACCATCGGTCAAACGCGGCTGTTATTTCATACAACACAGGTATTCACTATTCATTCGTATTTGGGTTTTAGTCTCTGAGTGCTCAATTGCGGTCGTATTTTTTTGCGATTTGATAAAAAAAAGCGGCAAAAAAATAGACCTGCTTTTTCCAGGCGTGTTTACATGTGTTGCAACTAACAAATCACTCACACCTGAATTAGGATGCCTATAAAAGGATCTTAGGCCCATTTCAATCCACCTACTCTCAGAAATGGCAGCAGGACTGTGGGCCAGTGATATTTTGTGTGCTGTGGGATTCCTCAGACTCAGACATCAGCCTGTAAGTAACCAGGGCCAAGAAACTGATCATGGTCAGCAGGTTGTACAGATTCCGCGGAGGCTGCGCAGGCCTCGTTTTTTTAGGGGGCGTTTAAACTTGAACGCATTGTCCGATGATACGGTCATACAGATGTTCCGTCTAAATCGTAACAACATTTTCCGTCTGTATGACCTTGTCAAACTGGGCCTAGACCCTGAGACAGCACGCTCTCGCTCTGTCTCAGGCCTGCACAAACTCCTGGCTGTGTTGCACTTTATGGCTACTGGCAGCTTTCAGGCTGTGTCTGGGGATGTCATAGTAATCTCACAGCCCTCATTTTCAAGAATATTAACACAGGTGATGTATACCTAACTACCTCCTCTGTTTTTGGTTGGTTTTAATTACTCGGTGTCCAGTTCTGTCCTAAAATCTCATGTTTATTTTTCTTTCAAATATACACACAGGTGTTGGCTGTTTTGCAGCCCCACATCGATGCCTCAATCTGCTTCCCTACCCAGGAGTCTCAGTGGCATGCCGTCAGGGTAGATTTCTATGAGCTGGCTGGCATGCCCAATGTGCTAGGAGCCATAGATTGCACACACATTCAGCTGAGACCACCTAGGGGCAGGCAGCACATCTATACTAATCGTCATCTAGAGCACTCCACAAATGTGCAGGTGGTTTGTTATGCAAATCTCAAAATAATGAGTGTTGTTGCTGGTTACCCTGGGGGCTGCCATGACTCCTTCATCCTCAGTCAGTCATCCCTCTTTGATAAGTTTGAGGACGGACAAATGCCAGATGGGTGGCTGCTGGGTATGTAATTTGATATGTGTAGGCCTGCGTCTACTTTGTCCAAATACAGGGGCAGATGTATTATCCTGGAGAAGGCATAAGGAAGTGATAAACCAGTAATATGTGCAAGGTGATAAAGGCACCAGCCAATCAGCTCCAATATGTAAATAATCATTTAGGGACAGATTGGCCGCTGCCTTTATTACCTTGCACATATCACTGGTTTATCACTTCCTTATGCCTTCTCCAGGTTAATACATCTGCCCCACATTTTGTTACTTATGTGTTGCTGTATCTTAACATGAATCACGTTACTATATCTGTCTTTTAGGTGATGGCTATTTCTCTTGGCTTCTAACTCCATTGTCCCGACCTGATACGCCTGCTGAACACAATTACAATCATGCACATAAGTCCACGCGGAATGTGATAGAAAGATGTTTTGGTGTGCTGAAATCTAGGTTTCGGTGTCTGGATAAGTCTGGTGGCTTTTTGTTGTATAGTCCCTTGAAGGTGACTCAAATTGTGTTCTGCTGCTGCTTTCTTCATAACATGTGTTTGCAACAACATCTGCCACATGTTGAGGAGTAGGAGGATGAAGAAAGCAGCCAGCAAGCAGAGGAATTAGAGACATCTGGTGATACTTGGAGTACAGATGTAGGGAGGCAGGTTAGGCAAGACCTCATAAATCATTATTTTTAAGGTAAGTTTTGTTTGCTTCTTTCATTTGTTGTGTAAGGTTAAATATGTGTTGCTCCATTTTTCAATTAAAAACCATTACTCAGAATGTGTCTGTCTCCTTGAGACATACAAACATACCCTCGCTTTATGCTATACAAATGTAGCATGTGTATTGTGTTTATTTAAAAACTCAAAACAACAGATTATGAGTTGTTTGCATGAAGTCTGGATAAGTGTTAATAAACTTGGATTGAAAATTTATTACAAGCACACATAATCCACATAGTAATTTATTTTGTATTTTACTTTATGATTGTGTGTAACGTCCTAATGCACAGGTTCTCAAACTCGGCCCTCAGGACCCCACACAGTGCATGTTTTGCAGGTAACCCAGTAGAAGCACAAGTGTATGAATTACTCACAGACACATTTTAAAAGGTTCACAGGTGGAGCTAATTATGTCACTTGTGATTCTGTGAGGAGACCTGCAAAACATGCACTGTGTGGGGTCCTGAGGCCCGAGTTTGAGAACCTGTGTCCTAATTAAACAGTCCTCCACATATAATATGTTAGCCTTGAGGAATACATGTGTCCCTATGTGTGATGCTCCATCGTATTTAAGGGACACAAACTTAGTCTCATCCCCAAAAAATTATTTAGTAATGTTTGCTGCAGTAAAGTTGCTGATTTGTAAGTAAATACACAGTTTGCCACATATATACATTATTATACAAATTATTTGTGTTTGTTTTTTTTAAAGTAAAATTTCTTTGTTTCTGCATCATGTGTAAGAAACTGATTACTCATTTTTAACACACACAAACATGGCCCAACAATAATGACATTCATTTTGGCACTGAATTATCTAAATTCAATCACAACATATTAAAACCTTTTTAGCCAACTCAATTGTGTTATTCTTGTAATGTTGTATAGAGAAGAAAGGTAAAAGAGTTAACAATCACATTGTAATTTGTATTAGTCATGGATGAATCTGCATGGCTGCCAATTATTCTGCCTGCAGGATATGAGAATGATTGGAATCTAGAAAGAGTAATGATTAGAAAAAAATCAAGTGGTCTGTTTACTTCCTGCTAAAGACATTCTGCCTGGCTGCCAATTATTGTGTCTGCAGGATATGAGAATGATTGGAATCTAAAAAGAGTAATGATTAGAAAAAAATCAAGTGGTCTGGTAACTTCCTGCTAACATCTATGTGCAGCTCAAAACACATTTCCCTCCTCCAAAAAAAGTGGTCTGTTTACTTCCTGCTAAAGACATTCTGCCTGGCTGCTAATTATTGTGTCTGCAGGATATGAGAATTATTGGAATCTAGAAAGAGTAATGATTAGAAAAAATCAAGTGGTCTGTTTTACTTTCCCTCCTCCAAAAAAATTCAAAGATGGTAAAGAATAAATGTGCATACAAATTTCCTGTTGTTGTTTGTACCACTTATAATTAATGATGTTGTACAAATTGTCAAGGAGCTAAGTGTTATATCTATTTTGACAAACATACACTTAACTAAGTATTTTGATGTACTTCTCTGAAATTAAAAAAGTGAGGTTTATTTGTTAATTTTTTGTGGGTGGCTGCTCGTCCTGCCCATTGCCTTTACCACTGTCATGTTGGCGTGCTCTGGTGGAGCGTCTTGGTGGTGATGACACTGGCGTGATATTTGGAGTAGTCGTACCAGAACGGCTGCTTGTTTGCTGTTGGTGCATGGATCTGAGTGTTTCATTGAGGTTAGTGAGGGTGGCATTGAGTTCACGTATAGCAGCATTTTGATTGTCTACAATTCGGAATAAAGTTTCATTTATCTTTTGATTGTTTTGAAAAATGTTCATATAGCTTTGCTGTTGTCTGTGCTGTTCTTCCATTAGTCTGTGCTGTTCTTCCATTATGCACTGTAAGTTTCCCATGACCTGTGTAATGTCTGCACGCATGAGTTCCATGGTATTGCCAATTCTCGTGGTTTGTTCATTTTGTCTACTCATATTTCTGGATCAATAAAACAAATAATTTATTCCATAAAAATGTATTTATTGTGACAAATGAACTTACTAACATATAACATACATAAAGTGCAATAGTGAACCTGATCGCAATGACCAATTCAAAGTGACTGTGCAGTATGTAAACAAGGGTCTCTCACCATATACTGGGATTGTGGTGGGCTAGCTCTTGGACGGAGGAGTTTTGTGACGGGGAGCAGTGAAGCAAGTGGAAGGACTTTCACGCTGAATAAAGCCTATTGCAGTGGTGCCGGGCTATTTTCAGCCTCGGACCCATTTTGCTTTGCTTAAAGCTAGCCCACCGCAATCCCAGTATATGGTGAGAGACCCTTGTTTACATACTGCACGGTCACTTTGAATTGGTCATTGCGATCAGGTTCACTATTGCACTTTATGTATGTTATATGTTAGTAAGTTCATTTGTCACAATAAATACATTTTTTATGGAATAAATTATTTGTTTTATTGATCCTGTTGGTTCACACATCCCCAATTGATTTAAGTGATGCATCTGTAAGTTGGAGCGCCAGTGCATGCTACATATCTTTTCTCATATCTGAATTTCAGGGAATTTATGTGTTTTTCCCTTTTTGTGTAGAAGCAAGGCTGCCTTGATTTATTTACTGCGCATTTACTGTTATTGTACACCCTTTATTGCTTTTTACTCATATTTCTGGTTATTCTTCTGAGGTGACATGGTAGGCTTGCAAACATTTGTGTCTGCCTACGCAGGCAATCTTCATTAGTGGCCTGCTTTCTAGCCCGAATGTTCCAAAACACGTGATCAGGGCCTTGTGTTACTGGTGTTGTTGGGCTGTGTTGTGCTGGTGGTGTGCTTTAATGTGGTGGTGTACTCACAGGTGCTGGGGGCCTGATTCCTTGGCTTAATGGCTGCATTTCTAACATGATTTTCTCATCCATGTCACTGTGTTGCTGTTGTTGCGGAGGGATGCTGTTACCAGGAGTAGAAGCTGAAATTTAGAAAAATTATCCGTTAGCTATCCATATGTTTGAAAAATTATAACAAATCACTGCACATGGAACACATGTCATTGACTGTTGCTTTCAGATATCCTGCATAGCAACATCATCACTCATAACTTAAATACATACATATGCCTGTTTGTGGCAAATGTGTCTGGTTACTTCATTGTGAAAGCAAACACATTAGTTTTATTGTAGATCAGACATACTCCACCATAAAAACACATTGTAATCCATAATGTGTTCCCTTATAGCTTTTCAAAAACAAACATAGTAATGTTTTTATATGTATTTGGCAATGTTATGTCAAACACACATGTGAAAATTTGTTAAACAACCTTACTATTTTCCAAAATTAAACATGAGTTTCTGTTGCAGCATCTTACACACAATGTGCTACTATATGGCTGAAGTGGACATACATATCTTTACAGGATGTGGACAAGGCCATTTTGCTAGGATTCCATTTCATGTTTTACTGACTTCGGTAAGTATATCAGATTTTGATGTGTTTTGACTTAATGCGTTTAAGTAAAAGTTTTATTACGATCTGAAATGTATTAAATTTATTTCAGTTTGATACTCACAATCAAGATGAGGGGAGTGTGGTTCACGTCTTGGAGGTGTGTCCAAAATTTGGAGTGGGGGGACCGAACATACTGTCGATAATCTTCGTGGCGGGGTAGCCTGCTGTGGTTGGCCCTGGACATCAGACCTTGCTTTCTTTGCTGCCACATGTTTTTTTTGGTGGTGTATTACAGAAGTCTGACTTCTGCTGCTCCAGACTTCTTTTGATGGACCTAGTATTGAAAGTAAAATTTTATTGTAGACATTCCTTTACAAACATACCCTATGCTACAATGGACACTTTACCTGTTTCCGCAGCGTCATCATCATCAGATGTCATGGGAGTTACTGTAGGACGACCAGTACTGCTTTTTTCCAACACTATAAAACCAAAATAAAATCTCATGTATTCATGCTATTGTTGATAGATCCACCCATTATGCTTATAAACATTAATTCTTTAAAAAATGCTTGTTTTATTAAAAAAAAAAACCCATAAGGACCGTAAACCAAACAACCACTACATAAAACTATAAACATTGTCCAATAGCCATATGCACTATGGAAAGTGCAACACAGGAAAACATGTACAGGACACAGACATAGGACACACAAGTAAAAATACATACACTAACAACCAAAAACACACACATCTTCATTTTGTAATGAAAGGAAAAAAATTACAGATGCAATATAGAAATTGCTCTGTGATGTGGTACTCCAAACACACATTACCACTATATGAGCCAAACCCCCCCCTCCCCCCCCCCCAAAAAAAAAAAAAAAAAAAAAAAAAGACTGCAGTGTTGTGTCAGGGTACAAATACAGACTCAAACTGAACAAACAAATAGTGGGTTTTTAAAAAAAATAATTACATTCAGTAATAATGACAGTACACATGTAAGTGGTTTCCAAACCACTTCCCACTACTCCAGCCTCTAACATGACAACCACTGTTTTTGCAACATTGCACATGAATAACCTAAATATAAAACATAGTCCAAATTAAAAATAAAAAATGTGCAAAAGGAAAACATGATTGCTGGACAATTCAATGACACACCAAGTCCAAACTACACATGGAAAATATACAGAAAAAAAACACATGACATACAATAAAGTAAGATGTTACATTGGCTTTTGTAGAAAACATTACCAAAAATTTTTTATTTGCTGACACACACTTGAAGATGGGAGTAATATGCAACGTCACATGATACACATTTGAAAAAAAAAAAGAAGGTCATAGAATGTTAATGCAAATATACATGCTCACCATTCTTCCTGGGCCTATCTGAATCCCGGACATGGGTTGCAGAGACTACTTCAGGAGGTATTACACTCTGCATGGGCTCCTCATACTCCAGATATCTTGCAATATAGGGCTGCCCACCACCGTTTGGACTTGACACGTCGCTTTATGTCATAGTACCGTTTGCGGCACGTGTGTCCTCCGTCCGCTTGACCACCCCCTCACTATTGACAGCAGCAACAACTTTCGCCCACAACACCGTGTTGGCACCTTGGCGGACTCAGGCCCAAATAGCTGCCGCTGATACTTCATCAGCTCCCGCACCAATGCCACATTTTCTGCATAACTAATCTTGACACTCCGCCCAATCTTAGTAGTGGTGCGTGGCTGCGGAGCTCTCTGACTGTCACTATCACTGTCACTTGAGGCTGCTGCAGAAACCTCACCCACCTCCTCCACCTCACTAACCTCATTCACACTCACCTCCTCCACCTGACCGACCTCCTCCCCCTCACTCACACCCTCCACCTCACCCACCTCTGAGTCACACATAATTGTGTGTCTAAACACTTAACACAGAAAAAAAAATACAAACAACACACTCCTCCACTACCACTGCACAAATCACACACACACACACACACACACACACACACACACACACACACACACACACACACACTGACAAGGGACTATAAATAAAAAATACTTGGACAAAAAATTAGACAAAACCACAAAAAACAAGACTACAAGAATGACAAGACTACTTTCAAACACAATACTACACTCAGAAATCGCAAACAACACTCCTCACCAAACCAAAAACTCACCTACCTCCACAGCACAACCTCCCTCCTCACCACTAACTAAACCCATGAGGTGCGGACGGTTTGGGGCGTATTTATATGGTTGCGCACAGACACTCCTACATCTGAAACACCAGCAATCACGAACGGGGATGAAAAACGAAACTAAAAGTGAAAATGTGGCCGGGGTTTAAAAAAACCCTGCCGCGTTTAACTTAGAAAATAAACCAGCAAAAACAACAAAAAACACTTACGCAAACGACAATGACGGCCGTAAATGTGGCAAAAAAAAACGACTGGCATCGACATCGGAAAACACGAAAACCATAAAGTCGACTGCTTCGTAACTTTGCGTATATAGTTTCAAAAAGTTGCATGAAAATGCACCCGATACAAAACGAGTTAAAACACTACACAAACCGACTCAAACACGAATATTAGTAAATATTGACCATGGTGTCTGTCTATTGACTGTCTAACTAGACACTGTCTATCTATCATCCGGATACCATGTGAAATTTAGGCTACAAATTGCATTCGCCATGGGGAGAAAAAAATGTATCACCCTCCTAGTGCAAACCAGCCCTGGGACTATCACAGGGACTCATCCCAACACTCCTTATGCCAAATGTAGATTGTGGTAATATATAAAAGTGCTTCAAATAGAATTCTAGCATGTAGCACTACTAGTGCTGCCAATTTTACTTTGCTATGCAGTATGACTAGTCACAGTAGGGCCTTGGCTGTCCGGGCATGCTATCACTTGTAGTTCAATATGTCATAGCATTCACTTACAGGAAGGCTTTACTGGGAGTTTGCATGTATAGTAAAACTTTTAGAGGCCTATTAGTCATTACCAGGGGAGCCAGAATGTTTTTAGGTTGGGGGGGCAAAGATAAAATGTCATTTTTGTGCCCCTATATACACTATTCCTGTAAAGCACATGAAAACCCTTCCTGCTCCCCAGTGGTGCCACTGCTAGCCTCACCTTAAATGGTACTGTGGTGCCAGTATCCCCCTCCCTCCTCCTACCCCAGTGCGGGTGAGCGCTTACCTCTGGATCCCAGGGTGCTGTCTCATCTACTGTACTAGCCGGCTCTGTCTCTCTGATCCTTCACTGATGCATTACTGGGAGGAGATGTGGCTATGCTGAGCCTGCTAGGACATCCGAGACCACAGCCATGCCTCCTCCCAGTAACGCATCAGTGAATACTCAGGGAGACACCCGGCTAGGATAGCAGATGTGGCAGCAGAATGCTTAGAAAGGTGAAACTGCCCACAGGGATCCAGAGGTAATCGCTCCTCAACTGGGTATCAGTGCCTCCGTCATGTTTGAGGGTGGGCAAGCTGCCCTTATACCCTCCCCACCCCCCGTTCTGATGCTTCTGGTATATGGGTTGCTGTTTTTTAACTAAATTTTCATGCCATATTGTAATTTTGAAGTAGCAGACCCATTCATTAAGCATGTAACATAATTCTTAAATTCATACTTTAGAATGGTGTCTAAACACTATGCCATTCAAAAAGCTCCTCCTCTGTCCCTTGCCCATCCCTCCTATGAAAAATGGAGCTCCTCCTCTTCCCACACCTTAGCAATGAAGCTGAGGCAGAAGACAATGATCAATACAGATGCTGCAGACTCTTTGCTGGTTGTGGAGGGACAAGAATGGGCTTCCCCTCCTTCCTACACTGGTTTTGCCCTGTGCAAGATCACGTGTACAACTGAACCCCCGAGCATCACTGAAGCCTACTGCTGTCAGATAGCAGATAAGGGAGAGTAGTTGGGTCCAGACAAGTGGTGCAAGTATGGCGTTACGGCGTACCATTAAGAAATGAGTATCAGACACTCTATGCCCCATAACTACTTACCGCTGGAACCACTCAGTTTATTAAATTTTTTTTATGTCTGACATGAAAACAGAACAAACTGCAGGGCATAGGAAGTGAGAGAGGAGGCAGAGCCTGGACAGCCACACAATAAAGTTAATTTTGCATAGACGCAACACGTTGCACTGTGCTGGACACTGAAGAAGAGCCAACTGATCTGTCCAGGAAGACAGAGCAGCATCCTCATGCAGCATAAGGTAAGTGTGAGTGACCTGGGCTAGGGAGACACATGTCACGGTTGGGGGGGCTGGAGATTGGATGATGGGATCAAGCTGAGAGACATGGGGAGTGGG
This sequence comes from Pseudophryne corroboree, assembly GCF_028390025.1. NCBI lineage: Eukaryota > Metazoa > Chordata > Amphibia > Anura > Myobatrachidae > Pseudophryne > Pseudophryne corroboree. Next base: position 365,484,362 of record NC_086451.1, on the reverse strand, counting down.
AGGACAATGTTACAGAAAGACACAGAAGATGAGGGAAGGCTGTGAGAAACCGAGTGGGAGGCTGATGAGTCAAAGCAGGGGAGGCTGATGAGGCACAGAGTGAATGAGGTGGTAGGCTGCGAGACACAGAGTAAAGAGGGGGCAGACTGATACACACATAATCTAAGGGGGCAGGCTGAGATATGTATGGGGGAGATGATGGTGTAGCTGAGAAATGCAGGGGGAAGATGACAGTGTGACTGGGAGTAGCAGGGGGAGATGACGGTGTGGCTGAGAGACGCTGGGGGGAGATACTGTTGTGACTGAGAGAAGCAGGGTGAGATGATGGTGTGGATGGGAGATGCAGGGGGTAGATAACGGTGTGGCTGAAAGATGCAGGGGGAAGAGGATGGTGTGGATCGGAGATACAGGTGAAAAGATTATGGTATGGCTGAGAAAAGCAGGGGGAAAGATGATGGTGTTATTGAGAGACGCAGGGGAGGAGATGATGGTGTGACTGAGAGAGGCAGGGGGGAAATGATGGTGTAGCTGAAAGACGCAGGGGGAAAGATAATGGTGTAGCTGGGAGATGCAAGTGGTAGAAGGTGACACAGGTGGCATGGATGTGGTTGAACCTCTGTTGTATGATGAAGGCTTTGGTTATAGTCCTACATACAATTACAGAGGCATCTTCTGGATCATGTCATTATTACATGAATAGTAAATAAGAACTGAAGATGGTGTCTGACCAGGGAGGATATAATTCTTCAGAGGTTCCCCATTGTGAGAAACCACCATATAGGTAAGGTACATTTGGAATGGAAAGGAATGTTCTCAGAGTGACGAGAAATGGGTGGCATGTCATGTTGACTTTTTCATTGGTCATGCCCCTTGTGGCATGTGACCATGCCCATTTGTGGGCAAGTGCACACAGGAGGTCATTCAGATCTGATTGCTGGGCTGCATTTTTTGCTGTTCTGCGATCAGATAGTTGCTGCCTACACAGAGTGTATTTTCGCTGTGCAAGTGTGCGTTCCTATGTGTTGCAGAGCTGCTAAAAATCATTTTGTGCAGTTTCTGCGCAATCCAAGACTTACACTTCCAGTGTCATTGAATCTTGCTAATCAGGGCCGAAGCTGACGTCAGACACTCTCCCTGAAAACGCTTGGACATGCCTGCATTTTTCCGGATACTCCCTGTAAACGCTCAGTTGCCACCAACAAATGGCCCGTGCGAATGGATCCTTCTCACCATCCCGTCGCTGACCTGCGAAGCCCGTTGTAGCTGTCAGATGCGCATGCGCATTGCGGCTCAGACGTATGCGCTGTTAAGACCTGATCACCCACTGTGTGAAAACGCACAGCAGCGATCAGATCTGAATGACTCCCACAGTACCACTAAGAAATTTTTGCTACTTTGAACAGAGGATTCCACGCAGGGTATAGATACGTACCAGTGACGTGCGTTCAGGTGAGGCAGGCATGTCACTGTTAGGCCTACATACAGTACCAACATAGTTAAAAACAGTAACATTACAAATCTTCTCGTTGTCGGGTGCTGTGGAGAGGACAATGCTAGTTAGCACACTTACGCAAGCTGTGTCTACAAAAACAGCAGCTTTTCAGAAGTTATGTCAATGTACTGTAGCTGCCTGGTGATGAGTGGCTCCGGTATTTAAAGGACACTTGCTGTTTATCACATCGAGTTGCAAACTACAGTAACACAGCTAATAATTCTATCACAATGAATGTGCCCCTAAATGAGGTCCCTATTGTACTGTCTACATGATAATACTATGTGTTGAAAAATATCATAGCTCATAAATAACCTTCTTCTTCATGAAGTTCAGGAGCCATTATTTTTTCTATAAACAACACTGAAAAATACTTTGTGTCTCTTGTTTCAGCATTCATCCACATTTCCAACACCGCAAAAAGCAGGATTCTTACATAGGTTTAAAAAAAAAAAAAAAAAATTACAAGTGGAGTCGCGCTCATCTGAGGCGGGTCTATTGCAAACGTGCACTCCTGGCGTTACTAGGTGATCCGTCCGCCTAGTCACGCCAGAAGTACACAGAGATGCTCCCATTCAGAGCGTCTGTCCAGTCACAAGGACGGAGATGATCTCGATTCAGGTGAATGGGGCATGTCTCCATGGCGTGCGCGCCCGGCCAGACGGGGACGCTCTCGGCGACAGGTGAGCCCTAGTCAGTGGCGGAACTAGCGAGCGGTGGGCCCATGTGTGACAAAATGGCTTGGCCCCCCCCCACATCCCATCCAAGTCCACCCCCTCACCCCTGGAGAGGATCTGGTGAGGGGGATCTGCTCAGGGAAGTGGATACCTAGCAACAGTGCCATAACTAGACATTTTAGCACTGTGTGCAAGAAACGGCATCGGAGCCCCAACCCTGCATGCAAAACAGGGGCAGTGTGCGCCGTAGGCGCGCAAAAATACATAGTGGCGTGGCTTTGTGGGGAAGGGGTGTGGCCACAAAATAATACCAATTCATAAAACGGTGCACAGTAGTCTCCATTATTCAAATTACGCCGCACAGTAGCACCACTACACCAGGTAGAGACCCTTTTACACCTTACGGCGGACAGATTCCTCTTTTTACACATTACAGCAGACAGCGTCCCCTTTTTACACATTACGGCAGACAGCGTCCCCCTTTTTTACACATAACGGCAGACAGCGTGCCCTTTTTACACATAGCAGCAGACAGCGTGCTCTTTTTACACATAACGGCAGACAGCGTGCACTTTTTACACATAACGGCAGACAGCGTCCCCTTTTTACACATAACGGCAGACAGCGTGCCCTTGTTACACATAGCGGCAGACAGCATACACTTTTTACAAATAACGGCAGACAGCGTGCCCTTGTTAAACATAGCGGCAGACAGCATACCCTTTTTACACATAACGGCAGACAGCATGCCCTTGTTACACATAGCGGCAGACAGCGTACACTTTTTTCACATAACGGCAGACAGCGTGCCCTTGTTAAACATAGCGGCAGACATCGTACACTTTTTACACATAGCGGCAGACAGCGTGCCCTTTTTACACATAATGGCAGACAGCGTCCCCTTTTTACACATTACGGCAGACAGCGTGCCCTTGTTACACATTACGGCAGACAGCGTGCCCTTGTTACACATTACGGCAGACAGCGTACCCTTGTTACACATTACGGCAGACAGCATCCCCCTTTTTACCCATTACGGCAGGCAGAGTCCCCCTTTTTACACATTGCGGCAGGCAGATTCCCCCTTTTTACACATTACAGCAGGCAGATTCCCCCTTTTTACACATTGCGGCAAGCAGATTCCCCGTTTTTACACATTGCGGCAGGCAGATTCCCCCTTTTTACACATTGCGGCAGGCAGATTCCCCCTTTTTACACATTACGGCAGGCAGATTCCCCCTTTTTACACATTGCGGCAGGCAGATTCCCCCTTTTTACACATTACGGCAGGCAGATTCCCCATTTTTACACATTACGGCAGGCAGATTCCCCCTTTTTACACATTGTGGCAGGCAGATTCCCCATTTTTACACATTACGGCAGGCAGATTCCCCCTTTTTACACATTGTGGCAGGCAGATTCCCCCTTTTTACACTGATAATATCGATATTATCTTAAACCATAAAGCTATACCTCTAGATACACTTTTACCGTGGAGCCGCTATGGCCGCTAGACTGAATATACGCGCTACGCACTTTGTACGCTATTTGCGTACAGAGTCCAGTACGTGGTACGTACTTGGCGTACACACGCTGCGCTGAGTGTACAGAGTACGCACAGCGCGTGCACACACAATTGATAACCCTTAAACCTTATTAGTGATACAATGCAATGGTATGATTACACTTTAAACCTTTAGCAGCAAAGTACTGCAACGACGTTATACCTTAAACCTTAAGTAGCACTGGCGGTATAAAGTACCCGCAGTGCGTACACCTTATCAATACTTAGAAACCTTATACAGTTAAATACGCTTTAAACCCTTGCAGGAAAGTGAGGACACAACACTGATTTGTAGTTGAAACCACAGGGTTCTAAGGCCACAGTGGATTATTTCAAAAGGTAAAACAGTACAAATTATACACTACAGGCTAACAAGATAAATCTAAACAGAATAATGGCTACAGTCAATGTACATACGTGAGAATGTTCGCAAGCGCAACCTGGACCAGTCCTCCGCCTATCAGGTAGAAAGCGTTCAGAGTCTTCTGACCAGCCAGGCAGCAATGGGCTTTTTATACACAACTTACATTCACAATACAATGGTCACTGTAATCGCATTGTCCATTGAACATCAGAGGTGCATCTTTACATTACAGGAGAGGTCATAGGTTGATTTGAAAAGGTGGGCGATGTCCTTCTCAACTGCTCTTGTGGGTGGTATCCTCTGGATTCCCGCCGCATACATAATATACAGTAAATACAGTCTATATCTATATTCTACTTCTGCACATAACTATACGCTGGAAAATGCGATCTTTCTCTAACCAATACCGGAATGTTACCCTTAAAATACCCTACAGCTGGATACTAGACATCACCTTCGAATCCTTAAGTCCTGGAACTGTTTAAACTGTTGATACTTGCTGATGTGGTGCAAGGGAGCTATATCTAAAATGTACACTATTTGGGTTAAATATGTAATGTTCTAATAACCCTCTATGCGCTCACAAACTCCGCCGTAAATACCCATACCACGCGCATGATCGCAGGAGTGATCCTACGCAAATTGCGGATATGTGCACGCACGGCGGATTAAGTGCACGCGCAGCGGGCATGTGCATGGGGTTAGTACATGGTGTATGCATTACAATATTTTTCGACTTTGACAGTCCACCCTTTGGCAGTCAACAATAACTGCCACTATCTAAACATTTAAACAGAAAAATATACAATATCTACAGATGATTGGATAAAAATATACAATGCATTATCCACAGATGATTGGATGGTAGGCGGAGAGGTGTAGGCGGGAAATGTATGACCTAGTGGGATAGTAAAAGCTTGTATGTATGAATTCCATGTCTGAGGGGCATGTATCATCGTGCCGTATATATGTTCTAGATGAGCTTAGAGGTATTGCGAAGTATACATTAAATCCTTCTTATCCCGTATTAAGGGTCTGTAAGTGGGCCAACAAACACTACCGAGCTCTTTTCGGCTTCTTGTTCCAACAAATGGGGTGCACATTTAGTTGATGATACATGGAGGGGGAACATATGTGGATGCTAAAATATGGATATCACCTATCGACTATGTGTGTCACTACCTGAAGGTTGTAGAGATGAAGATAAGACACATATGTACAATACATTCACATAACATTTGTGTAATCATTCTTGGGTGTTGATTGAAGTCTTCTCCGGATGGGTGTATTTTTGGCTTTGCTCGGTGGATGTGTTGCTCTTGGAATTCTACAAATCCGTCCTTGCCATCGTGAACCCATTCCATATCCTTTCTCGACCTCTCTGGTACTGTTACCGAAACAGACTGCTCTGATCAACAACAGGGTCAACAGGAAAATCCGGAACGCAGTCTCTTGGGGTAAGTCCATCTTGTTAAGGGGAGAGAAAAGGGAGCAAGAAGGGGGGGGGGAAAGGAGGGTAATGGGAGATGGAGAAAATAATAAAAAGAAAAAGAATTTTGGTGCGACAACCGCCTCTGGTCTTGTAGTTCTCCGTGCTCAGGTGCCGTGACAACAGTCCTGCCTCTCAACCTTCCCGGAACAGACACTCCAGTGATACGATTTCCTCTACACTCTGCTCTGCGTCACGGGTTTTCTCTGGGTCAGCGACCTTTTTACAGTGGGACGAGTGGACCCAAGTCTCTCTTTCGGCAACCTTTAATGCTGTCGTGCTGGTTAGTAAGACTTGGTACGGTCCTTCCCACCTGTCAATGAGGCAACCTGAGCGTAGAAAATTTCGAATCATTACATAATCCCCAGGTTCAATGTCATGACAATTACTGTTTGGTAGGTCAGGAATCACCAGCTTTAAATTTCTGTTTTGATTCCTCAGCTGCTGGCTCATCTTAACCAAATATTTTACAGTCACCTCATTATTGCATTTCAAATCATCCTGGGGGTCAATCATTACATGGGGTTGTCGACCAAAAAGAATCTCAAAGGGTGATAGGTTAAGGGGAGACCTGGGAGTGGTTCTGATGCTGTACAATACAAGTGGCAAAGCTTCTGGCCACAACAATCCAGTTTCAGCCATCACTTTGCTCAGCTTGTTCTTAATAGTGCTGTTTACTCTTTCCACCTTCGCACTCGCATGTGGGCGGTACGGAGTATGCAGCTTGCTATTAATTCCCATCAGTTTGTACATAACCTGAAAGACTTCACCTGTAAAATGGGTACCCCTATCGCTTTCAATTATCCTAGGGATACCATATCTGCACACAAATTCCTGCACAATTTTCTTTGCAGTGAACGTAGCAGTATTTGTGGCAGCTTGGAACGCTTCTACCCAATTTGAAACACATCAATACAGACTAACACATATTTTAAATTTCTGCAGGGTGGCAACTGTATGAAATCAATCTGTATTACCTGAAAAGGGCCGTCTGTTGGCGGGATATGGGATGGTTCTGTTGGTATTGACTTTCCAATATTCTTCCTCAAGCAGATAAGACATGTCATTGCTCTCTTACCCGCATGAGAAGAGAATTCTGGCGCACACCAGTAGACTCTCACCAGCTTACACATACCCTCTTTGCCCAGATGAGTCAGACCGTGTGCCGCCTCAGCTAAGCTTGGAAGATATGCTCTGGGGGCTACTGGCTTACCTTGTCCATCTGTCCAGAGTCCTGAGGACTCCTGGCCATACCCTTTTGACCTCCAGACTGCCTTTTCCTGTGGAGAACACAAATTTTGCATTTCACTTAGTTTTTGTGTATTGACGGTGTTGAATATCATCAGTGATGTGATATCTGTTTGTATGGGGGTGCTGGCTGCTGATTTAGCAGCTTCGTCTGCCCGGCTGTTACCAAGTGACACTGGATCTTGACTGTAAGTGTGGGCTTTGCACTTGATAGCAGCCACTCTGTCAGGTTCCTGTATCGCTGTTAGAAGCCTTTTTATGTGGGATGCATGCGCTACAGGTGTGCCAGCTGCCGTCGTGAAATTTCTGAGATGCCATAGGGCCCCGAAATCATGCACTACAAAGGCATTCCTAGAATCTGTATATATATTGGCTGACTAACCCTTAGCCAATTCACACGCTCTGGTTAGGGCGACCAGCTCAGCAACTTGCGCGGAGTGCGGTGGGCCCAGGGGCTCAGCTTCTATGATACCTCTGTCATCTATGACTGCGTGTCCAGTACACAAGTCTCCCGAGTCCGTCTGTCTGTGGCAACTACCGTCTATTTAAAAGGTAAAATCTACGCCTTCCAGTGGGTTGTCACTAATGTCGGGTCTTGCAGTGAAAGTTTGGTTCAGATATTCCATACAATCATGTATGCCAGTGTCTATACTAAATCCTCCTTCACCATCATTCTCATCCTCCACCCTTTGTGCCTGTCCAGGCACACCCGGGAGATAAGTTGCAGGATTTAGTGCGCTGCATCACTTTATGGTGATGTTTACAGGGGCCATTAGTGCTAATTCCCACCATGTAAACCGTCCAACTGTGCACTGTAGTAAGCTACCGGCCAGCTGGCATCACCATGTCTCTGGGTTAGGACACCTGCCGCACACCCAGCACTTTCCGTACCATACAATTCAAAGGGTTTCCCATAATCTGGCATGCCTAATGCAGGGGCCTGTGGTAGGCATTGTTTAAGCCTCTCAAATGCTAGTTCGGACTCATCTGTGTGAGAGATCCGATCTGGTTTGTTCGAGGAGACCATTTCCTGCAAAGGTAAAGCCAGTATGGAGAACCCTGGGATCCAGTTTCGGCAGTACCCACACATTCCAAGGAAAGTGCGGATCTGCTGCTGGGTTTGTGGCAGAGTCATGTCGCGAATCGCCTGTATTCTATCAGCGGTGAGGTGTCTAAGTCCTTGTGTCAAGCAATGTCCCAAATATTTTACCTTGGTCTGGCACAACTGTAACTTATCCCTTGAAACCTTGTGTCTCGTATTAGAAAGGTGAAACATAAGCTGTTTCGTGTCTTTCAAGGACGACTCGAGTGAATCCGAACACAGTAGTAAGTCATCTACATACTGTATTAAAACTTATCCGCTCTCAGGTTGAAAGGATTGTAAACAGTCATGCAAAGCCTGGGAGAAAATACTTGGGCTGTCAATGAAACCTTGGGGTAGGCGAGTTCAGGTGTACTGTACTCCCCTGTATGTAAATGCAACAAGTATTGGCTGTCAGGGTACAGAGGGACCGAAAAAAAAGCAGAACAGAGGTCAATGACAGTGAAAAATTTCGCAGTAGGGGGAATTTGCATGAGGATGACAGCTGGATTTGGCACTACGGAGAATTGGCTCTCAACTATCTTGTTTATCCCCCTTAGGTCCTGCACTAACCTGTAACCCCTCCCCCCACTCTTTTTCAAAGGGAAGATGGGACTATTGGCAGTGCTGGACGTCCTAACTAGGATGCCCTGTTGTAGCAAGCGCTCTATGACTGGGTATACTCCTAATTCCACCTCTGGCTTCAGAGGATACTGTGGGATTTTTGGAGCTATCCTACCATCTTTTACTTGCACTACTACAGGAGCTACTGTACATTTGCCATCAATCCAGTGTCTTGTCCATCTTTGGTCCAGAGGGATTCCTGTATCTGGGAGATCATTTCCTCTACCTTGGATGGACACCTGTCTATAACAGCAGAGTGTGACATTAACCTTTGTGGGGTGTCCAACATATCCTGCACTTCCTGAACGTGATTCTCGGGTATATCTAAGAAGACACCCCCAGGAGTACAATATTTGACACATCTCATTTTACACAATAAATCTCTTCCAAGCAGGTTAGTCGGAGCCGATGCAGCTAGCAAAAAGGAGTGCTTGGTCTGCAAAGGACCTATCGTAATCTCCGCTGGTCTACTTAAAGGGTAGTGTTGCACTATTCCTGTTACCCCCATTGCTGAAATTGTTTTACCCATGGTTTTCATACCCACCGTTGAATTTAACACTGACCTGGCCGCCCCTGTATCTACAAGGAAAGGTAGTTATCTACCAGCTACATCAACTGTGACCTCGGGTTCACTACCAAGGCTAGCAATCAACTTCACTGGCTGCAGACTACAGGTGTGGCCTAACCCCTATTGTATATTGTGACCCTCCCGCAGTGCGCTGGCAGCTACAATATGTGAGGGGGGTAGCTGAGAATTTTCAGAGGTCTGCCAGTCCCTCCTAGGTGGGTACCTCCTTGTTTCTCCTGCATGTGGCTCATAACTCCTCCTATGCGATCCCTGATCCCAATTACGTGTGTTATACTGTGGGTCATGTTCTGGTCTAGGGGGTCGATATACCTTATGTGTGCCTTTAAAATTACAGTTCCGTGCGTAATGTCCTTCCCTCTGGCAGTTATAACATTTTACTACATACGACTTACCATCAGGGGTCTGGGGTTTTGGCTGATGTGGCTTTGTTGTCAGGGCTTGTATACTTACTGTCATCAGCTTATCCCCCTGTGACTTCCTGTGCTGAATGATGTTCCGATCGTGCTCGATAGCGGACTCTCTTAATGCAGCCACCGAAATACCTCTCCAGTTAGGTTGAGTGGTTTGTACCCTTGTTCTCAACATTTCTTTTAACCCGTCCATTAATACTGACACAGCTACCTCTCTATGACGTACGTTTTCCTTAATGTCCTCGACCCCAGTGTATCTAGCCATTTCCTGTAGTGCTCGATGGAAATATTCAGAAGCAGTTTCACCTTCTTTTTGTCTTATGGAAAAGTTTTTATTCCTTTTGACAACAGTAGGGAAATATACTCCTAATTGTAGATTGATCTGTCGTACATTCTCCTGAGTGTATTCATCAGTGAGAGGTACTTCTACGTCTAATTTACAATCAGCAATGAATTTGGCAGGGTCAATATTGGAGGGAAAACATGCCCATAGCACTGTTCGCCAATCTTTGTTTGTGGGTTCGGTGGCGTTACCTAATTCTCTAATAAACCTTTGACATGCGGCTAGATCCTTTCTGGGATCGGGAAATTCAGACATAATTGTCCTCAATTCTGTCCGGGACCAAGGACAATGCATAGCAATGTTCCTGATGGGAGTGATTCCCTGAGCGTCAGTCTTCCCATTGGGGACTGTGATCACCCTGACAGGATTTAGTTCAATTACATCATTTTGTGTTGACTCTACAATCTGAGGTGCTATTGTCTCTGCATAATGTACAGTACCGTACTTACCTGTGGACACAACCTCACCTGTCCCTCCGCTAGGGGCCTTTGCTACTGCTCTTACTGGTTGGGCCGTGCCCACTTGTGTGTTTTGTATGGTGGCTGCTAGAGAGAGTGCCGATATCATGCTGGGTTCATCTTCTTGGTCGCAGTCCTGAGGGAAGTTTAAGATGGGATACAACTTGCACGGGTTAGCATCAATACATTTATCAAGTTCACTCTTATCATATATCAGTATGCCATTGTCTGTAGCCACTTTTTCCCCTGTAATATACGGTGGTGGTGGTGAAGTTGCTATCAGTTTCCTGCTAGGGTTGGAACCGGCTGATTGAGCTAGTTCCCTCTGCATATCACCCTCTTGTTGCCATAAATGTAAACAGTTTGTGTGTCTGACCCTTTGTTTTCGGGATTTTTACAGACATATCCTAATCCTTAAATTCTGCAACACCTCTGGACTAAAACTGCCTACCCTAGGGAATGGTTCCCTATCTTCAGCAGTCATACGTTCCCATTCATTGCATAAAACCTCTGCGTTTGATCCATATTTTTCACACATTATGTACCTCGCCGACCCCTTGGGCCGCGGAATATCAACCTGAACCCTGGTTGATCGTCCCTTACTTGAGCAACTGGCCCCCATATTTTGCAGGTATTGCCTTCTCAGCTAATTCCTACAAAAAAAAAACAAAATACTCAATATAAGGCAAAGGTGAAAGTTCAACGAGTGCTCTCATCCACTCACGCCCACGTTGGCCAATACACCTAAACACTGTCGTCAGCGCCGGTACGTACCCAACCTAGGGCCCTTGTGTAACCTCTATTCACTGGAAATATATGGGAGTGACTTACCCTTCCCAGTAAATATTGGACGTTGGAGATTTCCTGAGTGACCAGAGAAACTCCCTTTAAAAATAAAAACTGTTACACAAATCACGTTGCGTGTGCTACACCTAGCGCTTATGATCCCGCGATTTTACGCAAAGCTTGTAAAAGGGTATCACGTTGAGCTAAGTATTGCACCCACGAACGCGCGGTCCAATCGCACAGCATATAGGTAACTATTACTTATCCGCCGTACGACTAATGGAATCGTTTTTCAGGTTGCGAAACCTCAGCCGGAGCGTATCTGAATGGGCCTATATGGGTTCTACGCCAACCACCTGGGCTGCGCTCTCTAAACAAAAACCTCGCTGACCTTTGGTCTGCGGTACTCTATACCTTCGCTGACCTTTGGTCTGAGATGTCTACTACTTTGCTCCTTTGTACTTTAATCAATGTTAACGTGAGCAAGCCACTCTCACGCCACCAAGTGTCCACTCACCTGGTGTGGTCTCCTACGGGATCCCGAATTCCCTGGGTCCACGAAACCTTTATTGTTTGCACACTCACGCTCGTTAACTCATATACACTTTGGTTTTTCTGTACAGAAAATTAACTTTCATTCAGATAAAACAGCCTTAGTGCCAGAGGTAATACAGTAAAAAAAGGTTTTTAAACTAAATATTGGAAACTGAACAATTTGTGCTACTATCTCGTGGCTACCGTCTCGCGCCTAAACTAAAACAATGCTATTGTGTGATTTGTACTTAGCGGTCATACCTTTATGCACATTGCATAAACACGCCACATGTGTATGCCTTTACGTTGCGTACGCAGTCCCGTACTTTGTCCGAGACACGTGTACAAAGGCCGTACGTCCGCAGTACTACAAATCCCACACTTCTATAAATGTAAGCGATATTTAACTATAATCGCTCACTTAACACTACACACAGTTTCTTCTGTATAAACCTTTACAACTAGTCCAGGCTGCATGTGCGTCTTACACTTACTTCCTTAAATATTAACTCTATATTTTAACTAAAATAGCAACAAATTTTCTCAGTACAGGTCAAAATGAATCTAATAATCAATACTTATGGCAATAATGCGAGCAGATATGCAAAGTACAAAATACAGGTGTATGCATGTGATGTGTGCGCATTTGGCGCCAAACAGAAATTTACAGATTTTAAAAATAGCTTTGCGTTCTTACCTTACGGATCCCTCCAGCATCCCTACAAACCATGCAGAGCAGACGCTTATCGTATCAGCACTTGTGTATCCACCAGCCAGGAGAAGGCTTACGTGGGATACCTTTCCGCCCTTTGCTGATAGCTAAAGTCTGCTGTACCCTGCTAGGCTGTGGGTATGAGGAAAAACCGGACAATGCCCCCCATTGATAATGTCGATATTATATTAAACCATAAAGCTATACCTCTAGATACACTTTTACCGTGGAGCCGCTATGGCCGCTAGACAGAATATATGCGCTATGCACTTTGTACGCTATTTGCGTACAGAGTCCCGTACGTGGTACGTACTTGGCGTACACACGCCGCGCTGAGTGTACAGAGTATGCACAGCGCGCGCACACACAATTGATAACCCTTAAACCTTGTTAGTGATACAATGCATTGGTATGATTACACTTTAAAACTTTAGCAGCAAAGTACTGCAACAACGTTATACCTTAAACCTTAAGTAGCACTGGCGGTATAAAGTACCCGCAGTGCGTACACCTTATCAATACTTAGAAACCTTATACAGTTAAATACGCTTTAAACCCTTGCAGGAAAGTGAGGACACAACACCGATTTGTAGTTGAAACCACAGGGTTCTAAGGCCACAGTGGATTATTTCAAAAGGTAAAACAGTACAAATTATACACTACAGGCTAACAAGATAAATCTAAACAGAATAATGGCTACAGTCAATGTACATACGTGAGAATGTTCGTAAGCGCAACCTGGACCAGTCCTCCGCCTATCAGGTAGAAAGCGTTCAGAGTCTTCTGACCAGCCAGGCAGCAACGGGCTTTTTATACACAACTTACATACACAATACAATGGTCACTGTAATCGCATTGTCCATTGGACATCAGAGGTGCATCTTTACATTACAGGAGAGGTCATAGGTTGATTTGAAAAGGTGGGCGATGTCCTTCTCAACTGCTCTTGTGGGTGGCATCCTCTGGATTCCCGCCGCATACATAATATACAGTAAATACAGTCTATATCTATATTCTACTTCTGCACATAACTATACGCTGGAAAATGCGATCTTTCTCTAACCAATACCGGAATGTTACCCTTAAAATACCCTACAACTGGATACTAGACATCACCTTCCAACCTTTATCTGACCCTTCCTATCATGCATAGGCGAATCCCTTAGTCCTGGAACTGTTTAAACTGTTGATACTTGCTGATGTGGTGCAAGGGAGCTATATCTAAAATGTACACTATTTGGGTTAAATATGTAATGTTCTAATAACCCTCTATGCGCTCACAAACTCCGCCGTAAATACCCATACCACGCGCATGATCGCAGGAGCGATCCTAAGCAAATTGCGGATATGTGCACGCACGGCGGATTAAGTGCACGCGCAGCGGGCATGTGCATGGGGTTAGTACATGGTGTATGCATTACAATATTTTTCGACTTTGACAACACATTGTGGCAGACAGTCCCCCTTTTTTGCAGGAAAGAAAGAAAGAAAGAAAGAAAGAAAGAAAGAAAGAAAGAAAGAAAGAAAGAAAGAAAGAAAGAAAGAAAGAAGTATTATACTTACCATCTCCGCTGGCTCAGGCTCCTCGGTGCAGCGTCAGATGATTCCCGGGCAGGAGAGAAGGAGGAGGAGGGACGTGGAGGAGGGAGCCGCAGCAGCGCTGTGTTATTGGTGGAGGCGCTGCTGCCCCTCTGCTTCACTATAGGCTGTTCTCGGAAGACAGCCTATAGCGAAGCAGAGGGGCAGCAGCAGCAGCGCCTCAACCAGTAACAAAGCGCTGCTGCGGCTCCCTCCTCCACCTCCCTCCTCCTCCTTCCCCCGTACCGCTGCTCCTCTCCTCTCTGGGCGGCTGGGCGCTGCGGGCAGTGGTTGCCCGCAGCGCACAGCGGCATGTAATGAGTCAGTTTGCTTTGGGCCCCTGGACAGAGGCGGGCCCCAGTGCAACTCACTGGTTGCACTGGCGGTAGTACCACCTCTGGCCCTAGTCACAGATGGAGCCACGACTAGCGTGGCTCCATATGTAGTTGAAAATGATAATGCAGTTTTTTCTTTGTTTACTAGTTTGATTGATTTAAAACGGGTGGGGAACCTGCGACCCTCCAGCTGTTGTTGAACTACACATCCCAGTATGCCCTGCAACAGTTTCAGCATGACCAAATAGCAAAACTGTAGCAGGGCATGCTGGTATGTGTAGTTCAGCTGGAGGGTCAAAGGTTCCCCACCCCTGATCTAAAAGGTCTGAGTTTAACAGTGGTGTGGGATGTCGGCTGATCTTGGCCTTTTTTTTGTAAACGGCTATCATTTACAAGGCATAACATCCCTCTCTCACTCATCATGTCAACTCTTTTGGAAAGTGGCACTTTTCATTTGTTTTACTTTAAGCTCAACTAAAACTCAACTGCTTATCCGGGTGGTCTTCAGGTTGCCGACTGTCGGGATCCCCGGCGCACAGTAAACCGGCACCGAAATCCCGACAGCCGGCATACCGACAGATTTGCTCCCTCGTGGGGGTCCACAACCCCCCTGGAGGGAGAATAAATAGTGTGGTGCGCGTAGCTCGGCGAGCGCAGCGAGCCCGCAAGGGGCACATTTGCGCTCACCATGCTGTCGGTATGCCGGCAGTCGGGCTCCCGGCGCCGGTATGCTGGTTGCCGGGAGCCCGGCTGCCGGCATACCATACTACACCCTGCTTATCCAGTAAGTAAGGTACAGTACATGCTCACTCTCCAGGTTTTGAGAATGCCCCTGTAGATAGAGTTTTTGAATTTGCAGGCCTACCTGAAAATAATCATGCTGGAAACAATAAAAACATCAGGGCCATTCCTTGGGCGATGTAGCTGCACAGAGAGGAGATGCCTTAGAAGCAGAACCTTCTGCCACCACCATCTGCATTTGCCGGGCATCCTCTGAGATGTTTTTACCAGCAGTGCGCCGGGCTCCTTGCCTGCAATCTCCAGAGCTCACTCCTGAGCTCTCCCTTCTTGCTCCCACCACAGTGCCACTGCTGATCAAGAAGCTTGCTGGTGGGCACAGACGGCAGGGCAGCTTAATCTTCAAGGTGAGCAATAGAGATAGAAATAGAGAATAAGTAAGTGTAAAATAATAATAAGGAAGTAACAGGAAACACAAAAGATGTGGAGGAGACATATTGGGAGAAATAGTATGAAGCTGAAGAGACTGAGAGACAGGAGAACAGGCAGGCTACACATGAGTATGAGAATGAAGAGGCGTGAGATAATAGAGAAAGTAAAGGGAGTATAAAGTGTATAAGGGGCACTACTACTCTCTGGCATGACGTGATTAAGTGGGATTATGGTTTGGCATAATGTTCTATAAGGGGCATTACTGTGTGGCATAGCGTGAATAAGTGGCACTACTGTGTGGCATGATGTGTTATAAGGGACACTACTACTGTGTGGCATAACATGTATAAGAGGCTCTACTGTGTGACATAACATGAATGAGGGGCACTAATTAACGTAACGTAAATAAGGGGCACTACTGTGGTATACTGTGAATTAGGGAATTACTGTTTGGTGTAATGTAAATAAATTTGCACCACTAGGTTGCACAATTTGAATTGGGGGCACTATTGTGTGGCCACGCCCCTTCTCCATGAGACCACTGTCCCTATTTAGCATTAGCATATTGGTGTGTGTGTGTGTGTTGGGGGGGAGGGGGGGGGGTGGCACCAATGATCTTTGTGGCGCAGGGCACCAAAATGTGTAGTTATGGCTTTTTGCTTATTACCAATTTATTACCAAGCTTTTACTTGTAGGAGAAGAGCTGCCGTTACCTGTGCCCAGAGAGGAGAGGGGACAGCTAGCCCTGGCCAGCCAGGTACCAGCACTTGTGCAATGTATCTGGCAGGCTCATGGAATGGTGCATGCACACTAGTGACTGTGCTCTGCACATGCACAAAACACCAGCTTCTATGGCTTGCATGGGCAAGTAGGGCTGACAATGAAACATGGAGTAGCTTCCTACTGGAAGTAGGATCACGGCCTGGCATGGCTGATCATGGCCTTGCATACCCAAAGGGAGAAAACACCTCCCCCTGGGGCTGCCTGTTGTATGTGTGTGAATGACAGGTACAGTAGCACTTCCAATAGGAAGTCACTGCCAGTCACAGTGAAACCAGTCACAAACTTACACTGAGCTGAAGTGGCAGATTTTACTGAGGGGCTCTAGTCCTGCACACAGAGGCGTCACTCACTGAGAGTGTGCCTGGTCTGGGTGTGGTTGCAAAATGGGCATGGCTTCATGGACAGGGGCATGGCTTTGCAGAAGAGGGCATGGCTTCACTGAGGGGTCGTGGTTATGCTTCCCGACCCCTGTTTCCGTCATTGCGGGAAAAGCGGGCTGCCCCCATAGACTGGTATGCCTGCAGTGCTGCTACTACATGGTGACAGGAGCCAGGTTGCTGTACATAATGTTACAGTGCAACACCCGGTTCCTGTCACTGAGCAGGAGCCTGCACTTTGGTGTCACCCCTCGGCGGGTGACATCCGGGTGCGGGCACAATCCTCTTGTGATGCCACTGCCTGCAGCCCATAGATAAAATCCACCACTGCCTAAAACTCTACACAGTAAAGTATCTTTCAAGTCTTAAATTAATGTGGCTTTACTAAATGTGTATCAGATTTTATGATATTATTAAATTAGTCCAATTGATATAATAAAATAAAGTTCATTCTCAACCGTGGTGCAACCACCTGGAAAACAGAGAACAGCACTCTCTCCTCAAAAAATTGACCTTTTGCATAATTTTATAACCTTTATATAAACCTAATGTGCACTTTAAGTGACTAATGGGGTCATTCCGAGTTGATCGCTAGCTGCTTTCGGTCGCTGCGCAGCGATCAGCCCCAAAAAAATCGGCACTTCTGCGCATGCATATGCGGCGCAATGCGCACGCGTGTCGTACTATTACAACAAACAATGTAGTTTCACACAAGGTCTAGCGAAGCATTTCAGTCGCACTGCTGACCGCAGAGTGATTGACATGAAGTGGGCGTTTCTGGGTGTCATCTGACCGTTTTCAGGGAGTTTTTGAAAAACCGCAGGCATGCCAGGAAAAACGCAGGCGTGGCTGGGGGAACGCAGTCGTGTTCGTTACGTCAAAACAGGAATTGAATAGTCTGAAGTGATCGCAAGTGCTGAGTAGGTCTGAAGCTACTCTGAGACTGCACAAAAAGAAATTGTAGCCGCTCTGCGATCCTTTCGTTCACACTTCTGCTAAGCTAAAATACACTCCCAGTGGGAGGCGGCATCGCGTTTGCACAGCTGCTAAAAACTGCTAGCGAGCGAACAACTCGGAATGACCACCTAAGGCCCTCATTCCGAGTTGATCGCACGTAGCATCTTTTTGCTGCTCGTGTGATCAACTAGACGCCGCCTATGGGAGAGTGTATTTTAGTATAACAGGACTGCGATCGCTTGTGCAGCCCTGCTATGCTATAAAAGTTTCCTGCAAAACAATACCAGGGTCAGACTTACTTACCCAGTGCGACGGATCCAGCGACGAAGGTCCCGGGATTGACGTCAGACATCCGCCCTCCAAACGCCTGGACATGCCTGTGTTCTGATTCCCACGCTCGGAAAACGGTGAGTATCCGCCCCAGAACGCCTCCCCACTGTCAATCTTCTTGCGATTGCACTAGCGATCACTTTCTTCTCTCTTCCTGACGTTGCCCAGCGACGGCTGTCACTGGGCAACGACGCACGTGCCGCGCATGCGCAGTTCCGACCCGTTCACACAGCTGCAGCGAATAACTGCTGCATGTGAATGGGTCGGAATGACCCCCAAAATCTTTCCAGCTCCTTCTTGCAGAGAGCTAACCTTACATCACCCATAGAAGCCACCATCTATGTAACTGTTGTTTGTTTAAGAGAGGTGTCTTGACATTCGAAATAATGTAAGACAGTTTAATTCACTCTCTTCCACAAGGCATCAAAACAATATTTTTTTATTTGACATTTTTTTCAGTAGCAGGGACTAGTTTCCCTTGTGGAAACACTGAATGCCCAGCAAGTGTCAAAGCATCTGTTATAATTTGTTACATATTTGTCATTTACAAAAGAAGACAAAAAAAGGTGTTACAGCCTATAAAAGTGCGATCTGATCAGCAGAGACTATTTGTGACCTGACAGCTACATGTCCAGGTTCACCTGCCAGACTGAGTAATGAAGAAACTAGCAATCAAGTAGGATTGTTAGGAAAAGTGTTTGATGATTCACTGTAGTTTAACATCAGACTTGATGAAGAGCCTCAGAAATGCACGCCTCTTCTTGACACTAGAAATATACTTTCTTATTGCCACATGGAAATTGAAATATCTTCATGAGTTTCTAATGTAATGATCGACAGGGATAGTATCTATCAGGGGATAGAATGCAGATTAAATTTTGACAGCAGTAATACATTATCTTATTCTCCTCTGGTGTTAAAACGTAGAAAATCCATATTGTACATGATGCATCCATATACCTTTGTTTATGGCAGATTTTGTTACACAAACTGGTCTTTAAAAAATAAAAACAAGTTGTAGCTCTATCAAAGTACACTTTTACAATCATACCTGTACAGTAGAGTATGTAACACGTATGCAAACTTTTAGAGGACTTGTGAGATGTTATTTTTAGAGATGAGCGGATTCGGTTTTACTCGGATTTACTCGGTTCTCAAAACGGCATCTGATTGGCTATCCAAAACACTTGACATCCGTGAGCCAATAAGATGCCGTTTTGAGAACCGAGTAAATCCAATTAAAACGGAATCCGCTCATCTCTAGTTATTTTGTATTAACAACAATGGGGTTTTTTGGGGGGCTGGAATCCCCACTTTCTGAGTTCAGTTTTCCATTTCTTGTAAAGGGAATACACACTGTATCCCAGCTATCAGCATGCCGGCGGTCACATGAGCAACTGCTACATCCCGACATTGAAGATGCTGACATCGGAGGGGCTAAGTATTTCTACTCTTACCATCCCCTACCTTAACCCCCTGGAGGTGTCGGCTACGGCCAACCCTCAGGGGGTGGCTGCTAGGGCTAACCCCGCCAGTGCCTAATCCTAACCCCCCCTAGTGCCTAACCCTAACCCCTCTCTCCCCCGGGCCCAGACCCGTACTTTAATACTCACCTTCGGGATGTTGGCTGTCGGTGATCCATTGCCGGTCTCCTGATTGGTGTCTGGATTCTGGCGTTGGTCACATGCCTGTTGACATCCCAATAGGTTGGATGCTAAACGCATCCCTTATAAAGTTGGGAAAAAGTTCTTTATTTATTTTACCATCCTGCCAAAAGTAAACCATGTCTCTCTTGAGATAAATAAAAAATAACTAGCAAAAGTTCTGCCCCATATTGGCCCAATTCATCCGTCTGCCCTAATTCCTCCCAGATGCTGCTGTATACTAACCCTGTTGTCATGTCTGACAGAGAGGGGAGGGCCTAGGATGCTCATGCAGCCACCTGCCCACCCGCTGCCATCCCCGCCTTTCCGCGGTTGTCCACGCTGCTCTGCTGCTCTCCTCCGACTCTCCAGCAGCTTTGTATTGAAAACTTCACTCACAAAATGGCCACCGCCACAGAGGAGACAGATATCCAAGATACTAGAGGAGCCCTCTAGTATCCTGAATAACTGTCTCCTCTGAGGCGGTGGCCATTTTGGGAGGGACGTTTTCAATACAGCTGCAGGAGGATGGAGGAGAGCAGCAGAACAGCGGGGATGGAGGTGGGCAGGCAGCGGCATCAGCATCCCGGGCTCTCCCGACAGCGGCCCATGTATGTATGCATGCATGTGTGTATATATATATATATACACGCGCGCGCACACACACACACACGTTAACTGGTGCAATTCTAAAGCTGACTACTCCACAGGAGGGGGGGCCTGCTTATTTTGTCAGTCTCGGGCCCCGCAATTTCTGATGGCAGCCCTGCCTGTTGTTCCAGGTGCAGATTGTCCCTCCATCCTCACCAACTGATCGGTCCTATTGTTGGAAAGGGAGCTGGAGTGTGTGTGTGTGTGTGTGTGTGTGGGGGGGGGGGGGGCGACATGCTCCCACTGCATATGTTGAAGACAGTACAGACTGATTACTATATAGATATAACCATAGATATAATACACTATTACTGCATGTAGCATGCTGACAGCCCAGTCTCGGTAGTGCTCATTGTGAATCACCCTTCTTGCCCCTTGTAAGAAGTTAACGTCGTCACGTTTTTCACATCTACTCTTCTGGATCTGCAAGATGTTATTGCACCACTTGCACTGAATGTCTAATAATGACTGATTTGATTTTCCATTCAAATTTAGGGTTACATGTATTACAAAATGGTCTAATTTCTGAAACAAGAGATACAAATGAACACTGCTGTGGATGTTCCAAGACGGATTTGGTCTACGGGAAAGTCCCCATTGGGCCAGTCCCACGTTCACATTGCCTGCTGGGCCAGAATACGGCTACAGCGATTGGAACACAGCTCCGCTGGCCAGCAGTCACAAGCAGATTCTGTGTATGCGCAGAAGCTCATTCTGTAGTTAAATTAAAATGGCTGCAGGAGGCCACAGCCACTCCTCCCATGGGCCTTTGCAGAGCTCGAGAGTCACTCCATATGTCTCTGCCTACAGCAGTCAGCAACACAGGAGGAGCCGGTAAGGGAAGCACACCAAGGACTGAGGGGCACATGCATGCACTATAGACAACCCTTGCAATACACCTATTATTATAGAGTATGCACAATACCATTTTTATTGTACAGTGGGGACACCCCAGTTGTGCTCACCCCAGTTGGCAGTGCCACTGCATGCAGAACTTCAAGGTGCCCTTACCCCATTATCACTGCCTAAGTGATATGGGGATCTATTCATTAAGCAGCAAAAAGAGTGTAGAAGGGAGCCAGTGGAGCATCTTGCCCATTTCAACTATCCAGTATTGAGGTAACACTCATAAAGTGCATTCTATAAAATTATACAGAGCAACTTATTGGTTGCCATGAGCAATTTCTCCACTGACTCACTTCTCCACACGTTTCACTGCTTCATGAATAGACCCCATGGTCATATATGGCTTTGTCTCTTTCCTCTGTCTGTATCTTTCTTCTGTCTAACTGTCTCTCCCTCCCTTCCTTCTATCTTTCTCTCCTCCTTCTGTTTGTCTCTCCCCTCCATCTGTTTGTCTGTGTCTTTTCTGTCCATTTGTCTCTCCTCCCTCTGTCAATCTCTACCCTCTGTCTGTATCTTTCCTTTGTCCAATCCTTCTATCCTCTCACATCCTCTGTCTGTCTGTCTGTCTCTTCCCTCTGCCTGTCTCTATTTCCCATCTGCCTGCCTCTGCCAGTATTGTGTTTCTGTTGGATATATGTATGCATTGGAGTTTTTAGGGTACTCTATCTGTGGGAGTACATGCATTTATGTGCAGTATTATGTTTCTGATGGCTATATGTATGTATTAGAGATTTTAGGATACGCTGTCCAGCGTCGTAACTAGGATGGTGCAGACGGTGCTTGGCACACAGTGCATTTGCCCTGTGGGCACACTGTCCGCATCCAGCCCGATTGCCCACTGCCATCAGATGCAGCACTACGTGCTGCAATGTATAATAGTAGAGATGCACCTGGCTCCTTCTCTGCCGAATGCATCGCTGGTAATTTTCATTACAGCAGGCAGCTCTGGGCGTCCTATAGGGGATATTCAATTGCTTGAAAAGTCTGTTTGGTGTCTGTTTTTCCCTATCTAATAGACAGGAAAAAACCCAACACTCAACCGACTTTTCAAACAATTGAATTCCCTCCTATGAGTTTCTCTGTCCCATGTGTGCTCTGCCCCCCTCCTCCTCTTCTGCAGTGTGTACTGTAAAGAGGGACTTCCAAGTATTGGCGGCAACTGCCGCTGCCTGCTGCTGCAATGTCTACACAAGTAAAGTACAGTAAGCCATACTTGTCTAAACTCCCTTAACGGCCGGGAGGTTCCCTAAAATTGGGTTTCGCCAGGTTGCGCCAGGGTGGATGCGGGAGACTTGACAAAGGGAAGCCCTGTTGTCACCCAAACAAAGCACAAGTCAGCGGTTCGAGGGGTACCTGATGATGCGATTTGTGCTGAATCGCATCATCGTAGTTCCATCCCCGCTGTGCAATACCTGCCTTTTGTCACTATATAATGGGGGCGGGACCACAATTATGTGGTTTGTACCACCACGCACCCCGTACAGTCCACTTTCCCACCGGCCACTCCTCCTATGCGCCGACCAGGCTGCCCCCTCTCAAATAAGGGGGCAGCAAAGTATGCAAGTATGAAGTAAGACAAATAGCTCTGGCGGGGTGGGGTGGGGGGATGGTCTCTCTCACATACTGTATCTCTCTCTCAATGAAATGACTCCTTACTCTACACTCTCCATTTGCCTACATTTGGCAGGAGCCTTACAATTTCCCAGCTAAACCTTTTTATTTTTCACCTGCAGATGCCACCAGAGCAATGGGAAGCTTTCTGTTGGTGTCTGTAGTGACTGTAGAGTACCTGAGGGCATGTGCTGCTGATTCTATTATATGCTGTATGATATTGTTTCTATATTTCACTTATTGCATATGCTGCTGTTATTATATGATGTGTGGTATTGTGCATGCTGCTGTTGTTATAATATACTGTCTGTCTGTTATTATTACTATATTTCACTTGTAGCAAATATTACTGCTATCACACATACTTCCCTTCTTCCCACACATCCCTTGTTTCCTTTCCAGCTTTATTTTCCTCCAACCTTCCCTTCTTCCATTCTTTACTTATATTCATTCTTTCCTTCTCTATCTTTCCTTCCACCATTCTTCTCCTTCCTTCCTTCCTTCCTTCTTCTATGCTTCTTTAATTCTGTCCCTATTTTCAATTTCAGGCAGCTTTGAATACTGGCTCTATGTGTGTCTGCTTGGCATGCCAAGTTTAATATTTTCCTGTGGGGCCAATGTGTTTTATTTTTTCCTGTGAGGGACAACGTGTTTTATTATTTCCTATGTGGGCCAATGTGTTTTCTTTTTTTCTTTTGGAGTCAATGTGTTGTTGTTTTTTTTGTTGTTGGGGCCAATGTGTTCATGTTTTGTTATTGTACGGAACAATATATATTTTATTTTCTCATGTGGGACCAATGTGTTTAATTTATTTGGGGAGGCATTGTGCTTATTTGTTTGTTTGTTTTTCCTGTGGGGGCTAATGTGTTTTATGTTTTCCTGGGTGCCAATGTGTTTTATTTTTTATTTTTTCATATGGGGCCATTGTGTTTGTTGTTTTTTTTATTGTTGGGGCCAATGTATTTTCTTTTTTCCTGTGGGAGCAAATGTGTTTATTTTTTTCTGTGAGGGTCAATATATATTTTATTTACTCCTGCAATGTGTTTTATGTATTATTATTATTATTATTATTATTATTATTATTAATTATTTATTTATTTTATTATTATTATTATTATTATTATTATTATTATTATTATTTTGGGGGGGGTCATTGTGTTTGATTTTTTATGTGGGGGCCAATGTGTTTCATTTTTCCATGTGGTGCCACTGTGTTTTATTAATTTTTTTCATCTGGGGCCATTGAGTTTGTTTTTTTCTTGTGGCAGCCAATGTGTTTATTTTTTTCTTGTGCAACGTTTTTTGTCTGCACATGCATGTTCGTACAGTACAGTTTCAGATGCATGCATGAAGAAGTGTATTACAAATGTGTTGGGCATTCCAGAGTGGTTACAGGGATTTGGCTTTTCTGACGCAGATGGAACACAGCATTGGTGTTATGGAGTTATTGGACATGTTGCTGAAAGTAGTTATATACAAAAATGTTGAATCGCTTACACTGGAGGCCATACTCAGGCAAATGAGGAGGAATCTGGCTCCCTTGACAGACCCCATCACCTCAACAAACCCCACTCCCATTAGGGCCACTTCCAGAAGTTTCCCAGGCTGGTTTTCCATCCCAATCTGCCCCAGGATGTTACATATAGAAGGCTGATACTTATGGGAACAGTATAATTCATTAAAATAATTTATACAGTAACACCATTGAAAAAACAGAAGGGAGGTACGTCATATATGTCAAATTATAACAACTGAATTGTGCGTTGATTTGAGTAGCTTAGAATAATTGTTAGGTTTAATGAGGTAGCAGTTAACTTAAATGTTAAATTATCTCCCACCAAAATATTCCTCAATACTCTATTTAAAGTGTGATTAAATATTGATTATATAGCTATAGTAACATTTGCTCTACCCTAGGGACTAAAACAATTTTTCCAGTGTTTTCGCCAACAGTGTGGAAAATCTTTAAAGTTATATATAAACATATTACAATGCTTAATGCAGGTAAAATAACATTATTTTGCTAACATATTGCAGTGGTGACCGTGTGCATTAGTTTCAATATTACATATAATCTGTTGTCCCTACAGTATATGTAGCATTGTATGCCCACTGATGCAGAATCAATGTTTCATTTTGTGTCTCATTTTGCATGAACATGAGAAAATATATGTTATCTTATTGTAATATTTGTGCAAATCTTTAATCAGGTAACAAGTAGAGCACTGTAAGTAAGATACAAAAAATAAAAACTAATATCTCTTAAAGTACATCATTATACCAGCTAGGTCTTAATATTTGCTTATTTTAGAGACCATTGAGGCACTATTTATACAGTATTTATTAATGTTTTATGGTTTCTATTGTAGTGATAGAAATGTATTTTCTTGTTAGTGTTTGGCAACAGAGATTTAAAAAAAAAACTTATTTAGAAATTTTAAGAATGAGGGTGGTCATTCCGAGTTGATCGCAGCCAGCAGCTTTTAGCTGCTGCTGCGATCAATAGTCCATGCTTATGGGGGAGTGTATTTTAGCTTAGCAGGGCTGTGATCGCTTGTGCAGCCCTGCTAAGCTAAAAAAAATCAAGCAGAAGTAGAGATACTTACCCTGTGCGATGGATCCAGCGATGATGGGCCCGGCTTTGACGTCACACCTCCTCCCTTCGTTGTCCTGGACACGCCTGCATTTTACTCACCACTCCCCGAAAACGGTCTCCAATGGTCCGGATCTGCCCATCCACGCCTCCTTCCTGTCAATCTTCTTAGCGGTCGCCGCTGCGACCGCTTCCGTCGGTAGCCGCGACGTAACCCGGTGACCCCTGTCGCCAGGCAATGTCGCGCACGCGCACAGCGGCCACCGCGCATACGCATTCCGCACCCGTTCGCACCGCAGCGAAAAACCGCTGTGTGCGAACGGGTCGGAATGACCCCCTTAATCCACTAGCCATAACATTGTTTCACAGATTTATGGGATCTATTCACTCTGTAGTAAAGAGCCCTGTTTCACGAAGCACTTCAGAAAACAGGGCTTTTCACTACTTCCCATACTTGCCTACCCTCCCGTATTGGGCGAGAAGGTTCCCGAAAATCATGTGGCACTCCCAGCCCCTCGGAAACTTAGACAAACCTCATAGTGGGCAGTAATTTCACGCAAAATCGTGTCATCATAGTCCAACCCCCGCTTATTAATGGCAGTAATCAGCCATTGACTAGCGGGTTGTGGGGCTATGATGATGCAATTGCATGTCCACACCCTCATGGAGTCCATCTGCGACGAGGCCATGCCCCCTGTGATACCGACCTGGCTGCACCCTCCCCCATGGAGCAGCCAGAAAGTCTGTAAGTATGCTACTTCCTCATATTCGAGAAGGGGTATCCTGTGTACAAATATAAGATTTCTCTAGCAGTGCCTCTGATTAGCATTAGAATCGCTTCTGAACACACTAGTATGGAAAATCAATTCTAACGCTAATCAGGGGCACAGTTTCACTTCTCAATATCATTTCACCATCTGGAGCTGAAATGTAAATCGTTGGGTGAAGAACTAATACTTTTACATCGTTCCACCACCTTGTGTCCAGAACCTGCCCTATGATGTGGGTGGATGCTGGAGCTCAAGACATTGCCAGAGCACACGCAGCGGGAAGACTTAACGGACTCCTGATATATCAGTCTTTGCACCTACTTCCCAGGATCGCGAGAGCTGTTTATTAGAGGATTTTGCCGGACAGGCACATTTTCATGAATGGCTACAAAACATTACTATATATTGCATCAGTACAATGCTATATACAATGATATTTTCCAGTAGTCAGTTCATGTTCTGCATAAATAGAGCCCTATTCAGGGGTGTAAGTTTATCCCAGTCGCCCGGAGGCAAGTTGGAGTTTGGTGTTCCCCCACTTAAAAAATAGGAATTTAATACCTACCGGTAATTCCTTTTCTCATAGTCCGTAGTGGATAATGGGGAATAGTAGATTACCATGGGTATAGATCAGGTCCACTGGAGCCTGGCACTTTAAGAAATTAATAGTGTGTGCTGGCTCCTCCCCTCTATGCCCCTCCCAGCAGACTCAGTCTAGGAAAACTGTGCCCGAGGAGTCGGACATATTGTGAGAGAAGGATATAAACACAAAAAGCGGTGAGGTAACGAACCAACACACAACAATATCAAGATAGCAGAGCCAACCAAAACAGAGGAAAGCCAAGCTAACTATAACAAGGATAGCAATGCTAACCAAACATGGAAAAGGGAAAGCAACAGCAAACCTAACCAAGAACACTTACAACCAGGTAAGCAGGAAACGAAGCACTGAGACGGGCGCCGAGTATCCACTATGGACTACGAGTAAATGAATTACTGGTAGGTATTAAATTCCTATTTTCTCTAACGTCCTAGTGGATACTGGGGAATAGTAGATTACCATGGGGACATCCCAAAGCTCCCAGAACGGGTGGGAGAGTGCTGAGACCCCTGCAACACCGCCTGACCAAACTGAAGTTCTTCTTTGGCCAAGGTGTCGAACCTTTAGAACTTATTCGAACATGTTTGAACCAGACCAAGTAGCAGCCCGGCACAAATGTAAGGCTGAGACAGCCCGGGCAGCCACCCAGGAAGAACCCACCAACCTTGTGGAGTGTGCCTGAATAGAACTCGGCAGAAGTAGAGCTGCTGAAGTATAGGCTTGTTGAATAGTCAATTTGAGCCACCTAGCAATGGACTGCTTAGAGGCAGGGTGACCAATTTTAGTAGCATCATAGAGGACAAAAAGCGTGTCAGATTTCCTGTGACGAGCCATCATTTTGACGTAGATCTTCAAAGCCCGAACCACGTCCAGGGACTTTGGAGCAATCGAAGTGTCGGATAACACTGGACCCACAATCGGTTGATTCACATGAAAGGCCGACACTACCTTCGGCAAAAAGTTTGGTCTGGTTCTGAACTCTGCCCTATCCTCATGAAATATCAAGTTCGGGCTCTTACAGGATAAGGCCCCCAATTCCAACACCCTTCGAGCAGAAGCTAAAGTCAGTAACATAACTGTCTTCCACGTTAGGTATTTCAGGTCTACCCTATGTAGAGGTTCAAACCAATCCGGCTGGAGAAAGGTCAAAACCACATTTAGGTCCCACGGAGCTGTAGGAGGGACAAAGGGCGGTTGAATGTGCATAACCCCCTTTAGAAAATTCTGTACTTCTGGAAGTACCGACAATTGTTTCTGGAAGAAGATGGAGAGGACGAAATCTGAACCTTGATGGAGCCTAATCTTAGGCCTTTATCCACGCCTGCTTGTAGAAACAGCAGAAACTGGCCCAGACAAAATTCCACAGGGGAATATTTTCTACCCTCGCACCAAGAAACATATTTCTTCCAAATACGGTGGTCATGTTTGGATGTAACCTTACGGGCCTGGACCATAGTGGATATAACCTTGGATGGGAGACCCTTTCTAGTTAAAATCTCCCTCTCAACTTCCAAGCCGTCAAACGTAGCTGCTGTAAGTCTGAATAGACAAAAGGACCTTGTTGAAGAAGGTCCTTGTGTAGTGGCAGAGGCCAGGGTTCCTCCTGAGCCAATAACAGAAGGTCCGTATACCAGGCCCATCGAGGCCAATCTGGGGCAATCAGAATCGAAACTCCTTCTTTTTTTGATTCTTTTTAGAACTCTTGGAATGAGAGGAAGAGGAGGAAACAGGTACACAAACTGGTAAGTCCATTGTGTCGTCAGATCATCTACCGCTTTTGCTTGCAGGTCCCTCGTTCTGGAGCAGTAATGACGGATCTTCTCATTGAGACGAGACGCCATCAGGTCTTTTTGTGGACAGCCCCACCGGTGAATCAGTTGCTGAAAAACCTGAGGGTGAAGGCCTCATTACCCCGGATGGATGTCGTGCCTGCTGAGGAAGTCCGCTTCCCAGTTGTCCACTCCTGGAATGTATATGGCTGAGATGGCCCTTGCGTTGGCTTCCGACCAGAGAAGTCTTTTTGACACCTCTCAAATTGTGGCCCTGTTTCTTTTTCCTCCCTGTCAATTGATGTACACCACTGCTGTGGCGTTGTCCAACTGCACCTGGATGTCCTGATTCCGAAGGAGGTATGAGGCTTGCAGGAGAGCATTGCAAATTGCTCTGAGTTCCAGGATGTTGATTGGAAGTGTAGATTCCTGACATGACCATTTCCCCTGGAACTGAACCACTTGGGTCACAGCCCCCCAACTGCGGAGGCTGACGTCCATTGTCAACAGAGTCCAAGACTGGACACCAGATGGGAGACTTGTAGCCACCATAGTAGAGATATCCTTGCTTTCGGTGACAGAGTTATAGTCTGATGCATATGCAGGTGAGAACCCGACCATTTGTCCAACAGATCCAGTTGGAATGGCCATGCATGAAACCTGCGATACTGTATTGCCTAATAAGAGGCTACTATCTTGCCCAACAAAGCGAATGCAAGGATGAATCGATATCCTGCATGGTTTTCATACCAAGCAAACCATAGACTGAATAGTCAAGGCCTTGTGCATTGGAAAGTAAACCCTCTGAGACACCATATCCAGGATTATTCCCAGGAACTGAATTCTCTGCGATGGTTCCAGGTGAGATTTCTTGAAATTGAGGACCCATCCGTGATCCATAAGCAGACGAGTAGTCAAGTTGCTGCTGTGCAGCAGTTGTTCCCGGGACATAGCCTCTATCAGGAGATCATCCAGTTATGGGATTATGTTGACACCCATCATGCACAATTGCAGCATCATCTCTGCCATGACCTTCATGAATACCCTTGGGGCTGTAGAGAGACTGAAGGGTAAGGCCTGAAACTGGAAGTGTTGGTCCAGTACCGCAAACCGTAGGAACGCCTGATGAGGTGGCCATATTGGGATATGCAGGTATGCATCCTTGACATCAAGGGAGAGTAGGAACTCCCCCTCCTCCAGACTTGCTATCATAGCTCTTAGTGATTCCATCTTGAATTTGAACACTCGAAGATAAGGGTTCAGGGATTTGAGGTATAGGATCAGCCGTACAGAACCGTCCGGTTTCGGGACTATAAAGAGGCTTGAATAAAACCCCTTTGTGTGGAGTTGAGGAGGTACTGGAACAATAACTCCTGTTGAAAACAGTTTTTGAACTGCCTCTTGCAAGGTAACCCTTACTATAGGTAAAGCTGGTAAGCCCGACCTGAAGAATCTGAGAGGAGGAATTTCCTGGAATTCCAGCCGGTACCCTTGGGATATGAGATCCCTGACCCAAGGAACCCGGCAGGACTCCGCCCATATGTGGACGAAGTGTTGAAGGCAAGCACCTACCTGAAAATCGCCTTGCTGCTGGGGCCACCCGTCATGCGGAAGGCTTTGTGGAAGAGGGTCTGGAGACCTGGTCCGAAGTTCCAGCAGCCGCTGGTTTACGGGACTTACCACGAGTTCCTCTAGCAACATTGGAGGCACCTCTGGTTCTGCCTCTAAATCTGGCCACACGAAAGGACTGCAGAAAGGGCCCAGGATAGGGATGTCTAGCAAGTGGCGCAGCAGACGGCAGATATGTAGATTTACCTGCAGTAGTCTGAGATATCCACTTGTTCAGTTCTTCCCCAAACAAGGCATCACCTGTAAAAGGAAGGTTTTCCACCCCTTTTTTAGTATCAGCATCTGCTGACCATTGTCGCAGCCATAGGGCTCTGCGAGCCGATACCGCCATCACCGAGGTACAGCCATTAATGATACACAGTTCTTTAACAGCCTCACTCATGAAGTTTGCAGCATCTTGGATATGTTGAAGTAACATAACTATCTCCTCCTGAGTTAGTGTATGCAACCCATTTAAAATGACATCAGACCATTTGACCATGGCTCTGGAAATCCAGCCGCACACTATGGTAGGGCGTTGGGCTACACCTGCAGCAGAAGAAATAGACTTAAGAGTGGTCTCCATTTTGCGATCAGCAGGCTCTTTGAGAGAAATAGCGTTACAGGTAGTACAATTTTACGTGACAGCCAGGACACAGACGTATCCACTAGTGGGGGGATTTTCACAGATTTTCCTATCCTCTATAGGAAATGGGAAGGAATTTAGTATACATTTAGGAGGGATACATTTTTTTTTCAGGATTTAACCACGCTGCCTTTGCCAGAGAATCTAATTCCTTAGAAACTGGGAAAGTTGCAGAGGATTTTGGCTTTACATTTAAATGCAATTCCTCTGTAGGTTCTGCTTCCTTGTCTGGAATATTGAGAACCTCCCTAATAGCAAAAATTAGGGCCTCAACTCCCGGGGACAGAGAATTGTCCTTGACCTTCCCTAGTTCATCCTCATCTAATTCTGGTAATTCAGAATCAGAGTCAGACTGCAGTATTTGTGGGAGAGTGCGTTTGTGGGAGACCATCAGGGGAGGCTGGGGAGCCTGTCTGTGGTCAGTAGTGGTTAACATGAATGTGTCGATAGACTGTTTCAGGATCTGCCTCTCCTGTTTAGCCATGGCTAACTCTGAATTTATGTTTGTAATCAGAGTTTTAAAGGAATCCAGCCACTCAGGTTTCTTTCCATCGCTACCCTGTGAGGGTAGTGAACATTGGGTACACATGAGAAACCCTTGTGAGGAATGTCAAAGTCAGAAAAATATCACGATGCACACTGCCATATTTGCACCTCATTCAGGTCGGCGCTGCGCATGCGTGCGCTCTCCCGTGCGTGCGCATACTCGCTGTTGCGGGCACCCGCGGGCGCGCAGTATGTGCATTTACGGTGGAGTTCATGTGTTCGTAGCGTGCGACTCAATCGTTACATATTTCCACTATATAATGTATTTTGTAGACCATGGTCCCTTTGATAGATTCTGAAAGTTTGGTTAATGTAGAATGTCCATGGACAGAGAAATCCCCCTTTGTTTGATACGAAGGGTCAGACAGGAGTAATACAGTGGTGTTTAGTATCCATCGGAAGAGTATTTAATTAGCAATATTCCGGTGTTGGTTTGAAGCGGATTAATCGCTCGTGCGAATAGTTATGGACATAAGAAGTTTATGTCCATTTACTATTATTTGCACTTAATTATCCATGCGGCGGGAAACCTAGTTTCCCACCCACCTGAGCAGTTGGAAATCGTTACAGCCCACCTGTATGAATCAACCTATGACCTTTTGTTATAATGCGAGGAGGAATTCCTGTGTCCAATGAACAATGAGATTGTAGGGACCATTGAATTGTATTGTGTGTGGGGCATAAATAGACAAGCCGATCACATCCAGCTCTCACTCTTCAACGGTTATCATTGCTGAAAATCGGGAGCTGGATGTCCAGAGGCGCATGCGATCGTTTCCTTTGTGCGTAAGTTTTCTCCGCAATCATATTGTCTTTCTTGATGTTATGGGCCATATCTCTCTCTCTTCTTCTCTTTCTCTCGTACTCTCTTAAACGTAATAGTATTGTATTGTATTTCCTGTGTAGTTATCTGGTTAGGTAGTCTATGTTATATTGTAGTGTATGACTTGTATTGTATTAATTCTTTTGCAAGTATAACATTCATAATATATATATTAGGCATTGGACCCTAAGCACGGTATCTGTGTATTTCTTTTAGTGTTAAATATTCTCAGAGCGTCTGCGCCGCTCGTGATCTCCTCGTGGTCTCGAGCGTCCGCTACGCTGATAGCGTAGCATTAAGGTAGTCGCTTACCTATAGTGTGCCCGATACCAACAGCGTATTCTCGCGAGCGTCTGTATCGCTCGAGCGGCCCGCTCCCGATACAGCGTCCGCCACGCTATAGCGAACCATTACGTTAGTCAGCAACCAATAGTGTCCCTGCCTGTGATCTCTTGGCCGTGAGCGAACGTGACGCTTGAGCGTCTCGACCTCGGCCAAGCGATTGCTACGCAACGAGCGTACCCTTACGGTACTCCATACGTAAATAGCGTACAGTGTTCTTAGACCTCATAAAGGGTTTTATATAAGATAAATATTTAGCTTTATCAATTGGCGGCTCGTCCTGTCCTTCACATATCTCTGCTAGGTAATTTCAGCAGACATTATCCATCAGCAAAGGGCGGGAGATCATATTCTTCGCAGTGCTGACGGGATAAGCGTCTGCTTCGCTTAGTAAAGGGTGCTGAAGGAATCCGGAACCGGAGGTAAGAACAACACGCTAGTGTCTTTTAAAACTGTTTATTTCTGTCTTGCGTACACACGCACATATCTGCATTTCTTTTTCATTCGTGTATTTTCATATATCACTCTCCTGTTTGCCATTTTATAATTGATAAAACGTGCTAAGAGAGATTTGTCGCTATTTCATAGTTAAAGTGTAAAACCCACACGCAACTCTACCTAAGGTATAAGGAGAGATTGGTGTGTTGCGCGGTAGACGATCGAGGATCATCTACATTGATAAAACGTGTTAGTTGTGTTACGGTGGACATTGGTTTTGTGTACACGTGTCTCTAACAAAGGGCTGAGACTCGCGTACGCAAAGGCCGACGCACGCAGCGTAAATTACGCAACGGAGCGTCTGGGTACGCCCACGTAACTCAAGTCACACGACAGTGTTGATTTTTAAGTAGCGCAACAGGCGATAAGTAGCGCATCAGGCGATAAATAGCGCAAATCTATTTTAAATCCGAAATTTAGATTAACAGATCCTTCTCCAAATTCACAACACATCTGGTCTAAAGAAAATTTCTGCGCAGAAATAGAAATAGAAGCAAAAGTGTACGTGTGGTGAGTGAGTGTTTTGTATATATAAGTTTATACAATTTTCCAGGTTGAACCACAAGAAGTCGAGTTCTCGCAGAGGTACATACATGTAAGTGACGTGCATGGTGGCTAGGGAGGCATCTCTGGTTAAACATAAAATTTGAGCAGTAGAGAATAGTAGACCAGGAGGTCATACTACAGACCGGGAGGTCCAGGTACAGCAGACTAAGAAGTCTGCCATAAAAGAGAAAAGGGCACAACCCAGGGGGTTGGTGCAAAACCCATATAGGCCAATAAAGCTCTGGCTGAAGGAATTCGCAGCCGAAATTTTCGATTCCACTGGTCGCTCAGCACATAAGATTAGTTGCTTATGTGCTGAACGATTGTACCGCACGTAATTGTGTACATTAGTTAATCTGACCAGTACCATTTGTGTACAAACCCGGTCGTAAAACTATTTGTACACTCTGATGTGATTTGTGTAATTTTTTATTTTCTGAAGGGAAGTTCGCTGGTCACTCAGGAATTGTCCAACAACCAACAGTTACTGGAAAGAGTAAGTGTTCTGCGGATATCCCTCGCATGTTCCAGTAAATAGAGGTTCATAGGGGCCCTGGGTCGAGTACGCCAGCACTAAGGCAGTGTGTGGGTCGTATTGGTCGGCGTGGGCGAGTGAGTGGGGTACTCGGTAAACCGCCACCGTCAGCCTATCGTGAACATTTTGGTTTTTGTAAGGGTTCGCTGAAGACCCTGAAATAAGGTCAGAGGTGGTGAAAGCAACGCCTGCAAGTTATGGGGGCCAATTGTTCAGGAAGGGGGCGATCAACCTCGGATCGGGTTGATTCAGTAAACCGACCAGTCGGGTCGGCAAGGTACGTAATGTGTGAAAAATATGGTTCACATACAGAGGTTTTATGTGATGAATGGGAGAGAATGACAGTGCATGACGGGGAGAAATTCCCAAGAGTAGGTAGCTTTAGCCCAGAAGTGTTGCAAAATTTAAGGAGGAGGATATGTCTCATTAAATCAACAAAGAGACGAATCCAACATTATGATTATTTGCAGTTATGGCAACAGGAGGGTGAAATACAGAGAGGATTGGCTCTGGCGGCAGGATCTAATCCTATCAAGAAATTGATAGCGACGGCCCCGCCGCCACCATACATATCAGGAGAGAAATTGGTTGCGGAGAATGACGCATTAGGGTGTAACAAACAAACACTTAGCAACTGTGTAAATGTTAATAAGTTAACCAATGCAAGTATTAACCCGTGCAAGTTGTACCCTGTTTTGAACTTTCCCCAGGAGTGTGATCAAGAAGACGAATCGGCAACAATATCGGCGCTCTCTCTAGCAGCCACCATAGCAGAGACAACAGTAGGCACGGCTCCACCCACGAGATTAGTAACAAAAGCCCCTAGCGGAGGGATAGGTGAGGTCGTATCTACAGGTAAGTACGGCACCATACACTACGCTGAAACCATTTCACCACAGGCTGTAGAACCTACACAGAGTGATGTTAGTAGACTTAATTCTGTTAGGGTAATAGCAGTGCCAAATGGGAAAACTGACACGACAGGAATCACTCCTGTTAGGAACATTGCCATGTACAGCCCATTTTCCCGAATGGAATTAAGAACCATAGTGTCTGAATTCCCTGACCCTAGGAAAGACTTAGTTGCCAGCCAGAAATACATCAGAGACCTAGGGAACACTTTAGAGCCCAATAACAAAGCTGGCAGGTATTGCTGAGGGCATGTTTACCCTCAAATGTCGACGCAGCTCAATTTTTGGCTGACTGTGGATTAGATCAGGATGTACCTCTTACAGATGTGTACAACAAAGATAACGTAAAAAGAATAAGTTTACAGTTAAAGGAGTATTTCCCAGCAGTAGTTAAGTGGAACAAGATTTTCTCCATTAGACAGAAAGAGTCAGAAACTGCTGCAGAATATTTTCACAGGGCATTACTAGAAATGGCAAAGTACACAGGTATAGAGGACATTAAAACAAACATAAACCATCGAGAAGTAGCAGTATCTGTACTAATGGATGGTTTAAAAGAGACATTAAAGACAAGAGTGCAGACCACGCAACCATGTTGGCAAGGTCTGTCGGTGGCTACTTTGAGAGAGGCTGCTATTGATCACGACCGGAATATCACCCGACACAGGGAGTCCCAAGGTGATAAGTTAATGGCCGTAAGTATACAGGCCCTGACCACAAGGCAGCCTTTGTATAAATCACCAAACCCTGTGGGTAAGTCAAATGTGGTAACTTTTTTTTCTTGTCATAGACAGGGACACATGGCACGAGACTGTAGAGTGAAAAATTCACAAAACTCATATCAACCCCCTAGACAACGACACGACACACGACATTGGGAGCAGGGTCCGCAGAGACGGAGTTATGAGCCACATACAGGGGAAACAAAAAGATACCCCCCGAACAGAGACTGGCAAGCCACTGGTAGTTCCCATTTAACCCCTTCACAAGCAGTTGCTGCCAGCGGGATTCAGGGAGGTCACCATACCCAATAGGGGTGTGGCCATACCTGTAATTTGCAGCCAGTAAAATTGATTGCAAGTCTTGGGAGTGAACCAGAAATTGCAATCAATGTAGCTGGTAAATCATTAAACTTTCTTGTAGACACAGGGTCGGCCAAATCAGTGATAAATTCGACAGTGGGCATGAGAACCACTGGTAAGACAATTCCAGCCATAGGAGTAACAGGAGTAGTCCAGCACTACCCTGTTAGCAAACCAGCCGAGATTACAGTAGGGCCGTTACATACCAAGCATTCCTTTTTGCTGGCTGCATCGGCACCGACTAATCTCCTGGGAAGAGACTTATTGTGCAAAATGGGGTGCGTCATTTATTGTACTCCTGAAGGTGTATTCTTGGACATACCTGAGAATCACGCTCAGGAAGTGCGAGACATGTTAGACTCCCCGTCAAAATTAATGTCACATACCATTATGACAAATAGGACTCCATCCCAAGTAGAGGAAATGACATCCCAGATACCAGAGTCACTTTGGACTAAAGATGGACAGGACACTGGATTAATGGCAAACGTAGCTCCGGTAGTTGTACAAGTAAAAGATGGTAGGATAGCTCCAAAAATCCCACAGTACCCTCTGAAGCCAGAGGTGGAGTTAGGAGTGTATCCCGTAATAGAGCGCTTGCTACAACAGGGCATTCTGGCAAGAACGTCCAGCACTGCCAATAGTCCCATCTTCCCTGTGAAAAAGAGTGGGGGGAGGGGTTACCGGCTAGTGCAGGATCTAAGGGGGATTAACAAAATAGTTGAGAGTCAGTTCCCCGTAGTGCCAAATCCAGCTGTCATCCTTATGCAAATCCCTCCCACTGCGAAATTTTTCACTGTTATTGACCTCTGCTCCGCTTTCTTTTCAGTACCTCTGCACCCTGACAGTCAATATTTGTTTGCATTCACATACAGAGGAGTCCAATACACATGGACTCGATTACCACAAGGTTTCATAGACAGTCCAAGTATCTTTTCCCAGGCTTTGCATGATTGTTTACAGTCTTTCCAACCAGAGAGTGGATCAGTATTAATACAGTACGTGGATGATCTACTACTGTGTTCTGATTCATTGGAAGCATCCCTGAAGGATACGAAACAGCTCCTGTTTCATCTTTCAGACACAGGACACAAGGTTTCCAAAGACAAGTTGCAATTATGCCAAACTAAGGTAAAATATTTGGGACACTGTCTAACACAAGGACTGAGACACCTGACCGCTGATAGAATTCAAGCAATTAGAGACATGACTCTGCCACAAACCCAGCAACAGATCAGAACATTTTTAGGAATGTGTGGGTATTGCCGTAACTGGATCCCAGGATTTTCCATTCTAGCATTACCTTTGCAGGAGATGGTTTCCTCAAACAAACCTGATCAGATTTCGCATACAGACGAGTCCGAGATGGCATTTGAGAGACTTAAACAGTGCCTAACGCAGGCACCAGCATTAGGTATGCCAGACTATGGGAAACCCTTTGAGCTGTACGGAACAGAAAGTGCTGGTTGCGCGGCAGGCGTCTTAACCCAAAAGCACGGTGATGCCAGCAGGCCAGTAGCATACTACAGCGCTCAGCTAGACACGGTAGCGCGATCCCTCCCCACATGTTTGCGAAGCGTTGCTGCGATAGCATTGCTAGTAACGAAAAGCGAAGATGTAGTGCTAGGTCACAACCTCACAATTCATACACCACATGCAGTGTCAGCCTTGCTAAATTCTGCCCAAACCAGGCACGTCTCATCAGCGCGGTTTACAAGATGGGAATTGGCACTAATGGCCCCCATAAACATCACCATAAGGAGATGCAGTGCATTAAATCCTGCAACATATCTCCCAGGTGTGCCTGGACAGGCACAAAGGGTGGAGGATGAGAGTGGTGGGGAAGGAGAATTTAACACAAAGGAAGACACACATGATTGTATGGAATATTTGACCCAAAATTTTACCGCAAGGCCTGACATCAGTGACAACCCACTGGAAGATGTAGATCTAACTTTCTACACGGACGGTAGTTGTCACAGACAGTCAGACTCGGGAGACTTGTGTACTGGATACACAGTCGTAGATGACCAAGGCACCATAGAAGCGGAACCGCTAGGCCCACCTCACTCAGCCCAGGTTGCTGAACTGGTCGCCCTAACCAGAGCATGTGAATTGGCTAAGGGCAAATCAGCCAATATCTACACCGACTCTAGATACGCATTCGGGGTAGTCCATGATTTCGGAGCCCTATGGCGCCTCAGAAATTTCATGACGGCAGCTGGTACACCGATAGCGCATGCAGCTCACATCAAAAGGCTTCTAACAGTGATACAGGAACCCGACAGAGTGGCTGTTATCAAGTGTAAAGCACACACATATAGCCAAGACCCAGTATCACTTGGTAACAGCCGAGCAGACGAAGCAGCTAAGTTAGCAGCTGGGACCCCCAGACAGACTGACACCACACAACTGATGGTATTTAATACCATCAACACACAGAAGTTGTGTGAGATGCAAAATTTGTGTTCCACACAGGAAAAGGCAGTCTGGAAGGCAAAGGGATATGGCCAGGAGTCCTCAGGACTCTGGACGGATGGACAAGGTAAACCGGTGGCCCCCAGAGCATATCTCCCATGTTTAGCTGAGGCAGCTCACGGGTTGACTCATCTGGGCAAGGAAGGAATGTGCAAGTTGGTAAGAGCATATTGGTGCGCCCCAGGATTTTCATCTCATGCAAGTAAAAGAGCAATGTCATGCCTTACATGCTTGAGAAAGAATATCGGAAAGGCAATACCAACAGAACCATCTCATATCCCACCTGCAGGCGGCCCTTTCCAGGTAATACAGATTGACTTCATTCAATTACCCCCTTGTCGAAATTTGAAATATGTACTTGTTTGTATAGATGTGTTCTCAAATTGGGTCGAAGCATTTCCTGCGGCCACAAATACCGCTATGTTTACTGCTAAGAAAATTGTGCAGGAATTTGTATGTAGATATGGTATCCCTAGAATAATTGAAAGTGATAGGGGTACCCATTTTACAGGTGATGTCTTTCAAGGAATGTGTAAGTTGATGGGAATTGATAGCAAGCTGCACACTCCATACCGTCCACAGGCGAGCGCGAAGGTGGAAAGAGTGAACAGCACCATTAAAAATAAACTGAGCAAAGTTATGGCAGAGACAGGATTGACATGGCCAGAAGCTCTACCCATTGTACTATACAGCATCAGAACCACTCCCAGGTCCCCTCTTAATCTGTCTCCCTTTGAAATCTTGTTTGGCCGACAACCGCATGTTATGATTAACCCTCAGGATGATTTGAAGTGTAACAATGAAGTGACTGTAAAGTACTTGATTAACACGAGTAAACAGCTAAGGAATCAAAATGATAATTTGAAGTTAGTGATTCCTGATTTACCAGATAGTAATTGTCATGACATTGAACCTGGGGATTATGTAATGATACGGAATTTTCTACGCTCAGGTTGCCTTATTGACAGATGGGAAGGACCATACCAAGTCTTATTGACTAGCACTACAGCATTGAAGGTTGCCGAGAGAGAGACTTGGGTTCATTCGTCCCATTGTAAGAAGGTTGCTGATCCAGAGAGGTCCCGTGATAAGGAACAGACGGTAGAGGAAGTTGTATCACTGGAGTGTCTGTTCCAGGAGGACTGAGGCGGCACCTGAGCATCGAGAATCACAAGATCAAAAAGCAGTTGTCGATTCCCTGTTCCCTTTTATTGTTTTTCTCCACTTCCCATTCCCCCTCCCTCAAATTATTTTTCCCCCTTCTCATTCTTCTTCGTTTCCTCCCATAAGATGGACTTGCCCCAAGAGACTGTGATCCGGATTTTCCTGTTGACCATGATGTTGACCAGAGCAGTCTGTTCCGGCGAGAGTACCATGGAGGTCGAGAGAGGTTCTGGAATGGGTTCTGATGACAGAGATGGAGGCGTAGTTTTCCGAGAACAACATAATCAACAAGCAAAGGCGAGTATCAGAAAACGATCCGATAGCATTGACCATAGAAGGAATTGTGAAGGATTGTTAGCTGAGGAAAACTGTATCTGTAGGCTCTGTGACAATGTAGTTGAGGATGGGTGCATCAAGAAATGCCAATCCAATTTTAATATCCACATGGACCGGCATCCATTGAGTGACTATCACTCCTTAGTGGGTAGTGTGTTAAATCAAACAGATTGTTGGGTATGCTCTCAAGTACCTCAAGGTCATAGCAAATCAGGACTAGTACCATTTCCTTTAACGATAGGGGAGGTACTTGAGCTAAGTGGTGGGAGACCGGTGGACAGGAGGTTTAATATCTCCAGTCCTCCTAGTTTGAAGCTCCACCAATATCATGTGGATAGATCCCTCATATGTTTTAACATTTCCAATCCCCGAAAGCCGGGAAATTGGGAAGTGTCATGGAGTAACCAAACCATGACCTTTTCATATAGAGCAGATAGAATGCCGACAGATACAGAGCTTATACGCCACATAGCCAGTAGAGGAAAATCTTTCCGATATAGGTATACCCTAGGAAATAGGATTACGAGAGTTGGAGAGGTATCACCAGGATACTGTGCACATATCATACAAGCTGATACGTGTACTAGACAGATGGGAGAATTAGGGTTAGGAGATTTCACATGGAAGATGTGTAATATGGTTATGTCCTACTCCGTCCCATATGTTCTCCCCGATGATGCATATTTCATATGCGGGAGGAAGGCGTATAAGTGGCTTGCCCCAAACTCTGAAGGATTGTGTTATATTGGAAAAGTATTGCCTGAAGTAATGACTGTATCACATGCCAAAATGAAAGATATACACCGTGTTGCCCAAGCTCCTTATACTCACACCCATTACGAGCACGTAGTTAAACGGCACCTGATAGAAAGAACAGAGCATCCGGCTTCTGACATGATCCATGAATCCACCGGGATTCAGGTTCTAATCGCGTTAGATTTCACTCGCACCGCCAGAGGAGTGTTGAATTACAAATACATATCTGCGCTCGCAAATTTGTTAGACAATATCACAGAAATGTATGATGACACGTTTAGGTATACTGGAAGAGAACTTCAAGCTTATAAAACTGAACTAGTTCAGCATAGAATGATTCTCAATTATCTCACAGCAGTAACAGGTGGATATTGTGTCACACTGGCAACGCAGTACGGCGTGAAATGTTGCACATATATTACAAATAGTACCGAGGACCCGGTCGAGGTCATAGACCAAAAGATGGACGATATTCTCCAACTGAAGTGGGAATTTCGCAGGAGACACAATCTCACCCTTGCTGCTGTGAGTAATGAGCTGACTGGTTGGGTGTCATGGTTGAACCCGCGAAATTGGTTCTCCGGTTTAGGAGAATGGGCTCAAGGAGTTATAATGGATGTAGGGAAGGTTCTCCTATGTATCTTAGGTGTTATCATAACGATTGGCTTGATATTTAGATGCGGTCAGGCTTTAATGAAGTGCAAACGAAGTACCAGGGTGATGAGTTTAAGGAGTGAGGAAATTGTAATTCCAATGGATTTGATTTATGACCCAAATGTAGAAACAATGATGTGATGAAAATGCGATTTCTACGGTCCGTTTCTTTCACCTGTTTTTCCGTTTTCTCCAAGGTAAAAAGACCCACTTGGACGAGGAATTTGATGATCCTGTATACAGACAACAGATGGATCAAAGAAGAAGTTTTGACAACCTTATACACAGATTTTTGATGAACTATGCCATAGATCCCCAGTTTCCCTAGAAATTTTAAAATTACGCTAGCCCAACACTTTTGTAAATCTATGGACATTGACAAAGCTTTTGCTCGCACCTTATGGGCAAAAGCACAAAGAAGACTGCAACCAACAGACACCGAACAAGACTTCAACCGACAAATGTTCATTTACCTGACATAGAATACCACTGCATTTACCGTAATTATGTCTTTTCTTCATCTCTACAACCTTCAGGTAATTACACACATAGTATAGGGAATACAGGCACAGATATCAGCAATCACATATTCCCCCATTCATGTATCATCAACTAAAATGTGCTCCCCATTTTGTTCCGAAAAGAGCTCGGTAAAGTTTGACAGCCCATCCACAGACCCGTACCACGGGATAAGAAGGAATTCAAATGTATACTTCGCAATGCCTCGAAGCTTGATTTAAAACACGTACGGCACGATGATACATGACCCCCAAGCACGGATTCATACACACATGCTTCTGCTATCACACTAGGTCATACCCTTTTCCTACCTTCTCCTCTCCTCCCCTACCCAACCATGTAAATGTATTAACCCCTGACATATATTTTTCTCGTTTTGAAATGTTTTAGGAAGTGGCAGTTATTGTTGACTGCCAAAGGGTGGACTGTCAAAGTCAGAAAAATATCACGATGCACACTGCCATATTTGCACCTCATTCAGGTCGGCGCTGCGCATGCGTGCGCTCTCCCGTGCGTGCGCATACTCGCTGTTGCGGGCACCCGCGGGCGCGCAGTATGTGCATTTACGGTGGAGTTCATGTGTTCGTAGCGTGCGACTCAATCGTTACATATTTCCACTATATAATGTATTTTGTAGACCATGGTCCCTTTGATAGATTCTGAAAGTTTGGTTAATGTAGAATGTCCATGGACAGAGAAATCCCCCTTTGTTTGATACGAAGGGTCAGACAGGAGTAATACAGTGGTGTTTAGTATCCATCGGAAGAGTATTTAATTAGCAATATTCCGGTGTTGGTTTGAAGCGGATTAATCGCTCGTGCGAATAGTTATGGACATAAGAAGTTTATGTCCA
Organism: Pseudophryne corroboree; assembly: GCF_028390025.1. Classification (NCBI taxonomy): domain Eukaryota; kingdom Metazoa; phylum Chordata; class Amphibia; order Anura; family Myobatrachidae; genus Pseudophryne; species Pseudophryne corroboree. Next base: position 365,441,620 of record NC_086451.1, on the reverse strand, counting down.
TTTACTATTATTTGCACTTAATTATCCATGCGGCGGGAAACCTAGTTTCCCACCCACCTGAGCAGTTGGAAATCGTTACAGCCCACCTGTATGAATCAACCTATGACCTTTTGTTATAATGCGAGGAGGAATTCCTGTGTCCAATGAACAATGAGATTGTAGGGACCATTGAATTGTATTGTGTGTGGGGCATAAATAGACAAGCCGATCACATCCAGCTCTCACTCTTCAACGGTTATCATTGCTGAAAATCGGGAGCTGGATGTCCAGAGGCGCATGCGATCGTTTCCTTTGTGCGTAAGTTTTCTCCGCAATCATATTGTCTTTCTTGATGTTATGGGCCATATCTCTCTCTCTCTCTCTTCTTCTCTTTCTCTCGTACTCTCTTAAACGTAATAGTATTGTATTGTATTTCCTGTGTAGTTATCTGGTTAGGTAGTCTATGTTATATTGTAGTGTATGACTTGTATTGTATTAATTCTTTTGCAAGTATAACATTCATAATATATATATTAGGCGTTGGACCCTAAGCACGGTATCTGTGTATTTCTTTTAGTGTTAAATATTCTCAGAGCGTCTGCACCGCTCGTGATCTCCTCATGGTCTCGAGCGTCCGCTACGCTGATAGCGTAGCATTAAGGTAGTCGCTCACCTATAGTGTGCCCGATACCAACAGCGTATTCTCGCGAGCGTCTGTATCGCTCGAGCGGCCCGCTCCCGATACAGCGTCCGCCACGCTATAGCGAACCATTACGTTAGTCAGCAACCAATAGTGTCCCTGCCTGTGATCTCTTGGCCGTGAGCGAACGTGACGCTTGAGCGTCTCGACCTCGGCTAAGCGATTGCTACGCAACGAGCGTACCCTTACGGTACTCCATACGTAAATAGCGTACAGTGTTCTTAGACCTCATAAAGGGTTTTATATAAGATAAATATTTAGCTTTATCAGGAAGGTGTAAACCTTGCCTTGCATGCAGTATACATAGACTTATTGGTAGATATGCTTTTGCAACAAACACAAAGTTAAGAGAGAAAAACACAGTGCAGTATAATAAAGACAACACACTTTTTCTAGATAACCCTGCATGGAGTGACACAGAGAGAAGGTTGGACCATCACACGATACCTCAGTCACAGCAGCGCCTCGCCGGGTATGTATATAATCAGTGCCATAACTACCTGTGTGCCAGGTGTGCCTGGCACACAGCGCAGTTACCCTGATGGCGCACGGCCAGCGGCTTGTAATGAGTCAAATTGACTCAATACATGCCGTCTGTTGTGTGCCGTGCGCTGCACTGGAGGAGAGCAGCAGCGCCGGAGGCAGGGGAGGAGGAGGGGGACACTGGCTGCCGTAATGTGTAAAAAGAGGGACGCTGTCTGCCGTAATATGTAAAAAGGGGGACGCTGTCTGCTGTAATGTGTAATAAGGGGACGCTGCCTGCTGTAATGTGTAAAAAGGGGGATGCTGTCTGCCGTAATGTGTAATAAGGGGGGCGCTGACTGCCGTAATATGTAAAAAGAGGGATGCTGTCTGCCGTAATGTGTAAAAAAGGGGACGCTGTCTGCCGTAATGTGTAAAAAGGGGGACGCTGTCTGCAGTAATGTGTAAAAAGGCACGCTGTCTGCCGTAATGTGTAAAAAGGGAGACGCTGCCTACTGTAATGTGTAAAAAGGGGGATGCTGTCTGCCGTAATGTGTAAAAAGGGACGCTGCCTGTTGTAATGCGTAAAAAGGGGGGTGCCATCTGCCGTAATGTGTAATAAGGGGGACGCTGTCTGCCGTAATGTGTAAAAAGGGGGACGCTGTCTGCCGTAATGTGTAAAAAGGGGGAGCGCTGTCTGCCATAATGTGTAAAAAGGGGCACGCTGTCTGCCGTAATGTGTAAAAAGGCACACTGTCTGCCGTAATGTATAATAAGGGAGACGCTGTCTGCCGTAGTGTGTAAAAAGTAGAGATGAGCGGGTTCGGTTCCCCGAGATCCGAACCCCCCTGAACTTCACCTATTTTACACGGTTCCGAGGCAGCCTTGGATCTTCCTGCCTTGCTCGGTTAACCCAAACGCGGACGAACGTCATCATCCCGCTGTAGGATTCTCGCAAGATTTGTATTCTATATAAAGAGCCACGCGTCGCCGCCATTTTCACTCATGCATTGGAGATTGAACAAAGAGGATGTGGCTACGTTATCTCCCTGAAAAGCTCCATATCTGTGCTCAGTGTCACTGCAAATATCTGTGCTCAGTGTGCTGCAAATATCTGTGCTCAGTGTGCTGAAAATATGTACGTTCTCTGCCTGAAAAGCTCCATATCTGTGCTCAGTGTGCTGCAAATATCTGTGCTCAGTGTGCTGCATTTTGGTGACCAACAGTATACAGTTGTACAGCACAGTAGGCCATTGCTGTATCTTGCAGCTCTGTGTCACTGCAAGTATCCATTCCATATCTGTGCTGCATTTTTGTGAGCAGTATATATAGTAGTACAGTGCAGCATTTTGGTGACCAACAGTATATAGTTGTACAGTACAGTAGGCCATTGCTGTATCTTGCAGCTCTGTGTCACTGCAAGTATCCATTCCATATCTGTGCTGCATTATTGTGAGCAGTATATATAGTAGTACAGTGCAGCATTTTGGTGACCAACAGTGTCTAGTTGTACAGTACAGTAGGCCATTGCTGTATCTTGCAGCTCTGTGTCACTGCAAGTATCCATTCCATATATGTGCTGCATTTTTGTGAGCAGTATATATAGTAGTACAGTGCAGCATTTTGGTGACCAGCAGTATATAGTTGTATAGTACAGTAGGCTATTGTTGTATCTTGCAGCTCTGTGTCACTGCAAATATCCATTCCATATCTGTGCTGCATTTTTGTGAGCAGTATATATAGTAGTACAGTGCAGCATTTTGGTGACCAACAGTATATAGTTGTACAGTACAGTAGGCCATTGCTGTATCTTGCAGTTCTGTGTCACTGCAAGTATCCATTTCATACCTGTGCTGCATTTTTGTGAGCAGTATATATAGTAGTACAGTGCTGCATTTTGGTGGCCAACAGTATATAGTTGTACAGTACAGTAGGCCATTGCTGTATCTTGCAGCTCTGTGTCACTGCAAGTATCCATTCCATATCTGTGCTGCATTTTTGTGAGCAGTATATATAGTAGTACAGTGCAGCATTTTGGTGACCAACAGTATATAGTTGTACAGTACAGTAGGCCATTGCTATTGATATAATAATAAAACTGGCATATAATTCCACACATTAAAAAATGGAGAACAAAAATGTGGAGGGTGAAATAGGGAAAGATCAAGATCCACTTCCACCTAGTGCTGAAGCTGCTGCCACTAGTCATGGCAGATACGATTCAATGCCATCAACGTCGTCTGCCAAGGCCGATGCCCAACGTCATAGTTGAGAGCATGTAAAATCCAAAAAACTAAAGTTCAGTAAAATGACCCAAAAATCTAAATTTAAAAGCGTCTGAGGAGAAGCGTAAACTTGCCAATATGCCATTTACGACACGGAGTGGCAAGGAATGGCTGAGGCCCTGGCCTATGTTCATGGCTAGTGGTTCAGCTTCATATGAGGATGGAAGCACTCATCCTCCCGCTAGAAAATTGAAAAGAGTTAAGATGGCAAAAGCACAGCAAAGAACTGTGCATTCTTCTAAATCACAAATCCCCAAGGCGATTCCAATTGTGTCGGTTGCGATGCCTGACCTTCCCAACACTGGACGGGAAGAGGTGGCTCCTTCCACCATTTGCACGCCCCCTGGAAGTGCTGGAAGGAGCACCCACAATTAAGTTTCTTATAGTCAAATTGAAGATGTCACTGTTGAAGTACACCAGGATGAGGATATGGGTGTTGCTGGCGCTGAGGAGGAAATTGACAAGGAGGATTCTGATGGTGAGGTGGTTTGTTTAACTCAGGCACCCGGGGAGACACCTGTTGTACGTGGGATGAATATGGCCATTGACATGCCTGGTCAAATTACAAAAAAAATCACCTCTTCGGTGTGGAATTATTTTAACAGAAATGCGGACAACAGGTGTCAAGCCGTGTGTTGCCTTTGTCAAGCTGTAATAAGTAGGGGTAAGGGCGTTAACCACCTAGGAACATACTCCCTTATACGTCACCTGGAGCGCATTCATCAGAAGTCATAGACAAGTTCAAAAACTTTTGGTGACAGCGAAAGCAGTCCACTGACAACTAAATCCCTTCCTCTTGTACCCAAGCTCCCGCAAACCACACCACCAACTCCCTCAGTGTCAGTTTCCTCCTCCTTAGACAGGAACGCCAATAGTCCTGCAGGCCATGTCACTGGCAAGTCTGACGAGTCCTCTCCTAACTGGGATTCCTGCGATGGATCCTTGAGTGTAACGCCTAGTGCTGCTGGCGCTGCTGTTGTTGCTGCTGGGAGTCGATCATCATCCCAGAGGGGAAGTCGGAAGACCACTTGTACTACTTCCAGTAAGCAACAGTCCTTTGCGAGGAAGATGAAATATCACAACAGTCATCCTGTTGCAAAGCGGATAACTCAGGCCTTGGCAGCTGTGTTGGTGTTAGACGTGCGTCCGGTATCCGGCGTTAGTTTACAGGAACTTAGAGAATTTCTTGAGGTAGTGTGTCCCCGGTACCAAATACCATCTAGGTTCCACTTCTCTAGGCAGGCGATACCGAGAATGTACGCAGACGTCATAAAAAGTGTCACCAGTATCCTAAAAAATGCAGTTGTACCCAATGTCCACTTAACCACGGACATGTGGACAAGTGGAGCAGGGCAGACTCAGGACTATATGACTGTGACAGCCCACTGGGTAGATGTATTACCTCCCGCAGCAAGAACAGCAGCGGCAGCACCAGTAGCAGCATCTCACAAACGCCAACTCGTTCCTAGGCAGGCTATGCTTTGCATCATCGCTTTCCATAAGAGGCACACAGCTGACAACCTCTTACGGAAACTGAGGAACATCATCGCAGAATGGCTTACCCCAATTGGGCTCTCCTGGGGATTTGTGACATCGGACATCGCCACCAATATTGTGCGTGCATTACATGTGGGCAAATTCCAGCACGTCCCTTGTTTTGCACATACATTGAATTTGGTGGTGCAGAATTTTTTTAAAAACGACAGGGGCATGCAAGAGATGTTGTCGGTGGCCCGAAGAATTGCGGGCCACTTTCGGCATTCAGCCACCGCGTGCCGAAGACTGGAGCACCAGCAAACACTCCTGAACCTGCCCCGCCATCAGCTGAAGCAAGAGGTGGTAACGAGATGGAATTTAACCCTCTATATGCTTCAGAGGATGGAGGAGCAGCAAAAGGCCATTCAAGCCTATACATCTGCCTACAATATAGGCAAAGGAGGGGGAATGCACCTGACTCAAGCGCAGTGGAGAATGATTTCAACATTGTGCAAGGTTCTGCAAACCTTTGAACTTGCCACACGTGAAGTCAGTTCAGACACTGCCAGCCTGAGTCAGGTGTCATTCCCCTCATCCGGCTTTTGCAGAAGCAGCTGGAGAGATTGAAGGAGGAGCTAAAACGGAGTGATTCCGCTAGGCATGTGGGACTTGTGGATGGAGCCCTTCATTCGCTTAACCAGGATTCATGGGTGGTCAATCTGTTAAAATCAGAGCACTACATTTTGGCCCTGTGCTCGATCCTAGATTTAAAGCCTACGTTGTATCTCTCTTTCCAGCAGACACAAGTCTGCAGAGGTTCTAAGACCTGCTGGTGAGACACTTGTCAAGTCAAGCGGAACGTGACCCGTCAACAGCTCCTCCTTCACATTTTCCCGCAACTGGGGCTGCGAGGAAAAGGCTAAGAATTCCGAGCCCACCCACTGATGGTGATGCAGGGCAGTCTGGAGCGAGTGCTGACATCTGGTCCGGACTGAAGGACTTGCCACTAATTACTGACATGTCTACTGTCACTGCATATGATTCTGTCACCATTGAAAGAATGGTGGAGTATTATATGAGTGACAGCATCCAAGTAGGCACGTCAGATAGTCCGTACGTATATTGGCAGGAAAAAGAGGCAATTTGGAGGCCCTTGCAAAAACTGGCTTTATTTTACCTAAGTTGCCCCCCCTCCAGTGTGTACTCTGAAAGAGTGTTTAGTGCAGCCGGTCACCTTGTCAGCGATCGGCGTACAAGGTTACTTCCACAAAATGTAGAGAAGATGATGTTCATCAAAATGAATTATAATCAATTCCTCCGTGGAGACATTCACCAGCAATTGCCTCCAGAAAGTACACAGGGACCTGAGATGGTGGATTCCAGTAGGGACAAATTAATACTCTGTGAGGAGGGGGATGTACACAGTGAAAGGGGTGAGGAATTGGAGGATGATGATGAGGTCGACATCTTGCCTCTGTAGAGCCAGTTTGAGCAAGGAGAGATTGATTGCTTCTTTTTTTGGTGGGGGCCCAAACCAACCAGTCATTTCAGCCACAGTCGTGTGGCAGACCCTGTGGCTAAAATGATGGGTTTGTTAAAGTGTGCATGTCCTGTTTATACAACATAAGGGTGGGTGGGAGGGCCCAAGGACAATTCCAACTTGCACCTTTTTTATTTTTATTTATCTTTGCATCATGTGATATTTGGGGCCAATTTTTTTAAGTGCCATCCTCTCTGACACTGCAGTGCCACTCCTAGATGGGCCAGGTGTTTGTGCCGCCCACTTGTGTCGCTTAGCTTAGCCATCCAGCGACCACAGTGCACCTCTTTTTCTCTTTTCTTTGCATCATGTGCTGTTTGGGGACTATTTTTTTAAGTGCCATCCTGTCTGACACTGCAGTGCCACTCCTAGATGGGCCAGGTGTTTGTGCCGCCCACTTGGGTCGCTTACCTTAGTCATCCAGCGACCTCAGTGCAAATTTTAAGACTAAAAATAATATTGTGAGGTGTGAGGTGTTCAGAATAGACTGGAAATGAGTGTAAATTATGGTTATTGAGGTTAATAATACTATAGGATCAAAATTACTCCCAAATTCTATGATTTAAGCTGTTTTTGAGGGGTTTTTGAAAAAAAAAAACACCCGAATCCGACAAAAAAAATTTCAGGGAGGTTTTGCCAAAACGCGTCCAAATCCAAAACATGGCCGCGGAACCGAATCCAAAACCAAAACACAAAACCCGAAAAATTTCCGGTTCACATCTCTAGTAAAAAGGGGACGCTGTCTGCCGTAATGTGTAAAAAGAGGACGCTGTCTGCCGTAATGTGTAAAAAGGGGCTCTACCCGGTGTAGTGGCTACTACTATGCACTGTAGTATGAATTGGTATTATTTTGTGGCCACGCCCCTTCCCCATGAAGCCACGCCCCTATATATTTTCCGCGTGCCTGCGGCGCGCACTGCCCCTTTATTGCGTAGTGGGGGGGGGCGCCAATGCCGTTTCTTGCACACAACACTAAAATACCTAGTTACAGCACTGTATATAATATAATTTACCTCACAGCGGTTACACCACTGATATTGCTCTCCCCCTTCACTATAACCCCCTGGTACCAGTTTCGTTGGTGATACAGTGGGTCCTGTGGAGGAGCAGCTCGCAAGCAGCCTGTACAGCAGCTGTAGCAGTAGCAAATGGCACCTCAGAGCAACTGGTCCCGCTCTCCAGGAAGCCCCGCCTCCGTAATGGCGCGCCTTCCCTCTCAGTATTTTATACTGGCGTCTCCATATAATATAATAAAAATGAGTGTGGAACCCTTTTTATGTTAAATTGCCAGTGTGGGTACTCAGTGGGTGCCGCAGCTCGTAGCTGGGTGAAAAACACTGTCCCTTTATGCTGCCATTTTGCGCTAACGGGGACCCCGGCGTATTACTCACCTCACCGTGCTTTCAGCATCTGTTAGGGGTGGCGGCATGCTGCTGGTGTGGGCTCAAACCCGAGGGGTATGAGATAAGCACCTCAGAAGCTCAGTGTCCTGTCGGCGGGGATACGAGCCATTAACTCTTTAGGAAGCTGGATCGGTCTCCCCCCCCCCAAGTCCCACGACGCAGGCAGTCTGGTTGCCAACCAGTGTGCCTGAAAATAATAAACTAAAATAAATTTCTGAAGAAAACTCTCTGGAGAGCAACAGAATCCACCCTACTCCTTGGGCACATTTTTCTAAACTGCGTCTGCTAGAAGGGGCATAGAGGGGAGGAGCCAGCACACACTATTAATTTCTTAAAGTGCCAAGCTCCAGTGGACCTGATCTATACCCATGGAAATCTACTATTCCCCAGTACCCACTACGGACTACGAGAAAAGGAATTACCGGTAGGTATTAAATTCATATTTTTTAAGTGGGGGGACACCAAACTCCAACTTGCCTCCGGGCGACTGGGATAAACTTACACCCCTGCATAGGGCTCTATTCATGCAGAATTACTATTCCCCAGTATCCACTAGGACGTTAAAGAAAAGGGAAAATAAATATATTTCATTTCATTTTCATTTAAACAGGGTGCTGTAATTCCATATAAATAGTATATCCCCACCCACTCAGCAGAAATGAATATTCCAGACAAAAAGAAATCCATACACTACCAACTGAAAGTTCATAAAGATCTTATAATAATAATAATAATAATAATAATAATAATAATAATAATAATAATAGTAGAAGCATAATTCATCAAGATACAACATTCAGCTAGGATTAACACGAATCTGGCATGATATGTAACGTGTCCTGGGCAGTGGGTTAAGGTCACACTCACAAGTTTCAGCGTTCTACAGCATGCAGAACCAGCGTTCACCAGTGGGTCCCTTTTTACAGTCAAGCAGCAGCGGCTGGTGCACCAATGAAGCTTGCTGCAATGAAGCCTGCGCTGTACCAGGTGGGATCCATCCTGTCCCCTGTTGCAGGTGTTATCAGGATTCCTGAGACAGAGCCAGTTGACTATGCTGCAGCAGCGGTCACACTTGGATCCTGCTGTGAACCTCATAGATGCTGCTGTACTTGCAGGTGCCCCATTCAGGGCTTGGAGCCCAGAGGCAGGTATCTCCATTGCCTCTGGGAGTTACGCCCCTGGCCGTATGTTAGTTACACCTGCTATTGTCATATACCTTCATATAACAATACTTAATGAGAAGAATCTATATCATTACATTTGGAAGATCTTATTGAGGTGTAACTTAAAACTAAACTCTGGTGACAGACTAACCATGAGCAAACAGTGGCCCATGATACAATATAACTAACCAACATCAATCAAGAAGGCATTCACTGCCTGGTTCAACATTCTCAATGAATGTCATCTCCCTTTACAATTACACATAAAATTGAATCTCCCTTGCAGGTGTTATCTGCAAACCCCATGCAGGTGATATCGCCAAACATAAACATACTCCACATTGTACAGATGTAGCCATTTTCAGCTTTGCTGCGATGTGGCATGTGCATTGCGACTATGCACAGCCAGCGACTGCTCCATTAATTCCTATGGACGTGAGTGTGCGTACGCACATGCACGTCTTAGTTACGGGCACACTAGTCGCGTCAGCTATGTCGCAAGGCACACACATCACGCAAAGATGAGCGTGGCTACAGCTGTACTTTCTCAAATATGCACCATATTGGCACTGTCTGCTGCTGTTTACCTATCTACACACAAGACACACAGAACACGATGACACTCAACAAGTGCGCTGCAGATGGATGGTATCGGGATCCTGGCGCGTGGGATGTCGGCAGTCAGAATACCGACAGCAGCATCCCAACACTCAGGATCTCGACACCTACTAGGTAAATATGCTACCCCAAATCCCTAACCTGCCTAACCCATCTTTCACATATCCTGACACTAACCCTCCCCACCCTGCAGCCTAATCCTAACCCTAACCATAACCCTAACCCCCTCCCCGCAGCCAAAAACTACCCTAACTCTCTGCGGTGGTGCCTAACCCTCCCCACAGCCCAACCCTAACCCTCTGCCCCTCCCCCCACAGACTAACCCTAATCCTTCCTCCGCAGACTAACCCTAACCCACCTCCCCCCACGGCTTAGCTCATGCAGTCCTTCATTCGGGATCCCGGCACCAGCATTGTGATCCATGTCGAAATTCCGGCTTCGGTATTCCGAGCGGCGTCGGGATTCTGGCATCGATATTCCAACTGCTGGGGTTCCAAACGCTAGGATCCTTACCAGAATCCCCCTGCAAACAACCAGGACCAGGCAGGTGGAAATTTTCCAGAAAAAAAGGCAGACAATGAAATAATCTCCCACTCTAGGAATAGATTAGCCCTGACAAGACAATCTCCCTGCTGTGTATGTTGTAGGTTCTGGCTCAATTGTATTATTCCTCAAGCCTAATCTGTCTTCAGATTCGTATAACTGAATCCATTTGCAAAAGTCATCAAAATGAGCTTAAAAGTATAATCAGACCAGTTTAAGATGAATCTATGGCACAAACTAAAACACTGCCACGCCTGAGTGTATACAGTGGCCATGGAATTTTTTTTACTGCTATGACATTTTTTAAATTAAATTACATTCATTTGGGTTTTGTTTAGGAATTGTTATGATTGATCAACACAAAACTGTCTTTAATGTCAAATAAAAAAAACAAAACTAAAGCCTTTTCCTGAATGATTAAATATAAAAAGTAGAGAGCAACGGGGCAATAGTGACAAGACAAGCGAACAGTACACTCAGATAACACAAGATACTAGGATCAGAGGACTACTGCACCAGTACTATACCAGTGCATGTGGTTTTTAATTTAAGTCCTATAAGCACAGGATACTAAGAATTCATCTTGCCAGAAGTACAGTACCAGAAATTCTCGGGTGTTAGAAGTACCAGAAATACACAACAACCGGAAGTACATGATATAGTACATAAACCAGACCTCAAGCATATAGTTAGTGTACTGTACAGTAGTTACTTAAATAATTTAAACAGCAAGTGTCCTCAGAGTAGGTTGAAGATTGCTTTCACCAGCTGTGCCTCTGGCAGATTTAAGAATTGGAGTCAGGAATTGCAGATGACTCCAGACAGTATATTTTCCCAATTAAGTTCCCAACTCAATGCCAAGGTTCCTCATTTTCGGTAGTTACTACTGACAGCTATTCTTCATCCAATAATCAAATGCAGCTAACATCATGTACACTCACCTCTCAGGATGAAATGTTACAAAAGGGTTGGGTTTCAAACCACACCAAACGATATTTTAATGGACTGACTGGACAGTAGCTAAGAAAACATTAGGCAATGTTTGCAGATAAAATAGAGAAAAAATAAGGCAGTGCTCAATTAAACTAGTATTTCAGGGTTTAACTGAGCACTGTAAAACAATATAAATGACCTATATGAATACAAAAACACAGTTGTATCCAATAGTTATTCTGACTATTGCAAATCTGTATATGCAAAATGGAAATATGAGGTATTGTTTCATATTTTCAAAAAAAATATCCAAAGTGAAATGTGGACCTGTTACATTGCATTATACAAGCTTAAATATTTCAATGGAAATTTAGAGGGCACTTCTTACTTCATCAAGAGTCTTATGACAACTCTTCCATGGCAGACATTGGATAAACCGCAGCCTATGTTCTGTACAAATACATTTTTGAAGAAAAACTCATTATATCTAATGCCGACCAACATGCCAGATGGAGGAAGGTTCTATGGTTTGATGGAACCAAAATAGATCATTTTGACTTCAATGCTTGTTGCTATAGAAACTAAAGCAATACTGCCAAGGGATGGTTGGAAATTCCGGTGTCCAGATGTGCACTGCTGGTAGAGACTTATCCCAGATATGTGCAACTTTAACTACAGCTAAAATGTCCATTTACCAAGTATTTGAATAAAGGGGATAAAACATATTTCATCAATTATTGTTTTTCTTTGTAATTGATGTTTACATCCTAGATTTACTTGTGTTCAAAAACATATACTTTTTCAAAATTTCGGCAATGCAAGAAAAGCAATGACCAAATCCTGGAACTACTAATGAAGATAGGAGAAAGGAACACTATTAAGGATCCTCCATTAAAGGCATGAAAATATGATACAAATATAATACATACAGTATGTAACAGTTAATAAAAATTATGATTATATATTTTATGAATGAACTCTGGTCATGGTAGGTTATTATTATTATTATCCTTTATTTATATGGTGCCACAAGGGTTCCGCAGCGCCCAATTACAGAGTACATATGCACATAATCAAAACAGCGAAAACAGTGACTTACAGCTGAAGACAATATCGGACAACTACAGGGTAGATAAGCATAACTACATCAGTAGATGACACTGAGATAGGTATCAAGGTGGCCGAGAATTGCAGGATTTAGGCAGTTGAGGATTATTAAAGTTAGAAAAGGATAAGCACATGAGGGAAGAGGGCTCTACTCGTGAGAGCTTACATTCTAAAGATATCTGCTCCCTAATGATTGTGTATTTCCTGACAGGGCTAAACTTATTTACTATGAGAAATCAGTGAATAATGACATTCTGTTTTCCCTTTATTATATTCAAATGCTTTACAGTAGATAAAATGTTAAGACTTGGAACAGGGGCGTAAGTTAATACCAGGCGCCCGGAGGCAAAACAACAATGGTGCCCCCCCCACCCCCACCCACACACACATACTCCTTGCTTTCACCAGCAACACCCCACACCGCAACAGACAGGGACGATTTCAGGGTCACAGGGGCCTGAGGCACATACACAAACAGCCGCATATATACAAACACGCATTACAACATACAGTATACACACACAGCCACACACACATTGCCGTATATACACACACACTCATATGCACATACACACACAGCCACATATAAACACACATTGCCACATACTGTATTACATATACACAGCCACATGTACACGCTGCTATATATATATATATATATATATATATAAACAACTTGTCTGCGGGCACTCTGTCTTGTGAACACAAATGTTCTGGTGCTCCATCCAGTCAAATCAAATACACTGTCACATACAATAGATGGCACTCAGAGACTTGCATATAATTGTGGCACCCCATCTGGGCTGCCATGGATATTTATGTGACTTCTGTGCCCTTTTCCCCCTCTACAAAATGCAGCCTGGCTGAACGCTTTGTGACTTGCTGCAGGGAAAGGGTTAAAGATATGCTCTGTGCTGTAGCTGGCATGCGCTGGGACAGTTAACAGCTGAGGGCTGGGACAGTTGGCAGTTGGGCGGCGGCCATCTTAGAAGGACAGAGAGCAAAGAGTGGAGCAGCGCTAATAGCTGCATTGTGTAGGGATGTTCCCGGTGACTGGAAGGAAAGGAGATTGACGGCAGCAGCTAGGGGACTCTGTGATCAGCTACGCATATCCCTGTGAGAATCGGTGGATGATGGCAGCAGCTAGGGGACTCTGTGATCAGCTACGCATATCCCTGTGAGAATCGGTGGATGATGGCAGCAGCAGAGACAATTGAGGCTGTGTTTAGGGACATCTTCTGGCATCCAAGGACAGTGATGAAGCTACTCACCTCCCAGTGTAGGAGGGTCAGGAAGCACCTCCTCCTTTAGAGCTGCAGCTGGTGAGCAAAGAGGACAGATCACACTCTCCTAGGGCAGTAACTGTGACAGGGGGATACATTAGCAGGGGACACTGCCTAAAGGCTGCTGAAAGTAAGGCAGAAGTAAATAGGCATCACACTAAGTGAGAGAGACTTTGACACTACTTCTAATATCTGTGACTTATATGTTGACTAACAGCAGGAGACCCTTTTACCCTCCCCTACCTGGCAGGGTTGCTTTGTAGTCTACTAGTGCAGCACAAAGTGAGTTAATAAAGCGTCCGCATTTCAGGGAACATATTGATACAGTATTCAGCTGTTATTGCCTGTGGAGGAGACCCAGAAACTTTTGGAAGCCCCTCCCTGCCATCCTTCTATATGTAAAGTACAGTACATTAAGGCTCAGAACTTGCTAAACTGGGAAATGTAATAAGGAACTTCTGAGTACTCCAACGAGAACTGTGTAACTGGCCATAAGTAGTATATGGGGCCCCAGCGCTGAGATTTGTTATATTTTAATGCATTGTTTTGTGTAAAACATTATTTAGATTGTATTTGTGTTTTGCATTTAAATTGGCTTAGAACAATAAGGGTCTGATATGTCTTTGTATAATTTAATTCTAACTAAGAGAAATTGTTTGACTACCTTATTGATAACCATCCATTGGCAGGTTGTATTTGTCTGTGCTGTGTGAGACTTCAGATCAGCAAATTGAGTTCCAGCATAATAAACTGATTAATTTTGCCTTTTGTAAGCGATATTGAAAATTGTATTATTTTATTTCAAAACTGAAAACTGTTTTAATTGAGTCCACTTGTTTAATGCAAGATTCAGAAACCTTGTTACCACTTACTGAAGAAGCAGAAAACCCATGCCAACAGACCAATTATTACTAGTAAGGCATATATTCAATACTCTACACTAACATCATACTTCCCTGGGTGTTACATTTGGCGTCACTAAGAACAGGATCCGAACACACAATGTTATCTGGAAAGCAAGCTGCTGGGGATTCCTCAAGTACTCGTGCAACTATGGCTAGCTCAAATCCAATAACCTTGCCATATTACTTTGGAGCCCTATGGATTCCGACATATAGTGGAGATGCTCAAGGTTCTGATGGGAACGCTCTGACTGAATTTAAGAACAAAATGGAGTCTATGTTCCGCCTGTACCCACTGTCAGAGATACAGCAAGTGGAGATTCTAATAGGGCAGCTGAAAGGCACGGCATGGAGAGAGGTGACTTCATGGCCAGTGGATCAAAGAAAAACAGCAGACCTGATCCTGAGCCGACTAGTTGCCATGTTTGATACAAGAACATTGTCTGATCTTAAGGTGGCCTTTTACTCAAGAAAGCAGCAGCCAGGAGAAACGTTGCGTGATTTTGCACTCAGTCTACATGAGGCGCTACGAGAACTTCAGGCCTCCGATTCAACAGAAATTCGACCAACAGACGAAATTTTGATTAATCAATTTATAGACGGATCCCATGGTGAGATTGTGAAAGTGCATTTACGTTTACTTCAGTTACAGTTACCAAATAGCTCATTCTTGTGCTTCAAAAATGCTGCCATTAAACTGGTAGAGACAATACAGAGGCAAGAACTGTCCTGTCCTGAGATTCTGAGGTCCCAAGAAAATAAATATTCTCCAGCAATTGTGAAGCAGGAAATCATGGATACACACATACCAGAAGAAATTGTTGTACATGGTGATCAGGCACCAAAGACTGATATATTAAGTGCTATAGGCATACAAATCGCTGAATTGACCCAAAGGATAACTGAAATGTCACAGCAATTGCGGTATCTCATGCAGCAACAAGCAAAGTGCGGAGAAGAGATAGACTGGGGCATCAATGAAGGACAGCCCAGAAATGTGGACCTTCGTCCTGTAGTCCAGAATCAAATTAAAGTTATTGAAACACCAGCTGCAGACCCAGAGTCTGACGTTAGTCCAAGAAAAGTTATAGGGAGAGTCGTTTGGTTTAACGTGCGATATGGCTATGGCTTTATCAATCGGCATGATACCAAGAAAGATGTGTTTGTGCATTATACGGCCATAAAGAAGAACAACCCTAGGAAGTATTTCCGAAGCCTGGATAGCGGAGAAATGGTTGAGTTTGATGTTGTAAATGGCAAACAAGGTCCGCAGGCAGCTAATGTAACTGGTCCTGGTGGTGATACGGTGCAAGGCAGCAGATATGTAGCAGATCCAAAGTGTTATTGGCACTATACATGTTACAGAGGTCCTCCACGTGATTATCAGCAAAGATACCAATGCAGTGAATGTGGAGATGAGCGTAAAGTAGAAGAAAATGCAAATCAACCACAGTCTGATCGGATCAGTTGCTACCCACCATGCTATTCAGAGAGAATATATGGACACACACAACTATATACTGATGTTTCACAGCAAAGTGAACCATTGGGTCGCATAGACCAGCTAATTGTGGAGGAACGAGTTGACCCAGGGCAGCGGAGCCTGCAGGACATAATTGGACCTCAGCTGCCTCCAGACTCAGCATGTGTGGGTGAGGCCAGAATGGAGGACATCGGTTCTAGTGCGGCCTACCTTGATCAGGCAAATTCAGGTGTAGCAAACCAGGAAGAGGTAACAGAGGAAGAGATCCACATGGCTATAGAGAAAGACTTGGAGGTTTCCCCTAAACCCAGTGCATCAGATACAGCTATGGTAACCTCTGAACTCCAAGTTCCTGCAAAATCATCTAATGAAGCTAAGAAGTCTGTGACTTGGCTTTTCCCCGAGTGGCATCGCAAAGACTGCGAATACACCACAATAAGTGGAGAAGAATTTATCTCAATTTTACAACAGACAGTGAGAAGACCGGGAAAGAGGTCCAAAGGGATTTCTTCCCATTAGATCCTGGCAATAGAAAATGCAAAAGTGATTATGTAACAAAAGTATCCATTTTATACAATAGTTTTGTAAGAAAGTGTAACTGGTTAAAGTGTTTAAATGTTATTGTTGCTATATGGCAAATTGATTGTGTCACTAATATTTATGGTACATTTGTGAAACTTAAAGTGTAGTCTTGAAAGTTATAGCAGAACTTCTTATAGTGTAATTTTGTTTAAATATGTTGTTATGTATAAACTGTATTTCAGTTTCAGAAATGCAATGCTCTTTGCTGAGGTTATGCAATGCGTTGGGACACGCATAATTCTAGTGGGCCAATATGTGGCACCCCATCTGGGCTGCCATGGATATTTATGTGACTTCTGTGCCCTTTTCCCCCTCTACAAAATGCAGCCTGGCTGAACGCTTTGTGACTTGCTGCAGGGAAAGGGTTAAAGATATGCTCTGTGCTGTAGCTGGCATGCGCTGGGACAGTTAACAGCTGAGGGCTGGGACAGTTGGCAGTTGGGCGGCGGCCATCTTAGAAGGACAGAGAGCAAAGAGTGGAGCAGCGCCAGTGGCGGATTTAGCGGGGGGCGATCAGGGCGAACGCCCCCCCTACATATACCGGCAGCGGGATGGAGGCCGGGTCCCGCTGCGGTATTGGGAACGGGTTGGAGAGCGGTGCAGCACGGCGGGGGACGAGGAGAGAGAGGAGCGTCCTGACGCGCGTACAGTGACCTCTGATCTGAGCACGCCCCCTCCTTCCTGTACGCGCGTCAGGGCGCTCTCTCTCTGTCTTCGTCCTCCGCCTCGCTGCACCGCTCGGAACCCGTTCCCAATATCGCGGCGGGACCCGGCCTCCATCAATGATTAGGTGTGTGTGTGTGTCCCATTTCTCCCCCCTCCTCTCTTCTCCCAGCATTGTGTCCCTGCATTCTGTTGCCTCATTCAGTGTGCTATAATGTGCACTTCGGCTCATACAATGTGCTATAAAGTGAATTTTGGCTCATACAGTGTGCTATATTGTGCACTTCGGCTCATACAGTGTGCTATAACATTGGCTCATACAGTGTGCTATAACGTTGGCTCATACAGTGTGCTATAAAGTGAATTTTGGCTCATACAGTGTGCTATAAAGTGAATTTTGGCTCATACAGTGTGCTATAAAGTGAATTTTGGCTCATACAGTGTGCTATAAAGTGAATTTTGGCTCATACAGTGTGCTATAAAGTGAATTTTGGCTCATACAGTGTGCGATAACATTGGCTCATACAGTGTGCTATAACGTTGGCTCATACAGTGTGCTATAAAGTGAATTTTGGCTCATACAGTGTGCTATAAAGTGAATTTTGGCTCATACAGTGTGCTATAACGTTGGCTCATACAGTGTGCTATAAAGTGAATTTTGGCTCATACAGTGTGCTATAAAGTGAATTTTGGCTCATACAGTGTGCTATAACATTGGCTCATACAGTGTGCTATAACGTTGGCTCATACAGTGTGCTATAAAGTGAATTTTGGCTCATACAGTGTGCTATAATGTGCACTTCGGCTCATACAGTGTGCTATAACATTGGCTCATACAGTGTGCTATAACGTTGGCTCATACAGTGTGCTATAAAGTGAATTTTGGCTCATACAGTGTGCTATAAAGTGAATTTTGGCTCATACAGTGTGCTATAAAGTGAATTTTGGCTCATACAGTGTGCTATAAAGTGAATTTTGGCTCATACAGTGTGCTATAACATTGGCTCATACAGTGTGCTATAACGTTGGCTCATACAGTGTGCTATAACGTTGGCTCATACAGTGTGCTATAAAGTGAATTTTGGCTCATACAGTGTGCTATAAAGTGAATTTTGGCTCATACAGTGTGCTATAAAGTGAATTTTGGCTCATACAGTGTGCTATAACGTTGGCTCATACAGTGTGCTATAAAGTGAATTTTGGCTCATACAGTGTGCTATAATGTGCACTTCGGCTCATACAGTGTGCTATAACATTGGCTCATACAGTGTGCTATAACGTTGGCTCATACAGTGTGCTATAAAGTGAATTTTGGCTCATACAGTGTGCTATAAAGTGAATTTTGGCTCATACAGTGTGCTATAAAGTGAATTTTGGCTCATACAGTGTGCTATAAAGTGAATTTTGGCTCATACAGTGTGCTATAACGTTGGCTCATACAGTGTGCTATAAAGTGAATTTTGGCTCATACAGTGTGCTATAACGTTGGCTCATACAGTGTGCTATAATGTGAATTTCAGCTCATACAGTGTGCTTCAATGTTGAATTTCTTTGTAAGAATATCCTAATGTCTATCCCATGCATGTTTAAATTGCCCTACTGTCTTATCCTCTACCACCCCTGATGGAAGGAATGGCGATTTGGCAGTCTGTATCACCAGTGCGCAGGGTTCTCTCCACTAACTGGCAACATTTTATTAGTAATGGCAACAATAGGAAATTTTAGAAGCGAACGGGAAGGGCATTACTAAGTGGGAGGGGCTATGATTAGGGGGAGGAGTCATAATTCTTAAACCGCCCCCCCTAAAAGTTAAGTCTAGATCCGCCACTGAGCAGCGCTAATAGCTGCATTGTGTAGGGATGTTCCCGGTGACTGGAAGGAAAGGAGATTGACGGCAGCAGCTAGGGGACTCTGTGATCAGCTACGCATATCCCTGTGAGAATCGGTGGATGATGGCAGCAGCTAGGGGACTCTGTGATCAGCTACGCATATCCCTGTGAGAATCGGTGGATGATGGCAGCAGCAGCAGAGACAATTGAGGCTGTGTTTAGGGACATCTTCTGGCATCCAAGGACAGTGATGAAGCTACTCACCTCCCAGTGTAGGAGGGTCAGGAAGCACCTCCTCCTTTAGAGCTGCAGCTGGTGAGCAAAGAGGACAGATCACACTCTCCTAGGGCAGTAACTGTGACAGGGGGATACATTAGCAGGGGACACTGCCTAAAGGCTGCTGAAAGTAAGGCAGAAGTAAATAGGCATCACACTAAGTGAGAGAGACTTTGACACTACTTCTAATATCTGTGACTTATATGTTGACTAACAGCAGGAGACCCTTTTACCCTCCCCTACCTGGCAGGGTTGCTTTGTAGTCTACTAGTGCAGCACAAAGTGAGTTAATAAAGCGTCCGCATTTCAGGGAACATATTGATACAGTATTCAGCTGTTATTGCCTGTGGAGGAGACCCAGAAACTTTTGGAAGCCCCTCCCTGCCATCCTTCTATATGTAAAGTACAGTACATTAAGGCTCAGAACTTGCTAAACTGGGAAATGTAATAAGGAACTTCTGAGTACTCCAACGAGAACTGTGTAACTGGCCATAAGTAGTATATGGGGCCCCAGCGCTGAGATTTGTTATATTTTAATGCATTGTTTTGTGTAAAACATTATTTAGATTGTATTTGTGTTTTGCATTTAAATTGGCTTAGAACAATAAGGGTCTGATATGTCTTTGTATAATTTAATTCTAACTAAGAGAAATTGTTTGACTACCTTATTGATAACCATCCATTGGCAGGTTGTATTTGTCTGTGCTGTGTGAGACTTCAGATCAGCAAATTGAGTTCCAGCATAATAAACTGATTAATTTTGCCTTTTGTAAGCGATATTGAAAATTGTATTATTTTATTTCAAAACTGAAAACTGTTTTAATTGAGTCCACTTGTTTAATGCAAGATTCAGAAACCTTGTTACCACTTACTGAAGAAGCAGAAAACCCATGCCAACAGACCAATTATTACTAGTAAGGCATATATTCAATACTCTACACTAACATCATACTTCCCTGGGTGTTACATAATGAAATCAGAATGATGTATTAAAAAAATCGATGTTTCGGGGTGTAACCCCCTTTGTCAATATAACACCAGAGGTAACTGTTGTTCTGGTGTTATCTTGACAAAGGGGGTTACACTACGAAACTTTGATTTTTTTAATACATCATTCTGATTTCATTATATGCAAGTCTCTGAGTGCCATCTATTGTATGTGACAGTGTGTATATATACATACAGCCACTCACACATTGCCACACACACATACACACACACACACTGCCACTCACAGTATACACACACATCACACACAACACTAATCTATGCGCCATGCCGGAGCCCGGTGTGTGCCCTCCTGTATGCACTGTCACTGCCCCGGCGCTTTTCCCTGTCAGTCCCCTCTCCCAATCTTACATATTCCTCCGGAGTCACTGCTTCATAACTTGAGCCGCAGCAGCAGGTGAGAGGGGAAGTGGAATCTGCGCCGGAGATAGGCAGCAGGGTTGTGAGGAGGCGGGTGCACCGCTTGTCAGTGCTGGGATGCCCCACCTCCTCCGCTACCGCTGAGCTAACGGGTGCTGGCGCCGGCTGGATGTATAAATGGAGCGGCTGGGCAGAGCTCCGGAGGCAATGGAGAGGTCAGCGTGCCCCTTCAGAGCAGGCGCCCGGCGGCGGCCGACTCCATTGTCTCCGATACTTCCGCCACTGACTTGGAATACATCCAGTTAAATGCACTGAATGACCCTACCCCCACCCCGCACACACTTATTCTTCTACCAGACATTTGTCATTTTAAAATGATAACATAATACCTACAAAATGGAATGATAACTGTGGGGCAGATTTATTAAGCTCGGTGAAGTGATAAAGTGGAAGGTGATAACGCACCAGCCAGTCAGCTCCTAACTGTCATTTTTTAAACCCAGCCTGTGATATGGTAGTTAGGATCTGATTGGCTGGTCCTTTATTACCTTCCACTTTATCCCTTCACCGAGCTTAATAAATCTGCCCCTCAATGTCAACATGAAGATAGCATTCTTGAAAAAAAATAATTATACATCAATTTAAAAATCAACCCAACTTTAAAACTTTACACTGTACTTGTTTTCAAATGGCAACTTTTGTTTTTTAATTCCTGCTACTATAAACACAAATAGCGGGAGGTCAACAGAATTAGAGCTAGTCGTTTTAAAGATTGATGATCAGACTAAAGGAAGAATCCTAGAGAGTGCAATTTTCGAGTTAAAGTACTCTTAATATAAATTACTGGTGATAATTGCTCAGCAGCCAAAGTTCCATTAAAATAATTACTGAATTACCTTTTTGTTGGTGTGCATTTAGGGACACTCCAGATTTGGCTGTGTTCATGCACATACTAATTATACAGAAGTTAGATAAGGGTGTTTCCTAGACACTTGTTATTCACCCAGTTGCGTACTAGACAAAGTCAAGCTAAATAGTTTTTAGGAAGAGGAGAATGATCAGTGGTGCAATCAAGTGGGATTAGCACTGCAGTTTGTTATTTTCTATTTGTTGGAGGAGATGTAGTGATTACTGTACATTACAAATAAATAGCCACATACTTTGGAGCTGCCCTCTGCTTTTTGATAATGTATAAGTGCAGTGTGACCCATAAACGTAGTAACCACCTCCTAAATTGCCATGGATGGTGTGGCAAAAGATCATTACAAAATTGTTGAAGCAAGACTCTATACTGTAGACAGTAGCGGATCTTGCCACGGGCAAGCAGGACTTTTGCCCGGGGCGCCGTCTTCCGGAGGGCGCAGGGCGCCATCCGGAGGGCGCCGCACCAGGGCAAGATCCGCTGCTGCTGTGTGCCCCCCGCTGCCCGCTGCCCCCCTGCTGCCGCTGCCCCCCCGCTGCCGCTGTGAAGGGAAACTAGACGCGTACGCGTCTAGTTTCCCTTCGTGGAGAGGTCCATTACTGTGCGGTACGCGATGACGTCATCGCGCACCGCACAGCAAAGGTCCTCTCCACGAAGGGAACTAGACGCTACGCGTCTAGTTTCCCTTCGTGGAGAGGACCTTTGCTGTACAGACTTTTTCAGTCTGTACAGGGGGCGTAAATGACCACGCCCCCTGTACGAAGCCACGCCCCCTATTGCCGCCCGGGGCGCACAGAGCGCCAGAACCGGCCCTGACTGTAGATTAAAATTGATAAAGATGAATTTAAAATATATTTCCAGGTATAATTAAGGGGGGTACTCACGGAGCGATATTCTAAGCAATCTGACTAGATTGCTTAGAATTTAAGCAGGATCGCTCTGTGTGTACCCCCTACAGCGATAGCGATGCGCAGCCCCGCGCATCACTATCGCTGCTGCTAGATTGGCCTGCCGTGCAGGCCAATCTAGCGGGTCGCTCACTTCACCTGCTGGGTGAAGTGAGCGGCCACCCTGTCCTCCCCCCGCATGCTCAGCACAGATCGCGCTGTGCTGAGCGGCGGGAGAGATGTGTGCTGAGCGGTTCGCTCAGCACACATCTCTCCCGAATCGGCCCGTCTATATGGGCCTTAACTTGTATATATAGAACCAATATACTATTTTAGTAGTAGGAGAAAAATATTCACAATTAAATATGTGATATGTATTTGTTTGGCCTATTAGATGTAGAGATGTACGGCGGACACTTGGGTTTTGGGTTTTGGTTTTGGATCTGGATCTCTATTTGTGTTTTGGATTTGGATTGGTTTTGGCAAAACCACCTTTTTGGGTGTTTTTTTTGGATCTGCATTTTTTTGAAAACAAACATAAAAACAGCTAAAATCACAGAATTTGGGGGTATTTTTGATCCTACGGTATTATTAACTTCAATAACACTCATTTCCAGTCTATTCACCTCACACCTCAGAATATTGTTTTTAGGCCAAAAGGTTGCACCGAGGTAGCTGGATGACTAAACTACAGTAAGTGACACAAATGGGCGGCACAAACACCTGGCTCATCTAGAAGTGGCACTGTAGTGTCAGACAGGATGGCTGTTTTAAAAACTAGGCCCCAAAGAGCACATAATGCAAAGAAAAAAAAAGAAGTGCACTATGGAATTGTCCTTGGGCCCTCCCACCCACCCTTATGTTGTATAAACAGGACATGCACATTTTAACAAACCAATCATTTCAGCGAAAGGGTCTGCCACATGACTGTGTCTGAAATCATTGGTTTGGTTGGGCCCCCACAAAAAAAGAATCAATTAACACCCCCACAAGAAAAGAAGCAATTAATCCCTCCTTGCACAAACTGGCTCTACAGAGGCAAGATGTCGTCCTCATCCTCTGATTCCTCACCCCTTTCAGTGTGTACATCCTTATCCTCACAGAGTATTAATTCGTCCCCACTGGAATCCACCATCACAGATCCCTGTGTACTTTTTGGAGGCATTTGCTGGTAAAGGTCTTCCCGGAGGAATTTATAATTCATTTTGATGAACATCATCTTCTCCACATTAAGTGGAAGTAACCTCCTACGCTGATTGCTGTCAAGGTTACCGGCTGCACTAATCACTCTTTCGGAGTACGCACTGGGGGGGGGGATGGGCTAATCCTCCAAAATTCTTTTAATGGTGACAGCATCATATGCAGTGACAGCAGACATGTCAGTAATAGTTGGCAGCTCCTTCAGTCTGGACCAGATGTCAACACTAGCTCCTGACTGCCCTGCATCACTGCCAGTGGGTGGGCTAGGAAAAGTTATTCTTTTCCTCACAGCCCCAGTTGCGGGAGAAAAAGAAGGAGGAGCTGTTGACGGGTCATGTTCCGCTTGAGTTGACAATTTTCTCACCAGCAGGTCTTTGCACCTCTGCAGACTTGCGTCCACCGGAAAGAGAGATACAATGTAGGCTTTAAAGAATAGGATCGAGCACGGTGGCCAAAATGTAGTGCTCTGATTTCAACAGATTGACCACCCTTGAATCCTGGCAAAGCGAATAAAGGGCTCCGTACACAAGTCCCACATACTTTGCAGAATCGCTCCATCTTAGCTCCTCCTTCAATTTCTCCAGGTACTTCTACAAAAGCCTGATGAGGGGAATGACCTGATTGAAGCTTATAGTATCTGAACTGACTTCACGTGTGGCAAGTTCGAAGGGTTGGAGAACCTTGCACAACATGGAAATCATTCTCCACTGTGCTTGAGTCAGGTGCATTCCCTCTCATTTGCCTATATCATAGGTGGATGTATAGGCTTGAATGGCCTTTTGATGCTCCTCCATCCTCTGAAGAATATAAAGTGTTGAATTCCACCACGTTACCTCTTGCTTCAGGTGATGGCAGGGAAGGTTCAGGAGAGTTTCCTGGCACTCAAGTTTCGCTGAATTTCGAAAGTGGCCACCGACAGCATCTCCTCCATGCCCCCGTCATTTTTCCAAAAAATCCTGCACCACCAAATTAATTGTAAGTGCAAAACATGGGATGTGCTGGAATTTGCCCCGATGTAATGCATGCACAATATTGGTGGCATTGTCAGATATCACAAATCCCCAGGATAGTCTAAGTGGGGTAAGCCATTGTGCGATTATGTCCCTCAGGTTCTGCAAGAGGCTGTCAGTGGTGTGCCTCTTATGGAAATGGGTGATACACAGCGTAGCCTACCTAGGAATGAGTTGGCATTTGTGAGATGCTGCTGCTGGTTCCGCTGCTGTTGTTGTTACTGAAGGCAATACCTCTACCCAGTGGGCTGTCACAGTCACGTAGTCCTTAGTTTGCCCTGCTCCACTTGTCCACATGTCCGAGGTTAAGTGGACAGTGAGTACAATTGCATTTTCAGGACACTGAGGACACTTTTCTTAATGTCCCTGTACAGTCCGGGAATCGCTTGCCTAGTGAAGTGGAATCTAGATGGGATTTTGTTCCAGGGACACGTCCATCAACTGTCTAAATCCCACTGCACTAATTGTGGATATCGGATGCACGTCAAACACCAGCATAGTTGTTATGGCCTCAATAATCCGCTTTGAAACCGGGTGACTGCTGTCATGTTTCAACTTCCTCACAAAGGACAGTTAGACAGTTAATTGCTTAGTTGAAGTAGTACAAGTGGTCTTCTGACTTTCTCTCTGGGATGTCGATCGACTCCCAGCAGCAATAACAACAGCAGCAGCAGCAGACGTACCACTCAAGGATCCTCCAGAGGAATCCTGGATAGGAGAGGACTTGTAAGTCATGCCAGTGACATGGCTTGCAGGACTACTTACATTCCTGACTGAGGAGGAAATTAATGTTGAGGGAGTTGGTGGTTTGGATTGCAGGAGCTTGGTTACAACAGGAAGAAGGGATTTAGGTGTCAGTGGACTGCTTACGTTATCACCCAAAGTTTCTGAACTTGACAATGACTTCTGATTAATGTGCTCCAGGTGAAGTGCAGATGGAGCCGCGCTCATCTAAGGTGGCTCCATTGCAGGTGTACACTCCTGGCATGATTAGGCAATCTGTCAGCCTAGTCACGCCAGGAGTGCACAGAGGTGCTTCATTCTGAGCGTCTCTGTTTGGTGTGAATTTGGCGCATCTACATTGCGGGCGTTTGTGCTCGGTCGGCTGGAGACTCTCTCGGCGGTAGGCTAGTCACAAACGGAGCCATGACTAGCGTGGCTCCATCTGTATAAGGGAGAATGTTCCTAAGTGGTTATCATCCTTACCCCTACTTATTATGGATAGACAAAAGCAACACACGATTTGACACTTGGGGCCAAATGTAATAGAGTGAGAGTTTCAGAAAGTAAAAGATTTGGTAAGGTTTTGCAGTTTTTTTTAAAGTGGTAATCATATACACAGCAAGATCAACCTGGTTTTGTAGTGTAAATGATTGCCACTTTAAAAAAAAACAGAAAAACCTTACCAAGTCTCTCACTCTCTGAAACTCGCACTCTATTACATTTGGCCCCTGTTGTCCGGATTTGTGGAGAAATAATATCACACTGAAGAGGTGGTTTTTTTGGAGGTATTTTGCCCTGGCATGACAATGGGCTTTTTCATCCCATGGACATCAATTGTCTTCACTGGAGCCTTATTCAAACAAACTACATCACCATCAGAATCCTCATCATCAACTTCACGCACAGCGCCAGCTACACCAATATCCTCCTCATCAACTGGACTTGCGGTGCTCCTCCCAGCACTTGCAGGGGGTATGGAAATGGTGGTAGGAGCCTCCTCTTTCCATACAGTCTTGGGAAGGTCAGGCCTAGACATCGCAACTTCAGACACACTTGGGCTTTCCTTGGGGATTTGTGATGGGTGGTCTTCAGTTTGCCGGCTGATCCCAGCGCACAGTATACTGGCGCCAGAATCCCGACACCTGGCATACCAACACTTTTTTTCCCTCTTGGGGGTCCACGACCCCCCTGGAGGGAGAATAGATAGCGTGGCGCGTGTGCCAGCAGCGTTACAAGTGCAGCGAGCCCGCAAGGGGCTCATTTGCGCTAGCCCATCTGTCAGTATTCTGGCGGTCGGGATTCCAGCACCGGTATGCTGGTCGCCGGGAGCCCGGCCACCGGCATACCCTACTACACCCATTTGTGATATCTCTGAATGCACAGTTGTTTTTCCTGTGCTTTAACAAGCTTAATTTTTACATTTTTCCATCCTCATGAGAAGCTGAGCCACCAGTCATGAACATAGCCCGAGGCCTTAGCCCTTCCTTGCCAGTTCGTGTTGTGAATGGCATATTGCCAATTTTACATTTCTCATCAGATAATTTCTTTCTTCTGATTATTAATTTTTGCTTGTTGGATTTTACATGCCCTCTATGACATTTGACATTGGCCTTAGCAGATGACATTGATGGAACTGCATCATCAATGTCATGACTGGTGGCAGCAGCATCTTCAGCACTAGGAACTGGAAGTGGTTCCTGATCTTCCACTATATTTCCTCCAAATTTTTGTTCTTCATTTCACAGAAAAGCACCCCTTTATTATTACAGCACACAGAACAGTGCCCCTTTATTTTCACAGCAGCCCTTTATTTTTACAGCATACAGGACCAGTGTACTTTTGTTTTAACAACAGCACCCCAGTATTTTTACAGCATACAGGGCTATTGTACTTTTATTTTAACAACATCCCTGTATTTTTACAGCATACAGGACCAGTGTACTTTTATTTTAACAACAGCAACCCTGAATAAATACAGCATACAAGACAAGGCCAGTGTGCATTTTTTTTAAAGCACCCCTGTAGTTTTACAGCATACAACACAGGGCCAGTGTACATTTATTTTAACAACAGCACCCCTGAATTTTGACAGCATACAACACAGGGACAGTGTAATTGAATTTTAACAACAGCACCCCTGTATTTTTAATGCATACAGGGCCAATGTACTTTTATTTTAACAATAGTACCCATGTATTTTTACAGCATACAGAACCAGTGTACTTTTATTTCAACAACAGCAACCCTGAATTTTTACAGCATACAAGACAGGGCCAGTGTACATTTATTTTAACAGCAGCACCACTTAATTTTTACAGCATGCAAGACATGGCCAGTGTACATTTATTTTAACAACAGCACCCCTGAATTTTTACAGCATTCAAGACAGGGCCAGTGTAATTTTATTTTAACAACAACACCCCTGTATTTTTACAGCATACAGGACCAGTGTACATTTATTTTAACAACAGCAACCCTGAATGTTTACAGCATACAATACAGGGCCAGTGTACATTTATTTTAACAACAGCACCCCTGAATTTTTACAGCATACAAGACAGGGCCAGTGAACATTTAGTTTAACAACAGCACCCCTGAATTTTTACAGCATACAAGACAGGCCAGTATAATTTTATTTTAACAACAGCACCCCTCTATTTTTACAGCATACAAGACAGGGCCAGTGTAATTTTATTTTAACAACAGCACCTCTGTATTTTTACAGCTTACAGGACCAGTGTACTTTTATTTTAACAAGAGCACCCCTGTATTTTTACAGCATACAAGACAGGACCAGTGTACATTTATTTTAACATCAGAACCCCTGAATTTTTACAGCAAACAAGACGAGGCCAGCACCCCTGTATATTCACTGCATACAGGAGGACAGTTCCCCTGTCCCCTGTACAACACAGTGACAGCCAGTACAGCAACACCCATGTACAACGGCACCCCTAACAATACATGAAACACCAGTGACAGCCAGGACAGCACCCCTAACATCACAGGGACACCACACTGACAATAACAGCACCCCTACAGAGCACACACTGACACCACCCAACGCCACCACCCACAGAGGTCTGTCTGCCTCACTCTCCAAGTCTGGAGTGAAAATAGCAGTGATGCACAGCTGGTTATATGGAATCCAATACTCTCAAGAATCTGACAGCAAGATGATGACATTTTGCCTCGTTCTGGGATCTGAGTCTGGCAGGAAGTCCCAAGCTGAACTCGGATCTAGGCTCGGAACGTGAAGTTCGGGGGGTGGGTTCAGTTCTCTTAGAACCAAACCCACTCATATCTAATTAGATATAGAGATGTGCACTGGAAATTTTTCGGGTTTTGTGCTTTGGTTTTGGATTCAGTTCCATGGCCCTGTTTTGGACTCGGATGCATTTTGGCAAAACCTCCCTGAAAATTTTTTGTCGGATTTGGGTGGTTTTTAAAAAAAAAAAACCCTCAAAAACAGCTTAAATCATAGAATTTGGGGGTAATTTTGATCCTATAGTATTATTAACCTCAATAACCATAATTTCCACTTATTTCCAGTCTAGTCTGAACACCTCACACCTCACAATACTAGTTTTAGTACTAAAATTTTCACCGAGGTCACTGGATGACTAAGCTATGCGACCCAGGAGGGCGGCACAAACACCTGGCCCATATAGGAGTGGCACTGCAGTGTCAGACAGGATGGCACTTCAAAAAATTGGCCCCAAACAGCACACAATGCAAAGAAGAGAGAACAAGAGGTGCACTGTGGTTGCTGGACCGCTAAGCTAAGCGACACAAACACCTCAATATCACTGGAATTATTTGTTCTAATCAATGGTATTATTGTTCCAAATCACTGGAAGAAAATGACAAAATCACTGGAATTATTTGTTCTAATCAATAGTATTATTGGTCCAAATCACTGGAAGAAAATGACAAAATCACTGGAATTATTCATTCTAACCAATGGTGTTATTAGTGGAAGAAAATGACAAAATCACTGGAATTAGTCGTAAACATTTGTAGAAAGTCGCTGCTTTCTGATTAAAGAAATGTATATATTGGTAGATGCTCAATTAGCTTAGTGATATCATTCAGGTGCTCGAAAGGGAGGGGTATTTCTAAGCAAGAAAAAAAAAACATTTGTTTCCCCCAGCACCCTGAATGATAACCGTAACCAGATTTAAATTCCACATAATAATAGAATTCAGAGATCTTCGTCACATATTTGCGCAAATGTGTGAATAAGCCCCAAAGCCGCATCAAGGCGTCTCTGTATATGTGGGGTCCCTAGCGCTATATCTAGGTGCAGGGTGTGGCACCCCAAAACACCAGCATAAGCCAGAAAGCCTAGCGTAGCATACCAGTGAAAAAACTATAGTGTTAATAAATTAGTATTTAGGAAGCCGAAGCTATAGAGAAAGTGATACAAAAATGAAATGCAATTAAAATAGAGAAATAGTGTTAAAAAATTAATAAGTGTAAAGTGTTAATAGAATGTAAGGGTATGCCACACTAAGGCCATCCAGCTCAGCCAGTCCAGAGGCACCACACCTCACACCTCCATTACCCCAATCTGGGTCTAAGATTAACCAGCAAGGAGCCACATGATATTGGCCCCTTACTACAATATGTCTAAGCTAAGAGCTACCTACCTTGTAGCAACCCCATAATGCTCCATGTGGCATGTCAGGGCCTGCACCTCCTCCTAATGCAGGAACCTCTCTGCCTCTCACAACAAACATATATATTGGTAGATGCTCAATTAGCTTAGTGATATCATTCAGGTGCTCGAAAGGGAGGGGTATTTCTAAGCAAGAAAAAAAAACATTTGTTTCCCCCAGCACCCTGAATGATAACCGTAACCAGATTTAAATTCCACATAATAATAGAATTCAGAGATCTTCATTACACATATTTGCGCAAATGTGTGAATAAGCCCCAAAGCCGCATCAAGGCGTCTCTGTATATTTGGGGTCCCTAGCGCTATATCTAGGTGCAGGGTGTGGCACCCCAAAACACCAGCATAAGCCAGAAAGCCTAGCGTAGCATACCAGTGAAAAAACTATAGTGTTAATAAATTAGTATTTAGGAAGCCGAAGCTATAGAGAAAGTGATACAAAAATGAAATGCAATTAAAATAGAGAAATATTGTTAAAAAATTAATAAGTGAAAAGTGTTAATAGAATGTAGGGGTATGCCACACTAAGGCCATCCAACGCAGCCAGTCCAGAGGCACCACACCTCACACCTCCATTACCCCAATCTGGGTCTAAGATTAACCAGCAAGGAGCCACATGATAATGGCCCCTTACTACAATATGTCTAAGCTAAGAGCTACCTACCTTGGAGCAACCCCATAATGCTCCATGTGGCATGTCAGGGCCTGCACCTCCTCCTAATGTAGGAACCTCTCTGCCTCTCACAACAAACATATATATTGGTAGATGCTCAATTAGCTTAGTGATATCATTCAGGTGCTCCAAAGGGAGGGGTATTTCTAAGCAAGAAAAAAAAACATTTGTTCCCCCCAGCACCTGAATGATAACCGTAACCAGATTTAAATTCCACATAATAATAGAATTCAGAGATCTTCGTTACACATATTTGCGCAAATGTGTGAATAAGCCCCAAAGCCGCATCAAGGCGTCTCTGTATATTTGGGGTCCCTAGCGCTATATCTAGGTGCAGGGTGTGGCACCCCAAAACACCAGCATAAGCCAGAAAGCCTAGCGTAGCATACCAGTGAAAAAACTATAGTGTTAATAAATTAGTATTTAGGAAGCCGAAGCTATAGAGAAAGTGATACAAAAATGAAATGCAATTAAAATAGAGAAATAGTGTTAAAAAATTAATAAGTGAAAAGTGTTAATAGAATGTAAGGGTATGCCACACTAAGGCCATCCAGCTCAGCCAGTCCAGAGGCACCACACCTCACACCTCCATTACCCCAATCTGGGTCTAAGATTAACCAGCAAGGAGCCACATGATAATGGCCCCGTACTACAATATGTCTAAGCTAAGAGCTACCTACCTTGGAGCAACCCCATAATGCTCCATGTGGCATGTCAGGGCCTGCACCTCCTCCTAATGCAGGAACCTCTCTGCCTCTCACAACAAACATATATATTGGTAGATGCTCATTGGTAGACTGATGTTTTTGGGATTATGGAGACATAATGTTTTTGAATATAAATCCTAAAGCAGGTGGTGTATTAGAGCAAAAGAGTGCAAGAGACCAACCATGCAGATTCTGAAATATTATGACAAAATGTTACTGTATTTCATAAGCACTCATTCCTAACTCTGCTAAGTACTGTTTGGTATACTGTATCTGGCTTCCATGAGGTTGAACATTATTTCATCTTCCATTGACCTTTTTGAAAGTGGTAGAAGTTATTGATTTCCCCCCCCCTATTTTTAATTTTCTCCTGCATAGCCCAGTAAAATGTTGCAATGTTAAGTATTGACTTGTGCCTTCTGGGGGTCCACTTCTTCACCAAACCCAGCCAAATCTCATCCTAACCCTCTGTTCCATGTTCTCTATGTACCCCATCTGAGTAACCCATGTCTGTCTACCCCTCCCCTTTAGATTGTAAACTCTCACGAGCAGGGCCCTCTTCCCTCATTTGCTTATCCTTTGTCTTACTTTAATAATCTTCAACTGTACCACATCCAGCAGTCTTCTGCCACCTGATATATATTCCAGTGTCATCTGCTGATGTAACTATGTGTATTTACCCTGTACTTGTCCAATACTGTCATCAACTGTAAGTTGCTGTTTTCCTGTTTTGATTATTTGTTTATGTACTCTGTAATTGGGCGCTGCAGAACCCTAGTGGCGCCATATAAATAAAGAATAATAATAATAATAATAATAATATATGGTATATAATCCCCTGGTGTATCTCACACATCACACAGTACAGTATATAGGGTGTATAATCCCCAGGTGGATCTCACACATCGCTCAATACAGATTACAGGATGTATAATCACCAGGTGTATAACACAAGTCGCACAGTACAGTATACATACTGGTCACAACAATGCAGCAGATATTGAGCACTGATCAGGATACTAGAAGTGAAACAGAGCTATAAGATAGAGCAATGGCCTACTGTGTACTGTACTATATATGTATACTGCTGGTCACCAAAATGCTGCACTGTCCTACTATATACTGCTCACAATAATGTAGCACAGATATGGAATGGATATTTGCAGTGACACAGAGCTGCAAGATACAACAGCAATGGCCTAATGTACTGTACAACAATATATTGTTGGGCACCAAAATGCTGCACTGTAATACTATATATACTGCTCACAAAAATGCAGCACATATATGGAATGGATACTTGCAGTGACACAGAGCTGCAAGATACAGCAATGGCCTACTGTACACAACTATATACTGTTGGGTCACCAAAATGCTGAACTGTAATACTATATATATACTGCTCACAAAAATGCAGCACAGATATGGAATGGACACTTGCAGTGACACAGAGCTGCAAGATACTGCAATGGCCTACTGTACACAACTATATACTGTTGGGTCACCAAAATGCTGCACTGTAATACTATATATACTGCTCACAAAAATGCAGCACAGGTAGGGAATGGATACTTGCAGTGATACAGAGCTGCAAGATACAGCAATGGCCTACTGTACTGTACTACTATAAGTAAAATTATATACTGGTGATCCCCAGTCCCCACAATAAAGCACACTGAGCACAGATATGGAGCGTTTTCAGGCAGAGAACGTAGATATTTGCAGCACACTGAGCACAGATATTTGCAGCACACTGAGCATAGATATTTGCAGTACACTGAGCACAGATTATGGAACTTTTCAGGGAGAGAACGCAGCCACGTCCTCTCCGTTCAATCTCCAATGCACGAGTGAAAATGGCGGCGACGCGCAGCTCTTTATATAGAATACGAATCTCGCGAGAATCCGACAGCGGGATGATGACGTTCGGGCGCGTTCGGGTTAACCGAGCAAGGCAGGAAGATCTGAGGCTGCCTCGGAAACGTGTAAAATGGGTGAAGTTCGGGGGGGGGTGTTCGGATCTCGGCGAATCAAACCCGCTCATCTCTAATTAGATATAATAGTTTTTAGTGTATACCTGTATATCTATTTGGTTTCTAATTTTAAAAGCACTGTTTGTACAGTATATCTCTTTTTCAGTATGAGCTTGTAAGGATATCTTTGCTTAGTTAAACTTGTCAATTTACTGTTTCCCATTCATTTTAGGTGTTATACTAAGTTTTGTATTTGTTTATAAGTTATTCATGTACTGTATTCTAGCATACTTTTATTATAGTGGTGGACAACATGTGGTTCTGCAAGCCTTCCTCTACAGTACCCAGCAGAGAAAGAAGTAGCCAGAAGAGATAGTTGTAAACGTGGGTGTAGTATCAGTGGCCGGCGGCCGGGATCCCGGGGGCCAGAAATACCGGCGCTGGTATCCTGACCGCTGGCATACCGACAGCTGGGCGAGCACTAATGAGCCCCTTGCTGGCTCGCCATGCTGCTGGCACGGTGGCATGCTACGCGCACCATGCTATTTATTGTCCCTCCAGGGGGGGCGTGGACCCCCAAGATGGAGAATATATGTCAGCATGCCGGCGGTCAGGATCCCGGCGCCGGTATGCTGGTCGCCAGGATCCCGGCCGGCGGCATACTGAAGACCACCCGTAAAAGTTGGGTAGGTGTGAGGGTCATGCCGGAGAGGTGCAGTGGGCATTAAAGGAGATCTGGGGTACATGTGGGTTTTTTAAATGGCATGTGGCAAGACTTGGGGGGCATATATTATAGTTAAGTCTGACAGACATGTAAGGGGCATGCGGGGAAGGCCTGATGGACAAATCAAGGCCTTGTACAGGAGTCTGATGG
Organism: Pseudophryne corroboree; assembly: GCF_028390025.1. NCBI lineage: Eukaryota > Metazoa > Chordata > Amphibia > Anura > Myobatrachidae > Pseudophryne > Pseudophryne corroboree. The sequence continues at coordinate 365,407,378 of NC_086451.1, read as the reverse complement.
ACAGGTAAGAAGCACGTGGCAAGGTTTATTTGCACATGCCAAGGTCTGATGGGCATGTGTAAAGGAATTATGGACATGCAAGAAGATCCAGTGGGCATGTGCTGGCATGTGGTGTGGTCTGAGTGGTATAAAGGATAATTTTAGAGCACATGTGGGTTTCATGGCTTGCGAGGGTCAAAGGGCATGTGGGTGCATTTTATGGCAAGTCCATGGGCCGGATATAATGACGGCCAAGATCGCTGGAGGTATGAGATGCCGGCCGATCTTGGACATTTTTTTAAAGGGACAATCACTTACAAGGCATGGTTTTGCCTGGTAAGTGATTGCCCCTTTAAAAAACATCCAAGATTGGCCGGCATCTCACACCTTGGGCGAACTCAGGCTTCATTACATCCGGGCCCAGGTCTGAAGGCATGAGGGGTTAATTTAGATCAATTTCTAGGTCTTGGTGTCATGGAAACCCGTAGAACATGGGTCTTCAACCTGCGGCCCTCCAGCTGCTGTGGAACTACACATCCCAGCATGCTCTGCCTCAGTTTTAGCATACCTTAATAGCAAAACTGTGGCAGGGCATGCTGGAATGTGTAGTTCCACAGCAGCTGGAGGGCCGCAGGTTGAAGACCCATGCCGTAGAAGCTCAAAATAATTTCAAGCTGTTTATTCATCCTTGAAAATAAGTGTAATGTGTATCCCTTGCAGCATATGCGGATCAGACTGCCCATCACTGTTTAATACAGTGCTCTAACTGTGTAGCCTAAATATTGTAGGTTTTTGGGTTTGTTATATTGTTTGCTGCACTGGCCATTTTATTTGTGATTTTTTTTTTCTTTTATGTACAGTATTGTGATTATTTCAAATTTAAAATGGTTGCATTTTTATCGTTCTTTTTGCATACTTGAATCGCTGCAGCATGTGTATCCTCTTATTTTTTAAAATACAATTTCTCTAGCATCCATAAGGTATTGGGGACACATTAGTACGATGGGGTATAGACGGGGTCCAAAGGAGCCGGTGCACTATAAATTTCTTCAACTTGGTGTGCTGGCTCCTCCCCTCTATGCCCCCTCCCACAGGCAGTTTAGAAAAAAGTGCCCTCAGGAGAGGATGCTCCAATTCCCAAATATATTCTGTTATCTTCCAAAGTTGGTTGCATTATAAAAACAGAAAACAGAAATACCAAACCAGTGCTATACTGAAAGATTTAAATAAATTGCACACACAATTGATGAGCCAAATGTATGCATTTAATAATTATGTAGCACCTCAAGATGCACTTCACATGTTGAGTACAAACACATTTTCAGCTGTACATAACAACAGTGTAATTTCCATAGAAGCTAGGGCCCTCATTCCGAGTTGTTTGCTCGCTAGCTGCTTTAAGCAGCATTGCACACGCTAGGCCGCCGCCCTCTGGGAGTGTATCTTAGCCTAGCAGAATTGCGAACGAAAGAGTAGCAGAATTGTTACTAAAAAATGTCATGCCGTTTCTGAGTAGCTCCAGACTTACTCCTATCCTGCGATCACTGCAGACTCTTTGGTTCCTGGTTTGACGTCACAAATACGCCCTGCGTTCGGGCAGCCACTCCTCAGTTTCTCCAGCCACTCCTGCGTTTTAGCCTGACACGCCTGCATTTTTAGCACACTCCCGGAAAACGCTCAGTTTCCGCCCAGAAACACCCACTTCCTGTCAATCACTCACCGATCAGCAGAGCGACTGAAAAGCGTTGCTCGGCCCTGTGTAAAATTGCATAGTTTTGTGTGAAATTACTTAGCGCGTGCACCCTGCGGCCCATACGCATGCGTATAACTGCTGGTTTTTAGCCTGATCGTAATTCTGCTAAAAACAGCAACGAGCGAACAACTCGGAATGACCACCTATATTTGAATCAACTCAAAATAAAAGAGAAAGTGCCATGGAGCATCACCTTGAATAATTTATTAAACACTAATAAAATCTCACTTTGCAAAGACCATGAAGAAAAAAACCTAGCATACACTCCTCACAGGAATATGTTGGTCTATTACTAAATATGGCAAACAACAGAGTCATGCAATATGTCACCCAGGTATTTATTTACAGCTGCTACCACTGCCAACCTGTTTCATGAAAATGTCTTGTGCAAGGTTGTTGAAGTGGTTATCCATGTTAGATATTTAAACTCTCATCCACCAATCACATCTTCATTAGCCATTATATAGTTTCTATTTCATTTAAATATACATCACATAACTAAAACATAAAATATGCATAAATAAAACTAGAGGAAAAAAATCATATACAGTACACTAAAGTCTAAATTCATTATAATTTGCTGCTACAAGAGTTTTGTATTTCAAACCTCTATATCGAAACTTAAAGTATCAGAGGGCACTAATTGGCATTGGAACAGTTGGCAATTATGAAACATTCTGTATATTGGATCTTTATATACTGCACAATGGAACATGTACAGCATACTATTGGTACCAGGGGCTGAACAGTGCTTTGCGGGGTGTAATACCTCAGGGGTTGACAGGGTATATCTAAGTGGCTGACAGAGGTATACAGGTGTTGGGTGGCTATGTGACAGTCCTTTCCCCTGAAATGTTGTTCCCCGTACCTTGTCTCATAGTACAGGTTGAGTATCCCATATCCAAATATTCCGAAATACGGAATATTCCGAAATACGGACTTTTTTGAGTGAGAGTGAGATAGTGAAACCTTTGTTTTTTGATGGCTCAATGTACACAAACTGTGTTTAATACACAAAGTTATTAATAATATTGTATTAAATGACCTTCAGGCTGTGTATATAAGGTGTATATGAAACATAAATGAAATGTGTGAATGTACACACACTTTGTTTATTGCACAAATTTATAAAAAATATTGGCTAAAATTACCTTCAGGCTGTGTGTTTAGGGTGTATATATAACATAATTGCATTCTGTGCTTAGATTTAGGTCCCATCATCATAAGATCTCATTATGGTATCTAATTATTCCAAAATACGGAAAAATCCGATATCCAAAATACCTCTGGTCCCAAGCATTTTGGATAAGGGATACTCAACCTGTACTGTGCTCAGAGAGGTAGGATAGATTGATACAAATCAGAACTGAGTCAGCAATTGCAACAGTAAGCTATTTTTGATCTGCAATGAACTCTGGATTTGGGGTAATTGGTTGATTAGGGGATGTTGCTTTGGTTGTAAATCACAAAAAAGAAGAATTTGACATACAAGAAGAACAGGAATATACAATTCACCACAGTTCACACAAGAAAGATCATCCAATATGCAAAAGGCAAACAATTTGAATCACAGAAGAAGAATTGGAATCAGGATGAGAAACAACTGGAGTCAGAAAATTAACATAAAATAATTGTAATCATGAAATAATATCAGACACTATACATTATATTCTACAATGTGATGACAGGAAGAATAATAACAACACGTTCAGTAATCTAAAACACTAACTTTCTAGCTCTCCCTGGCCAAGGTAACAAATATCTTCACTGATAAATAATGTTGGAACTCTGGTTGACGTCTATGGTGCCACAGCATGTCAATTAGGAATGGGCACACCGTAATTGAAGGGATCCTGTGTAACTAGCGAAAGAATAGCAGGATCTCCTGACAATGGCAGTCATGTCACAATAAGGGACTTTTGTGTAGAACAAACTCAGTCTCTTTTTAGTTGCAGGGTTTGATTAACACTTGTATAATTAGTTCAGTCCTTCCAGCAATAACTGTCTGTGTGTGTTGCACAATATTCAGTCCTTTAACACAAGTATTTCTCTTGAACTTGTAATAAACTCAGTCTTTGTTTCAGCTCTCTTTCTATGGGTCTTAATTTGCACAAAATATAGCTGCTTGCTGCACCCTTCTTAAACACTTTCTGGTCTGTAACACAGGTGTCGGAGGCTGAAGGGCACACTTGCCTGTGGCTGACTGTCAATTTCAACAGACCCAGGGAACAGAGTTTTCAGCTGTCTGCTCCAGTTGTAATGTCTCCTCACATTCTCTCAAGATGGCTACGGCATCTGCGCCTCTCAACAGGCATGGCAGTGTCTGGTCCTCCGGCTACTGCGTCTCAACACCCGCACTCCGGCAACACTCAGTTGCTCTTCCTAAGCAGCGCTGCTCTCACCGCTCAGCATCCTGCAGCCATCTCCAACACACAACTCCCACCCTACTCCGCATTCCTGTCTCAAGCTCACACCACGCTCTCCCTTCTTCTTCCCATCAGTCTCCCCTTCTCCCAGCAGGCTTTTTCGAATTAGCTCTCTCTCCTAAGGCCATGTGACCAGACACAGGGCTACAGTTAACTTCTCCTGCCCCAGCATTTCTCCTTCTACGGAGCTGCAGCAAATGTTCTTAAAGGGGCATGCATACCAAGCTTTGGGGTGCCACACTGGGCACCATAGCAAAACTTAGGTAAGGGCCCAGTGATGCACTGTAGCCTCTGAGACAAGCCTCATTAGCAGATTTAGATATACGCAGCAGCAACAAGCCTATGTACAATAGTGAGGTGGACGGTTCACACATTACTTGTGCTAATATCAAAGTAGTTATATTCTTATCATGGACACTGAGGAGCTCCAAATTCCCTCTCAGTCTGTGGCTGACACATGAAATAATCGCCAGTCCTGGTAACTACTACCTCTGCAACTGTGTGACATCAAAATGCTGGGCAAGGCCTTATTGCAATATGAGTGCTTTATATAGATGCTGGTAAGAGAGGTGGAAGATGCAGCAGGACCTCTGACCTTCTGGGCTGTCAGACATGTCTTCCCCCTGCCGATCCCCCCTATGGACATCCCTTGTCAGACATAAGTTTGCTAGGAACGCCTACAGTATGCCACTTGAAAACATTTTCCTTAACAGAGGGAAGAACAAAGTAGAGGAATTAAGTGTGCCATTTTACTGACTTTATCAACTTTAACCCAGACAGAAATGAATCCATTAGACATGGGTTAAGTCCACATATATAACAGCATCATGGGTCCCAATGGCTGATCTCTGGAACTTTTTCTGCAAGCAGAGGTTAAGTATGTATGACCTTATAAAACTTCTAATGTCATGCCTAAAAGATGGCCAACAAAAGTATTGGGATAAAACGCTGACGGTTCTCAAGTCTCCTGTGGTATATTTACTAAAGTGTAAGTTTTTTGAAGTTGAGATGTTGCCCATAGCAACCAGTCAGATTCTAGCTATTATCTAATAAAAGGTGTTAGATAAATGATAAGTAGAATCTGACTGGTTGTTATGGGCAACAGCTCCACTTCTAAAAACCCACACTTTAGTAAATATACCCCTGGGATGCTCTGAGGTCTTACAGTTGTGGGCCTTACTTAAAACAGCCTTTCACAAGAGCTGCACCAAAGCAGTTTGTACAAGAGCTTTACTTTGGCCACATGTATTTACAGTGTCAAATTTATAGTGAGATCGAGAACAATTTCTATCAGACAAGATGATGGGGGTGAGAGGGTCATCTGTCTTGAGGTTCTTGGATCTGGATCTGTATGCTATGGTTTAACATGGGAAAAAACAGTGCAGATCTGGCTTGCCTGACTTTATGATGTAGCTGATTTACCATTAAGCAAATTCCTTTGGTCAATGAAAACTGTCATAGAATATCTGGCTTATTCCAACCGACATCTCCACTTCTTTCCCAATTCTTTGCCACAGCAGAGACTTTTTTAGAAAATAAAGCACATGGGTTCTTATAAGAGAGATCACTTGCAAAAGGATACTTTACCTCCAGCACTCACATCCAATGCTCCCAGACAGCAGCAAAAGCTAACTCAAGGTCCAAGTGACATAGAACGTAGAGTGAAAAACCTTCTTAAGGTGTTAAAAGTAGAGATGAGCGGGTTCGGTTTTACTCGGATTTACCCGAATCTCCTTATTGGCTATCGGACGTCACGTGTTTTGGATAGCCAATAAGAAAAATCCAGAAAATAAGAAATGGCGATAATTCTGGCGTAAAGAACCGAGTAAATCCAAACCCGCTCATCTCTAGTTAAAAGAAAATCTCCTCTGACCATCTGGTAGGATCAGCTTCCTTTATCATCATAGTTGTGAGTGGTACTACACATCTAGTGAAAAAAGAAATTAAATGCTGATAGTAATTGGCAAAGCCAAAGAAACTCTGTTGAGCTTTAAGAGGGACCCAGAAGCCAGAGTAATTTACAGAAAACAAGCCAAGGTCAGGAGGATTGAGAACAACTATATCCAAAATAGACCAGGTCAATGAGACAGAAAATATAATCAGCACAAAGGGTGCAGATAAAATGTGTATGTAAACCCTGATCCACCAATAAGCTAGAAGCTGAATATTAGCCACTGCAATTATCACAGCATCTTGAGACCAAGGAAACTGTTGGAGAGAGAGAGAGGGACTTATCACGTCTCCGTAGCAACCAACCTGTCTGCCGGATATCCCACAACATCACTTGCAGGTGGATTCAGTGTTGCGTTGCTAAGCAACGCAGGCGAGTGAGGCTCTGGCATCTGCACATACTGTAGGACTAGTGTACCGTATATTCCTCATTCATTTATTAATCCTTATACATTATACATTGTTTGCTCTTGTACATGTATCAAATAAAGATAAAGTTAGTGGCAGGCCTCAAAACATGGGACATTATTAATAAATGATTGTGCCGGTGTATATTGTTTTCCTCAATCCTACAATGAAGACAATCATTACACTGTGGAAGTCTCTAAATATATAATATACAATTGGAACTTCTCCACTATAAATCACTTCTTCATACATTTGTACTTATGCATTGTATATCAAAAAATGCAAGGTGCACTCTAGTTTACTTCTAAGTAAAACCAAGAAACGGATCGGTATGAGGAATTTTTACTAGTGTGGGTTTATAGAAGTAGATATGTTGCCCATAGTAACCAATCAGATTTGACTTACTATAATTTAGCTAGCATTTTTTACAAGATAATAGCTAGAATCTGATTGGTTGCTATGGGCAGCATCTTCCCTCCTAAAACCCGCACTTTAGTAAATACCCTAGTTATCAAGAAGTAGATCATCTAAACATCTTTGATAAAAAATATAATCTAAACATTCTTAATAAAAAGAAGATTAAGCATATTATATGTATTGTATATTACTGTATACAGTATATACTACCCTACTTTTTCTTACAGCAGAGACTTGAACAGTATAATGCTTAACCCTCTGCAGAACTCCTGCTCTAATTGCAAACATTCAAAATATGTTTACAATGGAGATGAACGGGTTCGGTTCTCAGAGAACCGAACCCCCTAGAACATCCTATTCTGAGCCCGGATCTGAGTCCGGCTCAGGACTTCCCGCCAGGCTTGGAAACCAGAATGAGGCAAAATGTCATCATCCCGCTGTCGGATTCTCTCGGGTTTTGGATTCCATATAAACAGCCGTGCATCACCGACAATTTCACTCTGGAGTGAGAGAGACAGACCTCTGTCTCTCTGTGGGTGGTGTCGTCCGTGGGGTTAGTGTGTGCTCTTTAGGGGTGCTGCTGCAGTCACTGTGGTGTACCTGTGCAGTGTTAAGGGTGCGGTCCTGGCTGTTACTGGTGTTTCATGTGCTGTACTGGTGCTGCAGCTGTACATGGGTATAGCTGTCCTCCTGTATGCTGTTAAATATAGGGGTGCTGCTATTAAAATAACATTACACTGGCCCTGTAAGCTGTAAAAATTCAGGGGTGCAGCTGTTAAAAATTAAAAGCACACTGCTCCTGTATGCTGTAAAATATAGGGGTACTGCTGTTAAAATAACATTATACTGGCCCTGTATGCTGTAAAAATTCAAGGGTGCTGTTGTTAAAAATTAAAAGCACATTGCTCGAGTATGCTGTAAAATATAGGGGTGCGGTTGTTAAAATAACATTACACTTGCCCAGTATGCTGTAAAAATTCAGGGGTGCAGTTGTTAAAAATTAAAAGCACACTCGTAATGTATGCTGTAAAATATAGGGGTGCTGCTGTTAAAATAACATTACACTGGCCCTGTATGCTGTAATATTTCTAGGGTGCAGTGAAAATCAATGTACACAGGCCCTGTCTTGTATGCTGTAATAATTCTAGAGTGCAGTGAAAATCAGTGTACACTGGCCCTATCTTGCATGCTGTAAAAATTCAGGGGTGCAATGAAAATAAATGTACACTGGCCCTGTCTAGTATGCTGTAATAATTAGAGATGAGTGGGTCGGTTCCCAGAGAACCGAACCCTACTGTACATTACGTCCCGAGCCTGTATCCAAGTCCGGCTCGGGACTTCCTGCCAAACTCAGAAACCAGAACGAGGCTAAATGTCATCATCTCACTTTCGGATTCTCACAGGTTTTGGATTCCATATAAGAAGCCGCACTTCTCTGCCATTTTCACTCTACGGAATTGAAGAGTGTAGTGAGAGCACGTGCCTCCTCAGTGTCTGTGCGGGAAAGTGGTGTGGCGGGTGGTGTGCTTACCTGCTCTTATGTGTCATTCCAGTGCTGTCTTGCGCTGCATCAGTCCAGTGGTGGTGTCTTGTGCTGCATCAGTCCAGTCACAGTGGTGGTGTCCTGTGCTGCCATAAATCCAGTGCTGCTGTATGAGTCCAGTCCAGTGCAGTGGTGCTGTGTTGTGCTGCATCATTCCAGTGGTGATGTCCGGTACTGCCATAAGTCCAGTGGTGGTGTCCTGTGCTGCCATAAGTCCAGTGCTGCTGCTGTATAAGTCCAGTACAGTGGTGCTGTGTTGTGCTGCATCATTCCAGTGGTGATGTCCGGTGCTGCCATAAGTCCAGTGGTTGTGTCCTGTGCTGCCATAAGTCCAGTGCTGCTGCTGTATAAGTCCAGTGCAGTGGTGCTGTGTTGTGCTGCATCAGTCCAGTGGTGGTGTCCTGTGCTGCCATAAGTCCAGTGGTGGTGTCCTGTGCTGCCATAAGTCCAGTGGTGGTGTCCTGTGCTGCCATAAGTCCACCGGTGCTGCCTTATAAGTCCAGTGGTGGTGTCCTGTGCTGCCATAAGTCCAGTGCTGCTGCTGTACAAGTCCAGTGCAGTGGTGCTGTGTTGTGCTGCATCAGTCCAGTGGTGGTGTCCTGTGCTCCCATTGTCCAGTGGTGGTGTCCTGTGCTGCCATAAATCCAGCGGTGCTGCCGTATAAGTCCAGAGGTACTGCCATATAAGTCCAGGGGTACTGCCGTTTAAGAAAAAGAAAAGGGTTTGGAACCTGCAACGCTTGTGAGAGAATTAGTAATAAATGGATACCAACTGTACACTTATTTTATAAGAGAATGTCTCCAATAAAGAAATGTTGGTGGTGCTCCCCATGAGGAAAATGACAACAGTATCATAGAAGATTGTCCTTGCAAGAGAGCAAGGAGACAGAAAGTAACCTTTTGTGGGGGCACTCTTATGTAAATACTTTAGTGATGTTTATTATTTAAAACGTAGCTTTTAATGAGTGTATATTAAAAAATAGTTGTAGGTACCTAAGTTATTTGTTCCTTATAGGTCAAACAACCTGAAATCGCTAAATATATATATAAAAATTTACTTTCAAGAGTCTATCAGTATCATAGAAAAAAATTATTATATGAAAATATTTTCAAAATTCTATCAGCAAACAACCTGGTAAATACCTCAAAAGAAAATTGCTGAAAAGTCTAGAGCACAGGTTCTTAAACTCAGTCCTCAGGACCCCACACAGTACATGTTTTGCAGGTCTCCTCACAGAATCGCAAGTGAAATAATTAGCTCCACCTGTAGACCTTTTAAAATGTGTCAGTAAGTAATTAATACACCTGTGCATTTGCTGGGTTACCTGCAAAACATGCACTGTGTGGGGTCCTGAGGACCGAGTTTGAGAACCACTGTTCTAGAGAAAAGACTGCTGGACAATCTCCAACGGTCTACAATGGGGTGAAAATATTTTAAACAGTCATATATTATCACAATTGGAAGTGTTCAATACTTCAAATCACTACCAGGCAACATATGTAGTCACAGAGCGCCTCAAATTATTGTCACAGACTCAGTCCTGTGGGGGTACTATGTAGGATCAATTTAGCTGAGAAAAGACGCATTTCTGCACAATTTATATCCAGCATATCATATTCCTTCAAAATGTATCCATATAGTCAATATCATCAGTTTAAACATTGATTCTCAAGAGCATTGTTACTGTAACTATATCTGGGTATATTAGACACATAAGGAATTCCTCCAGAATGTATTCATATGGATATAATTAGCAGATGTGCATTACTTGTAAATAGATTTGACAAACTCTGATTGCCTGTAAGTAAAGTCAATTTGAAGCTGTTAGTGCTTTTATACAATGTATCATCCTTTGATATTGTAACAGTATAGCAAGCTTGGTTTCGTTCAGCAATATAGTATCAATGAGTATAGTAGATGACAGACACCAGGGCCGTTTGGCAAGCAAACTTCTACTGCCTTCCCATGTGTGTTCTCACAGTGAATGGGAGGTGAGAGGGTTAAGCTTACCGGCACTTGTTGGATGGAAGAAGAATGGCGTGTCTGCTGTTGGGAGCTGCGGGTCAGAGTGGCTCTGTTAAACGCAGGGTTATTGCAGAGCGACCCGTCCCGCTTCACCCCAATGAGAGGACGCCGGAGATACCTGTAATCAGGAGACAATCTTCTATGGTAAGTTCAGAGGTACTGTCGTATAAGTCCAGGGGTATTGCCGTATAATTCCAGGGGATCTGCTGTATAAGTCCAGGGGTACTGCCATATAAGTCCAGTCCAGTGGTGCAGCCGTATAAGTTCAGAGGTATTGCCGTATAAGTCCAGGGGTACTGCCGTATTAGTCCGGCGGTACTTCTGTATAAGTCCAGTAGTACTGCTGTATAAGTCCAGGGGTACTGCCGTATAAGTCCAGGGGTAATACCATTTAAGTCCAGTCCAGTGGTGAAGCTGTATAAGTCTTGGGGTACTGCCGTATAAGTCCAGGGGTATTGCTGTATAAGTCCAGTCCAGTGGTGCAGCTATATTTGTCCAGGGGTACTGCTGTATAAGTCCAGGGGTACTGGCGTATAAGTCCAGTGGTACTGCTGTATAAGTCCAGGGGTACTGCTGTATAAGTCCAGTCCAGTGGTGCAGCTGTATAAGTCCAGGAGTACTGCCGTATAAGTCATGGGGTACTGCCATACAAGTCCAGGGGTACTGCCATATAAAGTCCAGTCCAGTGGTGAAGCCGTAAAAGTTCAGGGGTACTGCCGTATAAATCTAGTGGTGCTGCCATATAAATCCAGTGGTGCAGCCGTATAAGTCTAGGGGTACTGCCGTATAAATCCAGTGGTACTGCCATATAAGTCCAGTGGAGCAGCCATATAAATTCAGAGGTATTGCCGTATAAGTCCAGGGGTAGTACCCTATAAGTCCAGGGGTACTGCTGTATAAGTCCAGTGGTACTGCCGTATAAGCCCAGGGGTACTGCCATATAAGTCCAGTCCAGTGTTGCAGCCATATACAGTATGTCCAGGGATACTGCCGTATAAGTCCAGGGGTACTACGATATAAGCTCAGGGGTAATGCTGTATAAGTCCAGTCCAGTGGTGCAGCCATATAAGTCCCGGGGTACTGCTATATAAGTCCAGGGGTACTGCCGTATAAGTCCAGTGGTACAGCTGTATAAGTCCAGGGGTACTGCTGTATAAGTCCAGTCCAGTGGTGCTGCTGTATAAGTCCAGGGGTACTGCCGTATAAGTCCAGGGGTACTGACATTCAAGTCCAGGGGTACTGCCATTTAAGTCCAGTCCAGTGGTGAAGCTGTATAAGTCCAGGGGTTCTGCCGTATAAATCCAGTGGAACTGCCATATAAATCCAGTGGTACTGCCATATAAATCTAGTGGTACTGCCATATAAATCCAGTGGTGCAGCCATATAAGTCTAGGGGTACTGCCGTATAAGTCCAGTGGTACTGCCTTATAAATCCAGTGGTACTGCCATATAAGTCCAGTGGAGCAGCCATATAAATTCAGAGGTATTGCCATATAAAGCCAGGGGTAGTGCCGTATAAGTCCAGGGTTACTGTTGTATAAGTCCAGTGGTACTGCTGTATAAGTCATGGGGTACTGCCGTATAAGTCCAGGGGTACTGCCGTATAAGTCCAGTCCAGTGGTGCAGCCGTATACAGATGGGTCCATGTTTATCTTGACCTTTAATAGGATTAACTGAGACTGGGCAGTCAGATTTAATCCCCTGCTGTAATGACTTAATCCCCTGCTGTATTGTTCTCTGTATTGTATTGCAGCTGAGAACAATAGATGAAGGGTTTATGTTAATAAACCATGTTGTGCATAGGTGCAGCAAACCAGCCAAGATAACTAGGGACCCATCTGTAAGTCCAGGGGTACTGCCTTATAAGTCCAGGGGTACTGCCGTATAAGTCCTTGGGTACTGCCGTATAAGTCCAGTCCAGTGGTGTAGCTGTATAAGTCCAGGAGTACTGCCATATAAGTCCAGGGGTATTGCCGTATAAGTCCAGTGGTACTGGTGTACAAGTCCAGGGGTACTGCTGTATAAGTCCAGTTCAGTGGTGCAGCTGTATAAGTCATGGGGTACTGCCGTATAAGTCCAGGGGTACTGCCGTATAAGTCATGGGGTACTGCCGTATAAGTCCAGTCCAGTGATGAAGCCGTATAAATTCAGGGGTACTGCCGTATAAGTCCAATGGAACTGCCATATAAGTCCAGTGGTACTGCCTTATAAGTCTAGTGGTACTGCCATATAAATCCAGTGGTGTAGCCGTATAAGTCTAGGGGTACTGCCGTATAATTCCAGTGGTAATGCCGTATAAATCCAGTGGTACTGTCGTATAAGTCCAGTGGAGCAGCCGTATAAGTCCAGGGGTACTGCCATATAAGTCCAGTGGTACTGCCATATAAGTCCAGTGGTACTGCCGTATAAGTTCAGGGGTACTGCCAGTGCCAGATTAAGGTTCACATGGGCCTGGAGCTGAAATTTATGAAGGGCCTATTGTGTGCCTCTGATGGAGGTGTGATAGTCGCTGCGGTGGTGTGACTAGTGATGTGACCAGTGTGATGTGGTCTAAATAGGGGGTGTGGCCATCTCTATGAAGATCATAGCTAGTGTTTACCTTTAGCCACTTAATAGTTAACAATAACAATAAAAAGTTTGTGACCACCATATAATACAGAACATCCGTGACCACAATATCAAGCATGGAGCATCACAGTGACCTCCATATAATACAGAGAGCTGTATCAACATGCAAAGAAGGATGAAGGGCAATGATGGGGCAAAACAGAGCAGATGTGGAAAGATTACAAAAGGTAGGGGCAATACAGAGCAGACAGGGAACTGAGGGCTTCTGGGACACACTTACCGACACAGACAACACTTACCGACATAAACCCTCTACTGACACAAACACACTTATATAGACACGCACACCCACACCACTTATTGACACACACCACTGACAAATACTGACACACATTACTGACAAACACCTACTGATACACACATTTATTGATTCAGACACCACTTACTGACAGATATCCATTACGGACACAGACATCACTTATTGGCACATACTTAATGACAGACACCCCTTACTGACACAAATACAACTTACTGACACAAACACACCTTACTGACAGATGCCACTTACTTACACAGACATCCCTTAATAAAACAGATTCCACTTACTGACATGGTACACTGATACAGACACACTTACTGGCTCATACACACTAAAGGTGCATACACAGGGAGAGATTTTGACTATGAGAGATTTTGACTGAGCGTTTTCTCTTGAACTGGTAGTAGGAGATTTTGACCAACTTTACCAGCGATTTTGGCTATGAGCGATTTTGGCTAACTCATTTAAGCAAGGGGATGCTTTTTCTCTTCCAGCGACCTAGCCACAATTGACTTGCCTGCACAGTCTATTTTTTTGCAGCGATAGCGACCTGGCGGGGATGCGCATCGCTATCGCTGGCTGTGTACACACAGAGCGATATGCACTAATTTTCTGAGCGCATTTGACTATATAGTCAAAATCGCTTAGCTACATCGCTCTGTGTGTATGGACATTTACTGACAAACACACTTACTGACAACCAAATTTACTGACAAAAACACCCTTTATGGATACCACTTACTAACACAGACACCCTTCACTGACACAGATTCCACCTACCGAACATACTGATAGTCAAAATTACTGACACTGACACACTGATGCACACACTTATTGACGCAGATACCCCTTACTGACAGATACCACTTACTGACACACATACCCCTTACTGACACACACAACAGATACCACTTACTGAAACATATACCATTTACTGAGACAGAGACCACTTAATGATCGATACCGCTTACTGACACACACATACTGACTCAGCTACCACTTACTGACACAAAAAATACAGATAAACTTACTGACAAAGAACCACTTAAATATGGGAGAGGAGACCCCCAAGCCTGGTGTGTTCTGCAACTCGCCGGGTTTTGTACGCCAGCTCTGCTCTAACATCCATGGAAGCATGGGCGATCCAACGCGCAGTTTTCCAATGGACGGTAAACTGCGCATGTGCAGAACAGGTCCTGCGATCGCATCGTAGGGATGCTAACGTCTCTGCCTGATTGACAGGCAGATGCATTAAGAGGGAGGGGCAGGGAAGGCCGACGTTTATGGAAACTGGTGTGGCGAGGCGAAGGGCTGTGTCCCAGACGCAGTTTCCTTGGCCATGCAAGCCGCACAGTGACTGCTAATCTGAGTAAACTCAGGCTTACTAGCCTGCAGTCACAGATGAACATTGTGACCGATGGTTGCTATGTTCATCCAGAACTGCGATTGCATTACAGTTTAGAGATCGCAAATGCAAGAAGGAGGTGGTATGCACCTCCACCTGCTTTTGCATTGCTAAGTTTTGCATTTGCAAAGCCCTATGTTCCCTACCACATGTACATGCACACACTTACACACTACAGTTAATATATGTCGAGAACCAATTAACCTGTGGGAGGAAACCAGAGCACCTGGAGGAAACCCACACAAGTATGGGGAGAATATACAAACTCCACACAGAGCCATTGTGGAAATCAAACCCACAACATCAGTGCTGTGAATAAATGGAGTCATCTGTAACGTTATTATACATAAATGACCTTTAATATGAGAGAACTCCGCCCCTCTATAATACACTTTCAGATTATTGACACAAGTTCCATTCTATGACAATACCAGGCACAAATTCAGCTTGTGTTGTAGTCTTGTGAAAAATCGCAAAACTAAAACTCCTTTCTCTAGCATGCGGGGGACCGCCCAGCACAGGGCAAGGCCACCCCGCATGCCGGGTCCTTCGCTAATTGCACTTTAAGGGAAGCCCCTTGTCAGGTGCCGGGCTGACATGTTTTGGATCGCAGTGCCTGCAATGATTGTTACGCAGACGCCGCAGCCTGCCCCACAAACGGTCCGGACACACCTCCGTTGCCCGGACTGCACCCCTGATTCACCGAATCCAAAACGCCACTAACACCGGGACTTAGCTTGCGTGCAATCACAATCTTAGACTTCACGCATGTGCACAGCGGTGTGCATGCTCAGATTTCCGCACTTCTGCTAACAATACTAAATCGGGCCCATAACGTCTAATTAATGTGTACAACCTGTTCCCTTTTATGCTTAATTAATGTGTACTTTATTTAAGTCACGTGCTCTCCCCTTACAATTTAAGTTGTACCCCAGTCTCCTCTTACATAATCAATTTGTGTCCCCTGCCCACCCTTATATATGTATCTTGTGCTTCCAGTTCTCCCTTTTATAGTTAACTTATGCCACTGTCCCAGCGTTAGATAATATTGTTCTGCCATCTGCACACCCCATTTATATTTAAGTTGTGCCTCCTGTCCCCCCCAAGTTATAATTAACTTGTGCCCATCCTCCTCTTATATATTTAACTTATGCCGCTATCTAATCTTAAATAATATATTAATGTATGATTTTATTAATTTATGCCACATGCCCCCGGGCCCCATACATATTTAATTATATTGTCACTTGTCCCGTGATATATATTTAGTTTGTACCCACATCCCCCCTTTTATATGCAGGAACCTCTCTGCCTCTCACAACAGACATATATATTGGTAGATGTAGGAGGTGCAGGCCCTGACATGCCACATGGAGCATTATGGGGTTGCTCCAAGGTAGGTAGCTCTTAGCTTTGACATATTGTAGTAAGGAGCCATTATCATGTGGCTCCTTGCTGGTTAATATTAGACCCAGATTGGGGTAATGGAGGTGTGAGCTGTGGTGCCTCTGGACTGGCTGAGCTGGATGGCCTTAGTGTGGCATACCTTTACATTCTATTAACACTTTTCACTTATTAATTTTTTAACACTATTTCTCTATTTTAATTACATATCATGTTTGTATCACCCTCTCTATAGCTCCGGCTTCCTAAATACTAATTTATTAACACTATAGTTTTTTCACTGGTATGCTACGCTGGGCATTCTGGCTTATGCTGGTGTTTTGGGGTGCCACACCCTGCACCTAGATATAGCGCTAGGGACCCCACATATACAGAGACGCCTTGATGCGGCTTTGGGGCTTAACCACACATTTGCGCAAATATGTGTAACGAAGATCTCTGAATTCTATTATTATGTGGGATTTATATCTGGTTACTGTTATCATTCAGGGTGCTGGGGGAAACCAAATGCCTTTTTTTCTTGCTCAGAAATACCCCTCCCTTTCGAGCACCTGAATGATATCACTAAGCTAATTGAGCATCTACCAATATATATGTCGGTGGTCAGAAGTCGGAATTTGGCCAGCCGATCAGGGGTGGAGGTGAGTGAGCTGCTGGTGATGACAGGATTTTTTTTTCTCCTGTCAACACTGGCTGCACTAGACGGAGCCTGTGGGCCTATTTTCAATGGGGGGCCTGGAGCTCCAGGTCCATCGCCCCATTGTTAATCCGGCCCTGGGTACTGCAATATAAGTCCACCAATATTGTGCGTGCATAACATCTGGGCAAATTCCAGCATGTCCCATATTTTGCACATACAATTAATTTGGTGGTGCAGAATTTTTTTTTCAATTACATGGACGTGCAGGAGATGCTGTTGACGGCCTGAAAAATTATGGGCCACTTTCGACATTCAGCCACTCACTGCGTGCCACTTCTAGATGGGCCAGGTGTTTGTGCCGCTCACTTTTGTCGCTTAGCTTAGCCATCCAGCTACCTCATTGCACCTCTTTTTCTTCTTTGCATGATGTGCTTTTTGGGGCCTATTTTTTAAATCTGCCATCCTTTCTGTCACTGCAGTGGCACTCCTAGATGTGCCAGGTGTTTGTGCCGCACACTTGTGTCACTTAGCAAGTCATCCAGCTACCTCATAGCACCTCTTTTTCTTCTTTGCATGATGTGCTGTTTGGGGCCTAGTTTTTAAAAGTACCATCCTGTCTGACACTGTAGTGCCACTCCTACATGGGCCAGGTGTTTGTGCAGCACACTTGTGTCGATTAGCAAAGTCATCCAGCGACCTTGGTGCAACCTTTTGGCCTGAAAACAATATTGTGACGTGGGAGGTGTTCAGAATAGACTGAAAATGAGTGAAAATGAATGTTAAGGAGATTAATAATACTGTAGGATCAAAATTACCCCCAAATTATGTGATTTTTAGCTGTTTTTGTGTTTTTTTCAAAAATCATCCAGATCCAAAACCAAAACCAAAACCTGAAAGGGTGGTTTTGGCAAAATCAATCCAGATCCAAAACACAAGCGAGGATCCAGATCCAAAACCCAGGGGCAAATGCAGGATTTCTTTAGGGGGGTTTCCAAATACGGTATGTGCTCACGTATGCATGTATATACATACACTCACACACACGCATGCATGCATGCATACACACACATGCATATATATGTTTTGGGATGGCGCTTGAGATGCCAGAGGTCAGAATCCTGACAGCGGCATCCCGATGCGCAGAATCACGACGCCTGTGAGTTAAGTATCCTTACCCCCTTATCTCAGCCTGACCCTAACCCTCCCCCTCCTCTGCAGCTTAACCTAACCCTCCCTGGTGGTGCCTACACCTAACCCTCCCTCCCCACAGCCTAACCCTAACCCTCCCCAGTGGTGCCTAACCCTAACCTCCCTGCAGCCTAACACTAACCCTCCCCAGTGGTGCCTAACCCTAACCTCCTCCTCCTGGCAGCCTAACCCGAACCCTCCCCAGTGGTGCCTAACCCTAACCTCCTCTTCCCAGCAGCCTAACCTGAACCTTCCCCAGTGGTGTCTAACCCTATTCCCCCCCCCCACACACGCAGCCTAACCCTAACCCTCCCCCTGCAGCCCAAACCTAAGCTCCAATTAGTAGTGGATCATAAATGGTGCTCTAAATACACAGGAGAGGTTCAAAAGAATCATTAATTTAATAGCTGCAGCATAATATAAAAATGGCAGCTTTGACAATGCCATTGAATTGCATAACAGGAAGAGAAATCTTGACGTATCTTAGAAATTCAAGTCAATATGTCCGGCGGCACACAGTATGTATATATATATATATATATATATATATATATAGCAAACTGTTGGCGGCACTCGTAAATCATCAGACAGGTACAGGTATGTGCTTCAATGTTCTGCCAGTGGGTCACTATTCCAACCTATTTCAGTATATTTGTACTGTCTATTACAGCCTTGTGTCATGGGACATCCTTTATATATACAGGACGCCACTGCGTTTTTGAAAAAACTTTATTCTGTGGAGAATATACCAGCTAAAAGTCTACTATGTGGTATAGATGTCTCCAATTTATACACCATTATACCCAATGCAGAGGGCATTATTGCAGTGAAGGATCTGATTGTTTCAAATCCATTATATGATGGTCCTAATATTGATTTTGTCACAGATTTATTAGAGTTGGAACTAACTAAAAATTATTTTCTCCATGATGGGAAGTACAATCTGCAGACAGGCTGTGCGATGGGGTCCAATGTGGCCCCATTGTACGCCAATGTGTATATGTTCAGGGCTGAACGTGATATTTTTTTCATCAGAACATTGGTGGGTGATAAAGTTTTATTTTATGCCAGATATATAGACGATATATTTTTAATCTGGAAAGGTTCAGAAGAGTCCTTCATGTCTTTTATTTCTGGTCATAATATGTCTGACAGTCCCATCAAATTCACCTACTCTATTGATTGTAGTTCAGTGCATTTCCTGGATGTACTAATAGAACTGAAGGATGGTCAAATTTATACCAACTTGTAGAGTAAACAAACAGATCGCAATACCCTGCTACATGCAGCAAGTTTTCACCCTAAGCCATTAAAGTATGGGTTGCCATACTCTTAATTTCTCCGTGCAAGACGGATTTGCAGTGATAGTGAAACAGCCATCAGTAACATTGATCAGATGATTTTCAAATTCATTTCCCGTGGCTATGATGAACAGATGCTACGGCAATCTAAAGATAAGGCATTAGCTATCCCTCGTGAACAGCTCTTGACTCCCAGAAATAGGGACATTAGAACCAATCGTATCCATTGGATTAACCATTATAATTATAAAAGTAATGAAATTAACTCTATTTCTAAAAAACTTTGGCCCATTGTAAGTACTGATAAGAACTTGAACTTACAGGATAAGTCACTGATGCCATGTTATACCAGGGGTAGAAATATTCATGATTGGGTGGTCAAGACTGATATTTCTAAAATAGAGACCCTTGAACCTCAATTTTTGGCCAGAAAGAACGGTTGCTATAAGTGTTTGAACTGCACCACCTGCCGTTATATGGTTGCTGGTGACAGTTTCAGACATCCATATAGCGGCAAGAAGTTTCTCATTAGACACTGTGTGACATGCACCACTAAGTTTATAATTTATATGATCACATGCCCATGTGGCTTTAGCTACGTGGGCAAAACAGATTGGACTTAACGTGAACGCATGGCTACACATAGATTTTCTATTAGAAATGCCCTGGAGAAGGGACACAGTGACCAACCTGTTTCGCGACACTTCGTGAAAGCTGGTCATAATTTGTCAGCCCTTAGGTATATGATCATTGATCACGTCCCCCCTAGACATAGAGGTGGAGATAGATCCCTTGCCCTGTTGCGCTGAGAATCAAGGCGGATTCACAGATTAAATACTCTATCTCCAAGAGGTCTTAATGAAACCTTGGGTCTTCCCTGTTTCTTATGAGAACATTGTTTTTTATGAGAACATTGTTTTCTATGAGACCAGTGCTCTGCGAGACCTTTTCTAGTTATGATCAAGGAATAATCTCCTATATAATAGCCCAGATCTGTGACTTTGTGACTAATTTGCTAACGCTGGGCGGAGTCACAGTCACAGATCTGGGTGGCTGGATGCAGGCCAGGAACAGTCACCTCCCTCGGTCCGCCCATCCCCGCCCAGTCCCCTCCCAATCTCCGCCCACTCCCCTCTCTCCCCCCTCCCCGTACACTCCCTGCACCCTGGTGACACTGCAGCCGGTGACTGCTCAGCTGCCGCACAGTCCGGAGAAGAATGCCGTGGACGACCACTGACTGCTGCACACGCCCCCCTCCCACCTGTGGCACCCACAGCCTTCACAACATCCGCCACCCACCCGCGGCACATGCCCCGCACCCTCCCACCCACGGCACCCACACCTGCAGCACCCCCCACCCGCGGCACTCACAACCCCACCATGGCACACACATCTGCAGCACCCCCCGCCCCTCCCCGTCCCGTGGAACTCCCGCCCCTCCCCCACCCATTGGCAGCCACATCTGCAGCACCCCCCGACCCTCCCCCACCCGCGGCACTACCGCCCCTCCCCCACCCATAGCAGCCACATCTGCAGCATCCCCACCTCTCCCCCACCCGTGGCACTCTCGGCCCTCCCCCACCTGCGGCCCTCCCACCCCCTCACCCACCCACAGCACCCACATCTGCAGCACCCCCCACCCCTCCCCCACCCGCGGCACTACCACCCCTCCCCCACCCGCGGCACTCCCGCCCCCTCACCCACCCATAGCAGCCACATCTGCAGCACCCCCCCGCCCCTCCCCCACCTGCGGCACTCCCGCACCTCCCCCACCCGCGACACTCCCACCAACTCCCCCACCCATAGCAGCCACATCTTCAGCACCCCCCACCCCTCCCCCAACTGCGGCACTCCCGTCCCTCCCCCACCAGAAGCAGATGCCCCTCCCCCACCCAAGGCATTCCCGACCCTCCCCCACCTGCAGCACATGCCCCTCCCCCACCCACGGCACTCCCACCCCCTCCCCCACCCATAGCATCCACACCTGCAGCACCACCCGCCGCACTCCCGCACCCTCCCCCATCCGCAGAACCCCCCGCCCGCGGCACACACAGCACCCACCACATCTGTCCCGCACGCACGGTACATGCCGCTCTCCCACCCACACCACTCCCGCCTCCTCCCCCACCCGTAGCACCCACAAACCGCCCCGCCCCCCTCCTCTCACACCCGTGGCACCCCTGCCCCTCCCCCACCCCCGTACCCACCTCTCCCCCCCTACACCCCCGCCCCCTGTCACCTCCCCAACCCCATACCCATACCCACCTCTCCACCCCCCCGCACCTTCCCCACCCGCAGCACCCATAGCATCCACCACATCTGCCCCCCACTCATGGCACACGCCCCTCCCCTGCCCGCTGCACCTCCTCCCCCACCCACAGCACCCCCGCACCTCCCCCATCCCACCCCCATACCCACCTCTCCCCACCGTTACACCCCCGCTCCCTCCACCCCACCTGCCCCTCCCCCACCTGCTGCACCCACAGCATCCACCACATCCCCCCCACCCATGGCAAGTGCCCCTCCCCCACCCGCGGCACCCCTTTACCCACCTCTCCCCCCCATACACCACCGCTCTCTCCACCCTTCCTGCCCCACCCCTCCCCCACCCGCGGCACCCACCACATTCGCCCCCCACCCGCGGTACTCCCGCCCCCTACCCCACCCATAGCACCCACACCTGCAGCACCCCCTCCCCTGCCGGCAGCGCATCCAGACCCCACCACACCCCTGCAGCTGCACCTCCCCTGAAGCTGCACCTCCCCCACCCCCATACCCACCTCTCCCCTGCACCCTCCACCCCACCCGCGGCAACCACAGCATTCACCACATCCGCCCCCCACCCACGGCAAACGCCCCTCCCCCGCGCGCTGCACTCCTGCCCTCTCCCCCACCCACAGCACATTTGCACCTCCCCACCCGACCCCCATACCCACCTCTCTCCCCCCGCTGCACCCTCCACCCTACCCGCGGCACCTACCACATCCGTCCCCCACCCACAGCACATGCCCCTCCCCCACCCGTAGCACCTACAACCTGCGGCACCCCCTGGCTCTCCCCCATCCGCGGCACTCCCACCACTCCCCCAGCTACACCCCCGCCCCTCCCCCACCCGCAGCACCCACAGTATCCACCACATCCACCCCCCACCCGCGACATACGCCTCACACTCCCTACCCCACCCGTAGCACCCGCAGCACCCCCCACCCCTCCACCCACGGCACCCACCACATCCGTCCCCCGCACATACCCCTCTCCCACCCGCGGCACTCCCGCCCCCTCCCCCACCCGTATCACCCACAACCCCCAAACCCCCCCGCCCCTACCCCACACCTCCCCCACCTCTCCCCCCGCTACACCCCCGCACCCTCCGCTCCCCCAACCCACCCCATACCCACCTCTCCCTCCCCCGCACTTCCCCCCCCCCGCGGCACACACAGCATCCACCACATCCACCACATCCACACCTACCCGCAGCACACGCCCCTCCCCCACCCACAGCACCCACCACCCCTCCCCCACCTGTGGCACCCCCACACCCCTATATCCACCTCTCCCCCCCGCTACACCCCCGCATCCTCCACTCCACCCGCCGCACCAACAGCATCCACCACATCTGCCCCCCAACCGCTGCACATGCCCCCCCTCCCACCCACAGCATCCACCATATCCCCCTCCCACCCGCGGCACTCCCGCTTCCTCCCCCACCCATAGTACACACACCCGCAGCACCCCCCGCCCCCTCCCCTGCCCACAGTGCATCCAGACCCCCACCACACCCCTGCACCTGTCACTCCCCCAACCACAGCACCTCCGGCCCCCTCCCCCACCCACATCATCTATAGACCCCTTCCCCCATTCGTGGACCTACCACACTTTCCCCACCTGCAGCAACTCCGGACCCCATCCACGGCTCCCCTGCAGCCACCCCTCTACCCGCAGCACTTCTAGAACCTATCACCCAACCTCACCCCCCCTGCAACCCCACCTCCCCAAACACCCCCCCACTACATCGTCCCTCCCCCATGCACACCACCTCCAGACCCCCTCCTTCATCCACAGCTCCCCTCACCAACCCCTCCCCCACCAACAGCATATACACTCCCCTTCTGCACCTGCACCTCCCCCACCTGCAGCACCTCTAGACCCCCTCCCCCATCCGCGCACCCTCCACACCTATGCCTCCCCCACCAACAGCACCTCTGTACCCTTTTCGCCATCCGTGTCACTGCACCCACCCCTCCACCACCCGCAACACCTCTGGACCCCCTCCTGCACCCATCCCTCCACCACACGTAGCACCTCGGACACCATCTGCAGCCGCTACAAGTGATTCCCTGAATCGGGGTGATCAGCGGCATGGATAGGCACCTCCACCTCACTGAACCCACCCTCTTTCCAAACCCCCCCCCCACACACACTGAACTTCTGTGAGTATAGTTGCTACCAATGGACATTGGATTAATAAAAAAAAAGTAATTCTGTGGCCATTATGTGTCTAAGCGACACTGCTACCTGTGGCCATTGTGTATAAGTGGCACAGCTCCCTGTGGCCACTGTGTGTATACGCGGCTCTGGTACCAGTGGCCATTGTGTGTGTATAAGTGACACTGTTACCTGTGGCCATTGTGTGTATAAGCGCCACTGCTACCTGTGGCCATTGTGTGTATAAGTGATGCTGCTACCTGTGGCCATTGTGTGTATAAGTGACACTGCTACCAGTGGCCATTGTGTGTATAAGCGGTGCTGCTAAAAGTGGCCATTGTGTGTATAAGTGGTGCTGCTACCTGTGGCCATTGTGTGTATAAACGGCTCAGCTACCTGTGGCCACTGTGTGTATAAGTGCCTTTGTTACCTATGGGAATTCTGTGTAGAAGTGGCACTGCTACCGGGGTCCATTGTGTGTATAAGCAACACTGCTACCTGTGGTCATTGTGTGTATAAACTGCTTTGCTACCTGTGGGCACGTTGTATATCAACATCTCTGCTACCTGTGGGCACTGTGTGTATCAACGTCTCTGCTACCTGTGGGCACTGTGTGCATCAGCAGCTCTGCTACCTGTGGGCACTGTGTGTATAAGCGGCTCTGCTACCTGTGGGCACTGTGTGTATAAGCGGCTCTGCTATCTGTGGGTATTGTGTGTATAAGCTGCCCTGCTACCTCTGGCCACTGTATGGATACTTGGCTCTGATACCTGTGTCCACTGTGTGTATAAGCTGCGCTGCTACCTGTGGGCACTGTGTGTATAAGCGGCTCTGCTACCTGTGGGCACTGTGTGTATAAGCGGCTCTGCTACCTGTGGGTATTGTGTGTATAAGTGTTATGCACACCAGTGCCTGCAGGAATGTACTGGTGTCAGAACTGTTATGCACTCCAGTGCCTGCAGGAATGTACTGATGTTTGAACTGTTATGCACACCAGTGCCTGCAGGAATGTACTGGTGTCTGAACGGATAGGTATGCAAAACAAATGAACTCACAGACAGACTGGGGAATATGACATTACGTACACAGAAGGTGATAGGGTAACAAAATACACACAAAGTGAACAGAGAAGCCCAGAGGCTAAGGAACTGGGTGTCTCCCTAGTATTAGTAATGCTCAGATAGGAAAAGCAAGATGTTGTGTTTTAATACGTAGAGAACCCGAAATGCTGTTGCTAAGGGCAACAGCAAAACCCTAAAGGGTTACCAACGGGTGTGGCAGTAAACTCCTTGGTCAGAGATGGAATGATAGACACAAGGAGAGTCTCCACAATCCTAATTCTCACTTGCAGTGCACAGGTTCAGCTTACTGCCACTAAACTGACACCTGACACCTTGCACAGTGAGACAGGATTTAGGCAGGCAAGTCTTAGAATACAGCCGCAAACTTGCTAAGTTCACAGAGTAGTAAAAGAACCCCAGCAAGCTAAACGACTGACTCCAGTCTTACTGCTAGGTCTGGATTGGCAGAGTGTAGTACCAAATCCCCAGGCCTATTTGCAGTAAGCAACAACAAATACAAAGCTACACAGTACTGGCTAACTTTCAGGAACTGACTAACCAACAAAGATTCAGCAGCATCTGCTTAACCTGAGAAGAGGCCTTATAAAGCAGGTGCTGTCCACGCCCCACTCAGACCTCACAGACTGTGAGCACAAAAACCAGCACCGGATCCCCTGCCGTGCACAGAGCCTGTAACCACTGCACAGCAAAAGACCCGAACCGGAGTATCAGCTGCGCTCAGGTTACTCCGCTAGCACTTGTCTCCCGGTTGCCATGACGACGTGGCAGCACAGGGCAGGAGATCCTAACAGTACCCCCCCCTCTGACGAGGGGTCAAAGAACCCCTACCACCGGGTTTATCGGGGGAACTGCGAGAAGAAAGAGCGTATCAGTCTGGGGGCATGAAGATCACAACTGCGCACCCACGACCGCTCCTCCGGGCCATACCCCTTCCAGTGCACCAAAAATGACAGCCGAACCATCTTGGAGTCAAGAATCCTTTCAACAACAAACTCCCTCTGGCCACGTATCAGAAGAGGGGAAGGTCTTCCACTGGAAGAAGGATTACTAATCGCCCGTTTTAAAAGGGAACAATAAAATGTTTTATTGATACCCAAAGAACGGGGCAGATCTAACTGAAATGCCACCGGATTGATAACCCTGGTGATCTTATAAGGGCCGATGAACCGGGGGCCTAACTTATGAGATGGCTGTCTCAACTTCAAATTCTTGGTAGACAACCAGACGAAGTCTCCTAATTTGAAGCTGCAGGGTCTTTTTCGCTTATCAAAAACCCTTTTGGTCACTAATGACACAGACACAAGGGCTTTCTTCACTTTCCGCCAAATACCTCTAAGGACCGAAACCACAGAGGAACCACCAGGCGTGGAGTCCAGGGGGTCAAAAGAATTGGCCTTAGGATGATGCCCATACACACAAAGGAAGGGAGAGATCCCTGTAGCAGAGTGAGCCGTGTTGTTATAGGCAAACTCCGCCATGGACAGATGAGCAACCCAGTCAGTCTGACACTTGGAGACATAACACCTGAGGAACTGCTCCAAGGACTGGTTCACCCTTTCAGTCTGCCCATTAGACTGCGGATGGTAGCCTGACGACAAGCTGACAGAAATCTGGAGATCGGAACAAAATGCCCTCCAGAATTTGGCCACAAACTGGGATCCGCGGTCAGAGACCACATCAAGTGGCAACCCGTGGAGACGCACAACATGCAGCATAAATAATTCAGACAGGCGTCTGGCCGATGGCAGCCCAACCAGTGGAACGAAGTGCGCCATCTTCGAAAACCTGTCAACGACAACCCAGATGGCTGTCATCCCCGAGGATTTGGGCAAGTCCACCACAAAATCCATTGAAATGTGGGTCCATGGCTTAGATGGGATAGAGAGTGGATGTAATGGGCCAACAGGAACCCCTCTAGGAGTCTTATTTCGGGCACAGATGTCACATGCCCGAACCCACTGATCCACATCCTTAGCCACCGAGGGCCACCACACCGCCCTAGATAGCAACTCCCGAGTTCTAGCAATACCCGGGTGACCTGCCGACTTCTTGGCATGGAATTCCAGGAACACTCGCTGTCTTAACCTAGGAGGCACAAACAAAAGACCTACCGGAAGGTCTGGAGGAGCCTGCTCCTGTGCTCTAAGGACTAATGATTAGAGGTCCTGGGTAATGCCCACTTTAATACATGATGGGGACACAATGGGCAACGGCTCCTCGGTGGTCTCCTGGATTGGAGCAAAACTCAGCGAGAGCGCATCAGCCTTGATGTTTTTTGACCCAGGGCGATATGTTATCAAAAAATTAAAGCGAGCAAAAAACAAAGCCCATCGTGCCTGCCTGGCATTGAGACGCTTCGCTGACTCTAAATATGCCAGATTCTTATGGTCGGTGAGAATTGAAACCACAAACTTAGCCCCCTCAAGCCAGTGTCTCCACTCCTCGAGTGCATCCTTAATAGCCAACAATTCCCGGTTACCCACGTCATAATTCATCTCGGCAGGCGAAAATTTACGGGAAAAGTAAGCACAGGGATGAAGGCGATTATCAGACACTCCCATCTGAGAAAGCACTGCCCCAATACCCATCTCAGAGGCATCCACCTCCACCACAAAAGGACGCTCTGGATCTGGGTGTCGCAGCACCTTGGCCGATACAAATGCCCTTTTGAGACGGGCAAAAGCCGCCTTAGCCTCACAAGACCAGTGAGCAACATCCGCCCCTTTCTTAGTGAGTGCCACCAAGGGCGCCACTATAGACGAAAATCCAGCGATAAATCGTCTATAAAAATTCGCAAAGCCCAGGAAACGCTGAAGCGCCTTCAAACTAGTGGGCTGCACCCAATCCAGGACTGCCTGTACCTTGGAACCCTCCATTTGGAAACCTTCTGGGGAGATAATATATCCTAAAAATGCGATTTGCTGAACTTCAAATTCGCACTTCTCCAGCTTCGCCCCAAGCCGGTGGTCTCTGAGTTTCTGGAGGACTAAGCGTACATGCTTCCGATGTTCCTCCAGGGAATGGGAGAAGATTAGGATGTCATCTAAGTATACAACTAAGAATCTATCCAAATATTCCCTGAGCACATCATTCATGAAATCCTGGAAGACTGCCGGGGCATTACAGAGCCCAAAAGGCATCACCAAATATTCATAATGCCCTGAGTGGGTATTAAAGGCAGTCTTCCATTCATCCCCCTCTCTTATTCGGATTAGATTGTACGCACCGCGTAGGTCAATTTTAGATAAAAAAATGATGGCAGTACGAAGCTGGTCAAAAAAGACCGAAATGAGAGGCAGTGGGTATGAGTTTTTAATCGTGATACGGTTCAATTCCCTGAAGTCGATGCAGGGTCGCAACGAACCGTCCTTTTTACCCACGAAGAAGAACCCCGACCCAACTGGAGACTGTGAAGGTCTGATAAATCCCTTAGCCAAGTTCTCCTGAATGTACTCTGCCATAGCCTGAGTCTCAGGACGTGACAGGGAGTACAACCTGCTCTTGGGAAGCTTAGCATTTGGCAACAAATCAATGGCACAGTCATAGGGGCGATGGGGAGGTAGTACCTCTGCAACTTTTTTGGAGAACACGTCCGCAAAATCTGCATAACACCCTGGCAATCCTGGCAAACTTAGCTGCGAGAGCCTGACTGGAAGGCTCAAGCAACTCCTGAAACAATCAGTACCCCAACTAAGAATCTCCCCAGAGACCCAGTCAAATTGAGGATTGTGGGCCCTTAACCAGGGTAACCCCAACACCAATGGGGCAAAAGTACAGACAGTCACATAAAAGGACAATTTTTCAGAGTGTGTGGCTCCAATAAACAAAGAAATCTGGCTAGTGCAAGAGGTAATTTTACCTTGGGATAATGGTTCCCCGTTTAACCCACAAATCTCAATTTCCGATGCCAAGGGTACTAAGGGAACAGAGTGTTTCAGGGCGAATTGGCGGTCCATAAAAACCCCGTCGGCCCCACTGTCCACAAAGGCCTCAGTCTTGACAGTTTGATCGAGGATCTTCAAGGTCACCGGAATGATAAAAGTCTTCTTGGGAAATTCTGACTTCTGGCCTGACAGGATATTTCCCATCACCCTCAAGCCCTGAAGTTTTCCGGCTTTTCTGGGCATGATACTACCACATGACCTTTATTCCCACAGTACAAACACAACCCCTGCTGTCTCCTCCGCGTCTTCTCACGCGAGGAGAGGCGGGTAGCCCCAATCTGCATAGGCTCCTCGGAAAATTCCTCAGAGTCTGAGGTTCCCTTGGGAAAGAAGGAAACCTCAGTCTCCCTTTCAAGCCTACGCTCTCTCAGCCGTCTATCCACCCGGATGGATAACTGCATGAGCTGATCCAAGCTATCAGGCAAGGGATATTGTACCAGTTGGTCCTTTATCTGGTTAGAAAGACCTCTTCGGTACTGGTGTCTCAGGGCTGGATCATTCCACTGGGTATCATGGGCCAACCTCCGAAACTCCGTACAGTAAACCTCAACTGGCCTTCGCCCTTGCTTAAGGATCGAAATCTGAGCCTCGGCTGAGGCCGTCTTGTCAGGGTCATCATACA
This sequence comes from Pseudophryne corroboree, assembly GCF_028390025.1. Taxonomy (NCBI): domain Eukaryota; kingdom Metazoa; phylum Chordata; class Amphibia; order Anura; family Myobatrachidae; genus Pseudophryne; species Pseudophryne corroboree. Next base: position 365,377,979 of record NC_086451.1, on the reverse strand, counting down.
ACATGCCCAGTGTCGTAAAAAAAGCATCAACACTTTTAAGCGACGGACAGTCAGGCTGCAACCCATATGCCCAGACCTGTGGGTCTCCTTGTAGCAAGGAAATCACTATGCCCACCCGCTGAATCTCCGACCCAGAAGACTTAGGCCTAAGCCGGAAGTATAGCTTGCAGCTCTCCTTGAAACAAAAGAACTGCGAGAGATCTCCAGAAAAACGATCCGGGAGATTTACTTTAGGCTCCTTAACCCCTGAAGGTGCTGCTGCTGCGGGAGCTCCGCCAGCGGCCTGGGAGGTGTGCATTTTAATGGACAAATCATTAAATTGTCGATTCAGGACCTGCACCTGATCGACCACCCGTTGCAACTTATTTTGAGGGGTATGCTCCATATTCCCACAAAATTTCAACAGGAGTATTAGGCTGCTGAATATGTTATGCACACCAGTGCCTGCAGGAATGTACTGGTGTCAGAACTGTTATGCACTCCAGTGCCTGCAGGAATGTACTGGTGTTTGAACTGTTATGCACACCAGTGCCTGCAGGAATGTACTGGTGTCTGAACGGATAGGTATGCAAAACAAATGAACTCACAGACAGACTGGGGAATATGACATTACGTACACAGAAGGTGATAGGGTAACAAAATACACACAAAGTGAACAGAGAAGCCCAGAGGCTAAGGAACTGGGTGTCTCCCTAGTATTAGTAATGCTCAGATAGGAAAAGCAAGATGTTGTGTTTTAATACGTAGAGAACCCGAAATGCTGTTGCTAAGGGCAACAGCAAAACCCTAAAGGGTTACCAACGGGTGTGGCAGTAAACTCCTTGGTCAGAGATGGAATGATAGACACAAGGAGAGTCTCCACAATCCTAATTCTCACTTGCAGTGCACAGGTTCAGCTTACTGCCACTAAACTGACACCTGACACCTTGCACAGTGAGACAGGATTTAGGCAGGCAAGTCTTAGAATACAGCCGCAAACTTGCTAAGTTCACAGAGTAGTAAAAGAACCCCAGCAAGCTAAACGACTGACTCCAGTCTTACTGCTAGGTCTGGATTGGCAGAGTGTAGTACCAAATCCCCAGGCCTATTTGCAGTAAGCAACAACAAATACAAAGCTACACAGTACTGGCTAACTTTCAGGAACTGACTAACCAACAAAGATTCAGCAGCATCTGCTTAACCTGAGAAGAGGCCTTATAAAGCAGGTGCTGTCCACGCCCCACTCAGACCTCACAGACTGTGAGCACAAAAACCAGCACCGGATCCCCTGCCGTGCACAGAGCCTGTAACCACTGCACAGCAAAAGACCCGAACCGGAGTATCAGCTGCGCTCAGGTTACTCCGCTAGCACTTGTCTCCCGGTTGCCATGACGACGTGGCAGCACAGGGCAGGAGACCCTAACAATAAGCTGCCCTGCTACCTCTGGCCACTGTGTGGATACGTGGCTCCATTACCTGTGGCCATTGTGTGTATAAGCGGCTCAGCTACCTGTGTCCATTGTGTGTATACGGGCTCTGATACCTGTAGCCACTGTGTGTATAAGCTGCGCTGCATACACTAGCAGTATATACTACACTATGTTATTCATTGTGCCCTGCGGCCACTCTTTACACCCTCACAAAGGGCTATGCCCCCTTGACAATCGCACGCCCTTCCCCCTTGCAATATTTACCCAATAGCATAAACTTTTTTGCAGGTAAAACTCCATATAATAACAATTATAGCACAGCTGAAGCCCGTGCAGGGGTTAACGGGTCGTAGCCTCTTGCAACGGTATTTTCAGTCTAACACCTTCCCTCTCTTTATCCTCTCCCTACCACCTTGACTCTCCCTATCCTTTACCGATCGCACCGCGTTTCTATACATTCCCTTTCTCCCCCCCCCCCCCCCCCCTACGCCTCTCTATCTTTTCTCAACCGGACACCATTTCTGTATGCCCTCTATACTGCCCTGTGTTTCTGATTCTGTTATCTACCGGCCTGCGTATGTCCAAAGGTGTGCAGGGGTTAACGGGGCGTAGCCCCAAACGACGGTGTGAAGAGCGCCCGTAGGGCGCGATGAATCACCCAGTACCTCCATATGTATAGATGTATTTATTAATATTCATACATCTTTGCTGACTGTTACTGCATGACTTTATTGTTGTTGTGACAGCTGTCATTTATGTGCTAACAAATGAATACTGCATTCACGTTAGTCATGTCCTTGCTGATCGTACATAGATCAATATTGAATTACAATAGTTATATATATTGCCATCTCATAATGGTATGAATTAAGTGTGGACTTTGTCCCTGATTTATATATAAGGTTCCTATCCATGTCTGTAACCTCATAATGCTGTTTTTATCTATCACAGTGTTTTTGTCTGTCCGGTTGTTATGGTGACGGGGAGCGGATGATGACGTCATATGTGGGCGCCGTCCTCTGTCTTCCGGATCCAGCCGATTCCACGTGGTGCGGTGACGGGATTTAAACGTAAGTTTGTATTTGTTTTTTATCCTGATAACAAGGAAATAAAGTCCTCGAAACGTTGAAGCATATACCTGTACCTGTCTGCCGATTTACGAGTGCCGCCGACAGTTTGCTATTATTGAAGCTCCCTGCATGCAGGACCCAAACGGAAGGCACCGAACCATTGCTTTTCTTTCACTGCGAGTGCTGCCTATCTGGACATTTATATATATATATATATATATATATATATGTATATATATATATATACACACACACACACACACACACACACACACACACATACGTGTATGTGTATATATATATACATGCATACTTAAAAACTCCATCACCTTTAGGCATCTGCCTCTGCAATGCCTTCCTTATCTGCTGCTGCCTCCAGTGCCGCGGTCCCGCAGCTGTCGCCACTACCGATGCCAGCTATCCTCTGCCATGGCTGCAGAGGTCCCTCAGCTCCCACTGCTAATGTTGCCTGCCTCCACAGCCGCAGTCCCGCAGCTCCCACCACTGCCGATGCCTGCTATTTTCTGCCGCGGCTGCCAAGGTCCCTCAGCTCCCACTGCTGATATTGCCTGCCTCCACAGCCGCGGTCCCGCAGCTCCCGCCACTGCCGATGCCTGCTATTCTCTGCTGCGGCTGCCAAGGGCCCTCAGCTCCCGCTGCTGATTTTGCCTGCCTCCACTGCCACGTTCCCGCAGCTCCCAATGCCTGCTATCCTACACCACTGCCTAGATCCTACAGCTCCTGCCGCTGCTTATTACCTGACTTCTGTGCCAGTGCCATAGTTGCCCTCTGCAATCTGCTGTGCATTATCAGAGGAGCAGCACATGGCAGCAAGTGAAGACCTGCCCCCATCCACAAATAAAACTTGGTGTGGCAAGGGGGGTTTCTGAGTAATCAGAACCCCCCCCCTGTGTGCACCACTGAAACCAAAACACGAAAAAGTTCCCGCCGCACATCTCTAGTAATAATTCTAGGGTTCAGTGAAAGTCAATGTACACTGGCGCTATCTTGTATGCTGTAAAAACTCAGTGGTGCAGTGAAAATAAATGTACACTAGACCTGTATGCTGTAAACATTCAAGGGTGCTTTTGTTAAAATAAAAGTACACTGGTCCTGTATGCTGTAAAAATACAGGGGTGCAGTGAAAATAAATGTACACTGGCCTTGTCTTGTATGCTGTAAAATTACAGGGGTTTTATGAAAACACAGGGGTGCTGGCACTTTCTGCGGTTGCGATGTCTAAGCCTGACCTTCACAACACTGTATGGGAAGAGGAGGCTCCTACCACCATTTGCACCCCCCCTGTAAGTGCTGGGAGGAGCACTGCCAGTCAAGTTGCTAATATTGAGTTTGAGGATGTCACTGTAGAAGTGCACCACGATGAGGAGGATATGGGTGTAGCTGGCGCTGCGGAGGAAGTTGACAACGAGGATTCTGATGGTGATGTGGTTTGTTTGAATAAGGCACCAGTGGAGACAGTTGTTGGCCATGGGATGAAAAAGCCCATTGTCATGCCTGGGCAAAATACAAAAAAAGCCACCTCTTCGGTGTGGAATTATTTCTCCTTCAATCTGGACAACAGGTGTCAAGCCATCTGTTGCCTTTGTCAATCCATAATAAGTAGGGGTAAGGACGTTACCCACCTAGGAACATCCTCCCTTATATGTCACCTGCAGCGCATTCATCATAAGTCATTGTGAAGTTCAGAAACTTTGGGTAATAGCTTAAGCAGTCCACTGACACCTAAATGATGGGGTTTTGTTTGAATAGTATTTCTCTGTGAGAATGATGATGTAAACACTGAAGGGGGGGATCTGAGGAAAAGGATGACATCTTTCCACTATAGAGCCAGTTGGTGCAAGGAGAGATTAATTGCTTCTTTTTTGGTGGGGGCCCAAACAAACCTATCATTTCAGCCACAGTAGTGTAGCAGACCCTGTTGCTGAAATGATTGGTTTGTTAAAGTGTGCATGTCCTGTTTATACAACATAAGGGTGGGTGGGAGGGCCCATGGACAATTCAATCTTGCACATCTTTTCTTTGCCACATCATTCCAGGGGTGTTGCCCTATATGGGGTACTGCTCCTTTGCCCTATCTGTCCAGGTGTGCTGCCCCACTGCCGTTTAAGTACAGGGGTGATGTTGCCTGTCTGCTGTGCTATGTAATTCTCCAGGGGTGCTGCCTATGCTGTATAAATCCAGGGGTGCTGATGTATAATTCCAGGGGTGCTGCTTTACTTGATCTTAGGTTTAAATGAAAGCCTAAAGCGGATATGAAACTAGCTTCAACATCACAAACAGATTTGTGAAAACTAGTCGCAAAGGTGGAAATGGAAATTGACGAAGTGTATTTAAATAAAGTGGGGAGATGCCACATTTGTGGCCAAAGTCAGTGACTCAAAATAGACTGAATCATAATCCAGTGCAACTGCTGGAGAGGTAAATGTGAGATTTTCTGCCAGAGCATTAGAGAGAGTTTCTTCTCAATTATTTCATGTTAAGGACTCACTCAAATGAATGGCTCCAATTAATTTTGATTTATTATTGATGTTCCACATTTTGGGATTATTTATGTGGAAGATGTGCATTTGTTTTACAGGGATCCTTCTTTTCCTAAGGGCTGCGTGGGGTTATCGCAAGACCTTGCGGTGTTAGAAGAACAGAGTTTCAGTGAACTTGCATTGCATCGGCTTTTCATTGCACTGCAGCACTAGATGGGCTAGGAGCTCCGGTGAGGCCCAATCAGTTACTGAATAAGGCCAAGTTTGGAGTCTCATGATGGCTTACAGCCAGGAAGATGTCTGGCTTGCCAGGCTGAGGCATGCTGTGGACACAGAGGTTAGCACTGCTTCCTCCCACAGTCCTACTTATAGTATGAAATGAGATTGGACTGTAGAGTGGTAAGCTAGAAAAGGGCAGGGGTTCAATAACAAAAAAATGCACTGCACAGTCATGTTTAGTACTTTACCCAGCGGTGCAAGTATGCGGGTACGCTCAGGTATGGAGTACCCTTAAGAATTTGGCAACGGGTACGCAGTACCACCTGCCACACACTTTGCCATTACCACGATTATAATGTGCCACAAAGCAACAAGACCATGGTGCTTGGCAGCATGACGGCTCCTCCCACTTTGTCAGGGTTACTGGGAGTTCGACAGTGGCTGTATTTTCCTGTTATAATGGAGGCATTACTATATATTGTTATTAAATTGGGGGCATTACTATATATTTATATTATACTGGAGTTATCACGATATATTTCTATTATACTGGAGACATTACTATATATTTTTAGCCTTGTCTCCAGATTCCAAAAAAAGGGGCTGTCATGTGGTTACGCCGCTAGTGTCATGTAGCCACTCCAACTATCAGCATGTGGTCACACCTCCTCATAACACATGACCATGCCCATTTTTTGGCACTCAGTACCACTAAGAAAATATTTCTACTTGCACCACTGACTTTACCGAACTCAACTTGCCCCATTCGGGGCTGCTGTGGGGCTCAGAAGGGGCTACTAAAACATCTAAGGGGCTGCTTTATTTAAAAATAGGAATAAAATAAACAAGACACAAAGGTATGCTCACATGCGTGTAACTGGGAGCTGTGAATAACAAAAATAAGGCATCTGCCACAAAATTTGTCAATAAAATTGCAACTCCAACTTCCTGTATGCGGAAAAGTTTTATAAGCAGTTGTCAGAGACCGCGGTGGGGTTGAACCTGATACCTGCTTATGCAAATATTTACATGCACTGGTTTGAAAGTAGATTTATCTTACCCAAGTTTAGCGACCAAATTGTACAGTACCACAGATTTATAGATGATATTTTCTATTTGTGGAGTGGCACAGAAATTGAATTCCAGCAGATGATGTTGACACTTACTGAGCTTAATACACCTGTGAAATTCTCGGCCAAGATTGATAGGTTGAAGATAGATTTCTTGGATGTAACGGTACATAAGGGAAACAACTGCTTTATGTACCACACTATACAGGAAAAAGACGGACAGAAACTCTTTATTATATGCTACCAGTCATCACTCTCCAAGTCTAAAAGCAAGTCTGCCAATCTCATAATTTATACGTGTCTTGCGAATTAACACGGACAAGGCTTTGACAGAACAACAAATTAAGGAGGTAAAAACATGTCTGAAGGAACATGGCTATGCTCATAAAATCATTGAGAGCTTCCTTAAGAAAGCACGCCAAAAAGTTGCCACACCATCATTATCATCAGGGTCAAAGAACTGTAATCGGATGATCTATACAAGTAAATATGATGACAAGGCTACTGTTGTCAAATGCGCATTTAATCACAATTGGAACATCTTTGCATCTGATCCCAAACTCAGCACAACAGCGGCCCATGATGGCATATCGCCTAAGCGCGAATCTAAAGCAACTGCTTAGAGGCCTTTGATGTATCCATTGAAAAACAACACTGGCACCTGGCTGAGATCTTCAAAGAAAGGCTGCTTTAAGTGCCTGGACTGCACAACATGTATATCTATGATCTCTGGGTCCACGTCCCCACATCCACACAGTGGGGTGCTGATTCCAATTAAGCATCGCTTTTATTGTTTGATGGACCATGTAGTCTACCTCATTACTTGTCCTTGTGGACTTGCTTATGTAGGCCTGGTGAAGTATCGGTTTAGAGACCGGATGGTGAATCACCGGTGCTCAATTAGACAAGCTATTGAGACCGGTAGTTCTGATAAACCAGTGGCGAGACACTGGTTTGAAACAGGACACCAAATACTGATGCTTCAGTGTAGAATTATTGACTGGATACCATTGTCTGTAAGAGGTGGCAATCATGTTTTGGAGTAGCAAAAATATGAATCGGAGTGGATATTTAGACTCAACATGATTGCACCATGAGGTTTGAATGAACAACTTGTGTTGAAGAAGTTTTTGCTCTAGTAAAAATAACAAAAATATAATTTTTTGCTCCACCACAGTTTTTAAAGTTATTTCTTGAATTGCCAGTAGGCAAGCTTATAGTAGTGTATGTTTTAGATGTGTTTATGTGTTTGTAAAGATTTTTGTGAATTACTCAGATTGCCCCTGGATGCCTCACTATATTGGGACCTGTAGCGCTTATTTCGTACTGGAATATTGCACAACAAATATGTTTTCTATGCAACATACATGTCATTCAGTTAAATTGATATATATTGCCTAATTGCACTTCATGTTATGTGTTGATTCACATGCTGAAGTGGTGAAGTAATTAAGTATAGTGATCTACCAATGTAAGAGTAATTATGAACCCCCTAAACCGTGGGTTAAATGTGTGTTAAAAAAGAGACCTTTAAAACACTACTTTGTACATGAAAGTTAAAAATTCTGGGTGCAATCCACAGCGGCATTTGAACCGCATAATATGTCAGACTGGATGCATATGAAACACACTTCCGGGACTGTGTTTTAAGCATTGGAACGCATGTGCGTTCCCCAGTGGTAACAGAACCGCATAATGATCGGGACCGGAAGTGGAAGTGAGTCACACTTCCGGTTTTGTGTTCCAGCGGCGGTGGAACGCACACTAGACACCGCGCTGTGTCCACATGGAGGAGGCATTTAAAAGGCGTCTGCTGGGCAGATATACCACTTCCGCTGTTATGGCTCTGCTGAGTAGTTATGTTGTTGGCTTGTGAAGATGAAAAGCTTGACAAAGGTCTATGGTGACCGAAACGTTGCAGAAACTATATCTTTATGCAAATCATGAGAAGCTTTGCATTTGTATGTATTGTGAGTATATCATAAAAACATCTTGAAGCATATTTAAAAGTGATTTGGAGAGTGCCTATTTATTTGATATTATTTATATATATATATATATATATATATATATATATATATATGTAAAAACAAGGATCGTTACTGCGCCACATGCGATAAAAACAAATATGTTGTGTGATAGCTGTCTTATAAAATACTCCCCTACACTGCTAGTGGGGCGTCAGCTGTTTCCCTCAAATGGATACAGGGGTGGTAATTCCCTGAGATTAATGTAAGAAAAAGGAGGGGATGAGGGATAAATAGCGACCAAGGTGTCAATAAAATGGGTTGCCAGTTAAAATATTAAAAAGTATTTATTAAATTAACATAAAAGAAACACATAAAAAAATGGGGACAACAATATATACACACAACTGAACTAAAAGCACTTAAATGAATATATGCACTTAAAAAATAATATAGAATTTTTCCTTATCTTTGAAAGAGGTAGGTACAGGTCATCCAATGCGTTTCGTCTGATGAGACTACTTGAAGAAGTCTCATCAGATGAAACGTGTTGGGTGACCTGTACCTACCTCTTTCTAAGATAAGGAAAAATTCTATATTATTTTTTAAGTGCATATATTCATTTAAGTGCTTTTAGTTCAGTTGTGTGTATATAGTGTTGTCCCCATTTTTTTATGTGTTTCTTTTATGTTAATTTAATAAATACTTTTTAATATTTTAACTGGCAACCCATTTTATTGACACCTGGGTCGCTATTTATCCCTCATCCCCTCCTTTTTCATATATATATATATATATATATATTAGAGATGTGCACCGGACATTTTCGGGTTTTGTGTTTTGGTTTTGGATTCGGTTCCGCGGCTGTGTTTTGTATTTGGACGCGTTTTGGCAAAACCTCCCTGAAAATTTTTTGTCGGATTCGGGTGTGTTTTGGATTCGGGTGTTTTTTTTTCTTTCAAAAAACCCCTCAAAAACAGCTTAAATCATAGAATTTGGGGGTAATTTTGATCCTATAGTATTATTAACCTCAATAACCACAATCTCCACTCATTTCCAGTCTATTCTGAACACCTCACACCTCACAATACTATTTTTAGTCCTAAAATTTGCACTGAGGTCGCTGGATGACTAAGCAAAGCGATCCAAGAGGGCGGCACAAACACCTGGCCCATCTAGGAGTGGCACTGCAGTGTCAGACAGGATGGCACTTCAAAAAATTGGCCCCAAACAGCACATAATGCAAAGAAAAGAGAAAATGAGGTGCACTGTGGTCGCTGGACGGCTAAGCGACACAAACACCTCAATATAACTGGAATTATTAATTCTAATCAATGGTATTATTGGTTCCAATCACTGGAAGAAAATGACAAAATCACTGGAATTATTTGTTCTAATCAATGGTATTATTGGTCCAAATCACTGGAAGAAAATGACAAAATCACTGGAATTATTCTTTCTAATCAATGGTATTATTGGTCCAAATCACTAGAAGAAAATGACAAAATCACTGGAATTATTCGTTCTAATCAATGGTATTAATTGTCCAAATCACTGGAAGAAAATGACAAAATCACTGGAATTATTCGTTCTAATCAATGGTATTATTGGTCCAAATCACTGGAAGAAAATGACAAAATAACTGGAATTATTCGTAAACATTTGTAGAAAGTCGCTGCTTTCTGATTACAGAAATGCTCAAATATTCCTGCGAATCCACAATCCCTTCCCAGAGGAAAAAGAAATTGAAAAACCGTTGTTTGAGAACGTTTGTTCTCTTTCCCTTACAAAGGAACAAACCACTTTCCAAGAAGACTGACGTTTTTGGGATTATGGAGACATAATGTTTTTGAATATAAATCCTAAAGCAGGTGGTGTATTAGAGCAAAAGAGTGCAAGAGACCAGCCATGCAGTTTCTGAAATATTATGACAAAATGTTACTGTATTTCATAAGCACTCATTCCTAACTCTGCTAAGTACTGTTTGGTATACTGTACCTGGCTTCTATGAGGTAGTTGTCCATTATTTCAGCTTCCATTGACCTTTTTGAAAGCGGTAGAAGTTATCGATTCTTTTTTTTTATTTTTATTTTCCCCTATTTTTAATTTTCTCCTGCATAGCCCAGTAAAATGTTGCAATGTTAAGTATTGACTTGTGCCTTCTGGGGGTCCACTTCTTCACCAAACCCAGCTAAATCTCATCCTGATTCCTAACCCTCTGTTCCACGTTCTCTATGTACCCCATCTGTGTCACCCATGTCTGTCTACCCCTCCCCTTTAGATTGTAAGCTCTCACGAGCAGGGCCCTCTTCCCTCATGTGCTTATATACTGTTGGTCACCAAAATGCTGCACTGTAATACTATATATGCTGCTCACAAAAATGCTGCACAGATATGGAATGCATACTTGTAGTGACACAGAGCTGCAAGATACAGCAATGGCCTACTGTACAACTATATACTGTTAGTCACCAAAATGCTGCACTGTAATACTATATATACTGCTCATAAAAATGCCGCACAGATATGGAATGGATACTTGCAGTGACACAGAGCTGCAAGATACAGCAATGGCCTACTGTACAACTATATACTGTTAGTCACCAAAATGCTGCACTGTAATACTATATATACTGCTCACAAAAATGCAGCACAGATATGGAATGGATACTTGCAGTGACACAGAGCTGCAAGATACAGCAATGGCCTACTGTACTGTACTACTATAATTAATATATAGATGACAGATATAAAGTTACATTGTGGGGGAATCCAGTATACATTCTGTCACCAGGTACCAGTGAATGACCACATCATTTATATAGGTGACAGATATAAAGTTACATTGTGGGGGAATCCAGTATACGTTCTGTCACCAGGTACCAGTGAATGACCACATCATGTATATAGATGACAGATATAAAGTTACATTGTGGGGGAATCCAGTATACGTTCTGTCACCAGGTACCAGTGAATGACCACATCATGTATATAGGTGACAGATATAAAGTTACATTGTGGGGGAATCCAGTATACGTTATGTCACCAGCAGAGGTGTATCTAGGAGTCCGAGCTCCCCTGTTAAAGCAAGGGACCAGCGCCCCCCTAGACCAGTTACCAACCCCAGTCGGAATTTCTACTGTCGGGATGCCGCTGTCGGCCTTCTGGTCACCGGCATCCCAACAGCCGGCATTTCATACCCAACCCCACATATATAACCCTTAGTACGTATATACAGCACCCCCATATTATCCTCCAATACACACAGCACACCCATATTTCTCCTAGTACAGTATAAACAGCACCCCCATATTACCCCCAGTACACACAGTATCCCATGTTACCTCCAGTACACAGGGTCCCCATATTACCCTCACCCCAGTACACATAGCACCCCTGTATTATCCCCAATACATTCAGCACCCCCATATTGCCCCTCCATACATAGCACCCCTATATAATCACTAGTAAATTCAGCACCACCATATCACCTAGTACATTCATCACCCCCATATTGTCCCCCAAAACACAGTGCCCCCATGGTACCTGGCTTTTTTCTTTCCTGTGAAGGGCTTTAAGGGTGGCTGAGTGCGGGCGGCATAGGCTTACAGCCGCATGGCTACCGCAGAGGAACAGTACCGGGTCCAGCGGCACCCTCTGTCCTGACTGTTAGGCTTTGAGCACAGCCACATCCTGCCCTGTGAGGAGAACGAAGCCGCCAGTGAGGAAGGATAGGGGGCGGGACCATGCATTGTGGTCATAGACACTTGCGCTGCTGCTGCTGCATGGCCCCGCCAGACATCTCCAGGTTCCAGCTCCTGCCTCCGCCGAACATGTGACCACAGGCACAGCTCAGAGAGCAGTGCCCTAAGTACGTATAGCAGCGGCACTGTCACTGCTGATGAGTGAGGGTGCCTGGCCAGGATGGCATCACCAGGCGGCGCCCCCTCCTCGGCAAGCGCCCCTGGCGTGTGCCATCGTGGCCAATGCGTAGATACGCCCCTGGTCACCAGATACCAGTGAATGACCACATCATGTATATAGGTGACAGATATAAAGTTACATTGTGGGGGAATCCAGTATACGTTCTGTCAACAGGTACCAGTTTATGACTACATCATGTATATAGGTGACAGATATAAAGTTACATTGTGGGGGAATCCAGTATACGTTCTGTCAACAGGTAACAGTTTATGACTACATCATGTATATAGGTGACAGATATAAAGTTACATTGTGGGGGAATCCAGTATACGTTCTGTCACCAGATACCAGTGAATGACCACATCATGTATATAGGTGACAGATATAAAGTTACATTGTGGGGGAATCCAGTATACGTTCTGTCAACAGGTACCAGTTTATGACTACATCATGTATATAGGTGACTGATATAAAGTTACATTGTGGGGGAATCCAGTATACGTTCTGTCACCAGGTACCAGTGAATGACCACATCATGTATAGAGGTGACAGATATATAGTTACATTGTGGGGGAATCCAGTATACGTTATGTCACCAGGTACCAGTGAATGACCACATCATGTATATAGGTGATAAAGTTACTAAGAATGCCAAATTGATTTCTCACAAATATTTAAAATGCCCGCTCTAATATACATTGTAAATGCCTACAACTCTTATTACCATATCCCATGAACGTGTGCTATACATCGCAAAACACTGCATCCCATAAGAGAAAACAATACACACACACATTATCTGAGTTCCAAAGCTCATTGATGTATATATTTGTTATTAAAAGGATATGGATTCAACATATTACAAAGTACAGTATACCTATAGTTACATGATTACAACTCACACAGTAAACAGTTAATACATATAGTTACATACAGTTACATGCCATTACATACAGTTTCAGTTACAGGCCAGCGATACAATTACCATTCCCTCCAATGCATCTTATGTCTCTCTCTCTCTGTAAATAAATACAGGAACTGATCTGGCAGCAAGTCCATCATCCTCTGAGACCAAAAAGCCACTAAGCTCCTGTGTGATCAATGTGTTATCTAGTTTCTGGGGGAGGGGTTCACGATGAGTCACCAGTCCTTTTGTATATGGTAATCAGGTTCAGCCTTGAAGACATCCAAAGGGCTGGCCTGAGTTTCCTGTTTGGAATATCTATTGTTCTAATAAAAGTGATTTTAGCTTTTATACATTTAATCATAACTATCTGTCACAATGTCCTACAACTTAATAACAAGTATCAAATGAATCTACACATCAATCTGGTTGCTTCAATAGTAAACATGACCGGTCTATCTTGTTTTGTTCAAATAATACACATACATGACACCACTACATTACATATAATTTTTAATCACCATGATGTCCGGCGTTTGATATTATTATAGTTATGTACTGTATGAAATAAGTGTCGAATCCATCTCTGTGGCATGTCCGTGTAAATGCGGGTGTTACCATATATTGCTGTGTTCGCTGCACGTATTTGCAAGTATAGCGACTTATATGTGTGTAGTTTGTATGTTCTCTTTATGTAATATTTTTGACTTCGACATTACATTGTGGGGGAATCCAGTATACATTCTGTCACCAGGTACCAGTGAATGACCACATCATGTATATAGGTGACAGATATAAAGTTACATTGTGGGGGAATCCTGTATATGTTCTGTTACCAGGTACCAGTGAATGGCCACATCATGTATATAGGTGACAGATATAAAGTTACATTGTGAGGGAATCCAGAATACGTTCTATCAACAGGTACCAGTGAATGACCACATCATATATATAGGTGACAGATATAAAGTTACATTGTGGGGAAATCCAGTATACGTTCTGTCACCAGGTACCAGTGAATGACCACATCATGTATATAGATGACAGATATAAAGTTACATTGTGGGGGAATCCAGTATATGTTCTGTCACCAGGTACCAGTGAATGGCAACATCATGAATATACTTAAACTGGTGGTCCCCAGTCCCCACAATGCAGCACACTTATCAGATATTTGCAGCATACTGAGCACAGATATGGAGCGTTTTCAGGCAGAGAACGTAGATATTTTCAGCACACTGAGCACAGATTATTTGCAGCACACTGAGCACAGATATTTGCAGCACACTGAGCACAGATTACGGAGCTTTTCAGGGAGAGAACGCTGCCACGTCCTCTCCGTTCAATCTCCTATGCACGAGTGAAAATGGCAGCGACGCGCGGCTTCTTATATAGAATATGAATCCTGCGAGAATCCAAAAGCGGGATGATGACGTTCGGGCGCGGTCTGGTTAACCGAGCAAGGCGGGAAGATTCGAGTCTGCCTCGGAACCGTGTAAAATGGGTGAAGTTCAGGGGGGTTCAGATCCCGAGGAACCGAACCCGCTCATCTCCAATATATATATAAAACTGTATATCTAGAGGGAGAGAAAGAAGGGAGAGAGAGCTTTCATTTCATCCTTTCAGGGACAAATAAGATGGATCAAAACAACTTATTTATATCTTTCAAGGAAAATACTGTATCTGTAATTTAACATTTCTGAAATGTCTCTTGGATATAAACATGTCTGTCAAGTCAGAAAATAAAGTTGTTTATCTGCTGATTGTTATGTAATCCAAGTGGAGATAGAAAACAAACACATCGCATTAAATAACATTGTGGCCAATGTAAAGTTGGAGAATGTGCATATTTAAGAAGGTAAAATTCTGTGTTTTCAGCTCCAGCAACAGAAATCTTGGGACCTACTGTATGTTTCTGGGGCAGTCCCATCTCTCCAATGTTAGGTAGAGAGTTGAACTAAGGGAAAACAAAATGATAATTGAGGCTAAAATACAAACATGAATTAAGTTACTCAGTACAAATTACAAATTAGAAGATTTTTCTTACTTTTATGAAAGTAATTATATAATACACAGGGCCCCATTGCACATTCTGTGCCACACTGTGCCCCCAGTACACATTCTATGCCTCAGTAGACAACCAGTGCACATTCTATGCCACGCATTTCCACAGTGCACATTCTATGCCACATAAGCCCCCCCCAGGACACATTCTATGTCACACTTTGCCCCAAGTGCACATTCTATGCCACAGTGCCCCCCTGTGCACATTCTATGCCACACTGTTCCCCCAGTGCACATTCTATGCCACAGTGGGCCTTCATTCTATGCCACATTCTATGCCTAACTGTGCCCCCAGTGCACATTCTATGCCACAGTGCCCCCCTGTGGACATTCTATTCCACAATGTGCCCCCAGTGCACATTCTATGCAACAATGGGCCTCTAGTGCACATTCTATGCCACACTGTGCCCCCAGTGCACATTCTATGCCACAGTGCCCCTCTGTGTACATTCTATGCCACACTGTGCCCCCAGTGCACATTCTATGCCACACTGTGCCCCCAGTGCACATTCTATGTTACACTGTGCCACCAGTGCACATTCTATGCCACAGTGCCACGTCCCCATGCACATTCTATGCCACACTGTGCCCCCAGTGCACATTCTATGCCACAATGTGCTACCAGTGCACATTCTATGCCACACAAGGACCCCAGTACACATTCTATGTCACACATTTTGCCACACATTTTGCCCTTTACAAGTAGGAAGCCGGAGCAGGAGCATCATGTATCGCGTCATCTCTGGCCCCATGTAGTGTGCCTACAGTACACCTGAATCTGCCACTGGCTGTAATCCCTCCAGATTTGGTACTTATGTTCCCTTAAAAGCATTCATGAAATGCCAAAGTTTTTTAAAAGGTTATTTTAATTGTGTTTTTACAAACTGTTAAAAAACACGTGAGTGTGTGTTCATAGCCTAAATGTGATAACAAAATAGATGTCCTCTACATTCTGATGCTTGTTTCTCTTACTCAAATGCAACATTCTTGCCTTAAGCGCTGACAGAGGTGGATTGGCCATAGGGTTCACCGGGAAGATTTCCGGTGGGTCGACGCACCCGTGGGGCCTGTTTTGTTTGAGGACATGTGGTCCTTTTTATAGACATAATGAATAAGATGCAAAATAATTAGTATATATGAAAATTACTTTGCCACTTAGCCTGTGATTGCAGATGATCTAGTGTATGCTCTGTCTGCCTGCTTGGCTGACATATAAGATTGAGTGAATAGTGATTGGGATAAGGTTGGTGTAATAAGCAAGAAAATATATCTTTCTGAAGAATGACATAGTTTCCTAAATTCTGAAGGCGTATCATATAATGTGCTCATAATATTTAATTGTATTTCCTTTTAACTTCCCCCTTGATGCTAGACATGCCCACTATCTGGAAAGTCTTGGGGGGAGGGTGCTGCTGCCAGAGGCGGAACTACCGGCAGTGCAGGCAGTGGACTGCACTGGGGCCCGCCTCTGTCCAGGGGCCCAAGCATGTAATGAGTCAAACTGACTCATTACATGCCGCTGTGCGCTGCAGGCAACCGCTGCCTGCAGCGCACAGCCGCCCGGAGATAGGAGCTGAGCAGCGGTACAGACGGGGGAAGGAGGAGGGAGCCAGAGGACGGAGCCGCAGCAGCGCTTTGTTACTGGTGGAGGCGCTGCTGCTGCTGCTCCTCTGCTTCCCTATAGGCTGTCTTCCGAGAACAGCCTATAGGGAAGCAGAGGGGCAGCAGCAGAAGCGCCTCCACCAGTAACAAAGCGCTGCTGCGGCTCCGTCCTCCGGCTCCCTCCTCCTCATTCTCTACTGCCCGGGAATCGTCGTCTGACGCAGCTGCACCGAGGAGCCTGAGGGTAAGTATAATTCTTCTTTCTTTCTTTCTTTCTTTCTTTCTTTCTTTCTTTCTCTTTCCTTCTTTCTTTCTTGTGCCTGCCTGCCGCAATGTGTAAAAAGGGGGGACTACCTGCCGCAATGTGTAAAAAGGGGGGACTGCCTGCCGCACTGTGTAAAAAGGGGGGACTGCCTGCCGCAATGTGTAAAAAGGGGGGACTACCTGCCGCAATGTGTAAAAAGGGGGGACTGCCTGCCGCACTGTGTAAAAAGGGGGGACTGCCTGCCGCAATGTGTAAAAAGGGGGGACTACCTGCCGCAATGTGTAAAAAGGGGGGACTGCCTGCCACTATGTGTAAAAAGGGGAATCTGCCTGCCGTAATGTGTAAAAATGGGGACGCTGTCTGCCGTAATGTGTAACAAGGGCACGCTGTCTGCCGTAATGTGTAAAAAGGGCACGCTGTCTGCCGTAATGTGTAACAAGGGCACGCGGTCTGCCGTTATGTGTAAAAAGGGGTAATCTGCCCGACGCTATGTGTAAAAATGGGGAATCTGCCTGCCGTAATGTGTAAAAAAGGGGGGCTGCCTGACGCTATGTGTAAAAATGGGGAATCTGCCTGCTGCTATGTGTAAAAAGGAGGAATCTGCCTGCCGTAATGTGTAAAAATGGGGACGCTGTCTGCCGTAATGTGTAACAAGGGCACGCTGTCTGCCGTAATGTGTAACAAGGGCACGCTGTCTACCGTAATGTGTAAAAAGGGCACGCTGTCTGCCGTAATGTGTAACAAGGGCACGCGGTCTGCCGTTATGTGTAAAAAGGGCACGCTGTCTGCCGTTATGTGTAAAAAGGGCACGCTGTCTGCTGTAATGTGTAAAAAGAGGAATCTGTTCGCTGTAAGGTGTAAAAGGGTCTCTACCTGGTGTAGTGGTGCTACTGTGCGGCGTAATTTGAATAATGGAGACTACTGTGTTGGTATTATTTTGTGGCCACACCCCTTCCCCACGAAGCCACGCCACTATGTATTTTTGTGCGCGCCTACGGCGCGCACTGCCCCCGGGATGGACTTGGATGGGGGGGGGGGGGCCCAAAGCATTTTGTCGCACCTGGGCCCACCGCTTGCTTGTTCCGCCACTGGCTGCTGCCATGGCCCATGGCTAGACCTTACACCTCTGGTGCTGCCCATGTGGGGCCACTAGTACAAATTTTTCCAGGGCCGCTTTTTGTTCCCAATCCGCCCCTGAGCGCTGACATCACAGTTTATCCCAGAGTGGCTCTGCGTTGGATTATGGTGGCAGCGATAATACAGTATACATCTTATTTATATATTTATTTACTATATAAAATCACTGTGCCAGTGGAACAACCTGAGCAATAAGAGACAAATATTAGCTATCAGCGGTGCAGCGATTGGTTAAACTCACATGTTATTAAATGTACATTCTGCAGGTGTCTGCAAAGCCTCTTAAGATCAACAACTTTAACATCACTTTGAGATTTTGCCTTTAAATATAGCTTCTATTGGCCACATTATTTCCATTATATTTAACATATTAAGCATGTTTCAATGTTAAAATCCACTTTTAAAAAAAAATTCAATTACAAATATCTATTATTTCTGTACTGGATGTTTTCCATTTCATGAAATGTCCCACACATGACAATGTACAGTACCTGTGTATCGTTTGAGTTTTCAATAGATGTGCGGCGGGCACTTTTCGTGTTTTGGTTTAGGATCTGGATCCACGCTCGTGTTTTGGATCTGGATTGGTTTTGCCAAAACCACCCTTTCAGGTTTTGGTTTTATATCTGAATGATTTTTGAAAAAAACATAAAAACAGCTAAAATCACAACATTTGGGGTACTTTTGATCCTACGGTATTATTAACCTCAATAACATTCATTTCCACTCATTTCCAGTCTATTTTGAACACCTCACAATATTGTTTTTAGGCCAAAAGGTTGCACCGAGGTTGCTGGATGACTAAGCTAAGTGACCGAAGTGGGCGGCACAAACACCTGGCCCATCTAGCACTGCAGTGGCAGACAGGATGGCAGTTTTAAAAACTAGACCCCAAAGAGCACATAATGCAAAGAAGAAAAAGAGGTGCAATGAGATAGCTGGATGTCTAAGCTAAGCGACCCAAGTGGGCGGCACAAACACCTGGCCCATCTCGGAGTAGCACTGCGGTGTCAGACAGGATGGCAGCTTTAAAAACTAGGCCCCAAAGAGCATATAATGCAAAGAAGAGAAAGAGGTGCAATGAGTTCGCTGGATGACTAAGCTAAGCAACTCAAGTGGGAGGAACAAACACCTGGTCCATCTAGGAGTGGCACTGCAGTGGCAGACAGGATGGCAGTTTCAAAAACTAGGCCCCAAACAGCACATAATGCAGAGAAAAACAATAGGTGCAAGATGGAATTGTCCTTGGGTCCTCCCACCCACCTTTCTGATGTATAAACAGTACATGCACATGTTAACAAACCAATCATTTCAGCGACAAGGTCTGCCACATGACTGTGGCTGAAATGAGGGGTTTGTTTGGGCCCCCACAAAAAAAAGAGCAATTAATCCCCCCACCAAAAAAGAAGCAATTCATCTCTCTTTGCACAAACTGGCTCTACAGAGGCAAGATGTCGTCCTTATCCTCCAATTCCTCACCCCTTTCAGTGTGTACATCCTCCTCCTCACAGATTATTAATTTGTCCCCACTGGAATCCACCATCACAGGTCCCTGTGCACTTTCTGTAGGCAATTGCTGGTCAAGGTCTTCCCGGAGGAATTTATAATTCATTTTTAAGACACATTATCTTCTCCACATTTTCTGGAAGTAACCTCCTACGTCGATCGCTGACAAGGTTACCGGCTGCACTAAACACTCTTTCGGAGAACACTCTGGAGGGGGGGAACTTAGGTCAAATAAAGCCAGTTTGTGCAAGGGCCTCCAAATTGCCCCTTTTGCCTGCCAGTATACATACGGACTGTCTGACATGCCTACTTGGATGCTGTCACCCATATAATGCTCCACCATTCTTTCAATGGTGACAGCATCATATGCAGTGACAGTAGACATGTCAGTAATCGTTGGCAGCTCCTTCAGTCCGGACCAGATGTCAGCACTTGCTCCTGACTGCCCTGCATCACCGCTAGCGGGTGGGCTAGGAAATTTTATCCTTTTCCTCGCAGCCCCAGTTGCCGGAGAAAATGAAGGAGAAGCTGTTGACGGGTAACATTCCACTTGAATTGACAATTGTCTCACCAGCAGGTCTTTGAACCTCTGCAGACTTGTGTCTGCCAGAAAGAGAGATACAACATAAGTTTAAACCTAGGATTGAGCACTGTGGCCAAAATGTAGTGCTCTGATTTCAACAGATTGACCACCCTTGAATCCTGGAAAAGCGAATGAAGGGCTCTATCCACAAGTCCCACATACTTAGCGGAATCGCTCCGTCTTAGCTCCTCATTCAATTTCTTCAGCTGCTTCTGCAAAAGTCTGATGAGGGGAATGACCTGACTCAAGCTGGCAGTGTCTGAACTGACTTCACGTGTGGCAAGTTCGAAGGGTTGGAGAACCTTGCACAAGACGGAAATCATTCTCCACTGCGCTTGAGTAAGGTGCATTTCCCCTCCTTTACCTATATATCGTAGGTGGATGTATAGGCTTCAATTTCCTTTTTCTGCTCCTTCATCCTCTGAATCATATAGAGTTTTGAATTCCACCTCATTACCACCTCTTGCTTCAAGTAATGGCAGGGCATGTTCAGGAGTGTTTGCTGGCACTACAGTCTTCAGCACGCGGTGGCTGAATGCTGAAAGTGGCCCGCAATTTTTCGGGCCACCAACAGCATCTCCTGCACGCCCCTGTCATTTAAAAAAAAATTCTGCACCACCAAATTAATTGTATGTGCAAAACATGGGATGTGCTGAAATTTGGCAAGATGAAATACACACACAATATTGGTGGCGTTGTCCGATATCACAAATCCCCAGGAGAGTCTAAGTGGGGTAAGCCATTTTGTGATGATGTCCTTCATTTTCCGTAAGAGGTTGTCAGTGGTGTGCCTCTTACGGAAACAGGTGATACACAGCGTAGCCTGCCTAGGAACGAGCTGGCGGTTGTGAGATGCTGCTAGTGGTGCCGCTGCTGTTGTTGCTGCGGGAGGTAATTAATTTACCTAGTGGGCTGTCACAGTCATGTAGTTTATAGTTTGCCCTGCTCCACTTGTCCACATGTCTGTGGTTAAGTGGACAGTGGGTACAGCCGCATTTTTCAGGACACTGAGGACACTTTTTCTGATGTCCCTGTACAGTCCGGGAATCGCTTTCCTAGTGAAATGGAATCTAGATGGGATTTTGTACCGGGGACACACTACCTCCATCAATTGTCTAAATCCCAATGCACCAATGGCGGATACCGGATGCATATCTAACACCAACATAGCTGTCAAGGCGTTAGTTATCTGCTTTGCAACAGGATGACTGCTGTCATATTTCATCTTCCTCGCAAAGGACTGTTGGACAGTCAATTGTTTAGTTGAAGTAGTACAAGTGGTCTTCCAACTTCCTCTCTGGGATGACGATCAACTCACAGCAGCAACAAGAGCAGCGGCAGTAACAGCAGGCGTACCACTCAAGGATCCTCCGGAGGAATCCCGGTTAGGAGAGGACTCGTCAGTCATGAAAATGACATGGCCTGCAGGACTACTGACGTTCCTGACTGAGGAGGAAATTGACGTTGAGGGAGTTGGTGGTGTGGCTTGCAGGACTTTGGTATACGAGGAAGAAGGGATTTAGGTGTCAGTGGATTGCATACATTCTTACCCAATGTTTCTGAACTTGACACTGACTTCTGATGAATGCGCTGCAGGAGACGTATAAGGAAGGATGTTCCTAGGTCATTAACGTCCTTACCCCTACTTATTACGGATTGACAAAGGCAACACATGTCTTGACAACTGTTGTCCGGCTTTGTGGAGAAATAATTCCACACTGAAGAGGTGGCTTTTTTGGTATTTTGCCCAGGCTTGAAAATGGGCTTATTCATCCCACGGACAACAACGGTCTCCCCCAGTGCCTGATTTAAACACACCACATCACCATCAGAATCCTCATCATCAACTTCCTCCTCAGCGCCAGCAACACCCATATCCTCATCCTGGTGTACTTCAACAGTGACAACTTCAATTTGAATAACAGAAACTGGACTGTGGGTGCTCCTTCCAGCACTTGCAGAGGGCTTGCTAATGGTGGAAGAAGCCACCTCTTCCCGTCCAGTGTTGGGAAGGTCAGGCATCGCAACTTGCCAACACCCTTGGACTCTCCTTGGGGATTTGTGATACCATCTTAGAACGCACAGTTCTTTGCTGTGCTTTTGCCATCTTCACTCTTATAATTTTTCTAGCGGGAGGATGAGGGCTTCCATCGTCATGTGAAGCTGAACCACTAGTTATGAACATAGGCCAGGGTCTTAGCCATTCCTTGCCACTCCGTGTCGTAAATGGCATATTGGCAAGTTTATGTTTCTCCTCAGACCATTTAAATTAATTTTTTTGGGTAATTTAACTGAACTTTTGCTTTTTGAATTGTACATGCCCTCTACTATGATATTGGGCATCGGCCTTGGTAGACTACGTTGATGGCATTTCATAGTCTATGTCATGACTAGTGGCAGTAGCTTCAGCACTAGGAAAAAGTGGTTATTGATCTTTCCCTATTTTACTCTCCAAATTTTTGTTCTCCATTATTTTTTGGGAGTTATATAACAATATGCGGCACAGGAGAGCATACCCCTACACCACACAAGGCAAACCCTGTAAAAATTATTTGGATTAAATATTAATAACCCCTTTATATGGAGTATATAATATACAGCACAGGACAGCACCACTGGACTTATACGGCAGTACCACTGGACTTATGCTGCAGTATCACTGGACTTATACGGCAGTATCAGTTAACTTATACGGCAGTACCACTGGATTTATACAGCAGTATTACTGGACTGGACTTATACGGCAGTACCACTGGACTTATACGGCAGTAACAATGGACTTATATGGCAGTATCACTGGACTTATATAGCAGTACTACTGGACTGGATTTAAACCGCAGTACCACTGGACTTTTACGGCAGTATCACTAGACTTATATGGCAGTACCACTGGACTTATACGGCAGTACCACTGAACTAGACTTATAAGGCAGCACCACAGGACTGGATTTATGCGGCAGTAACACTGGATTTTTACGGCAGTACCACTGGACTTATACGGCAGTATCACTGGACTTATATGGCAGTACCACTGGACTGATATGGCAGTACCACTGGACTTATACGGCAGTATCACTGGACTTATATGGAAGTATCACTGGACTTATATGGCAGTACCACTGGACTTATACGGCTGTATCACTGGACTTATATGGCAGTATCACTGGTCTTATATGACAGTACCACTGGACTGGATTTATACGGCAGTACCACTGGACTTATATGCCTGTACCACTGGACTTATATGGCAGTACCACTGGACTGGATTTATACGGCAGTACCACTGGACTTATACGGCAGCATCACTAGACTTATATGGCAGCACCACTGGGCTTATATGGCAGTCCACTGGATTTATACGGCAGTACCCCTGGACTTATGCAGCAGTACCACTGGACTTATATGGCAGCACCACTGAACTTATTGCAGCACAGGACACCACCACAGGATTGATGCAGCACAACATAGCACCACTGCACTGTACTTATACCTCAGCACCACTGGGCATATGGCAGCACAGGACACCACCACTAGACTGACACAGCACAAGACAGCACCACTGGACTGGAATTATACAGCAGCACTTGTCTTATGGCAGCACAGGACACCACCACTGTGACTGGACTGATGCAGCACAAGACACCACCACTGGACTGATGCAGCACAAGACAGCACCACTGGACTGGACTTATACAGCAGCACTGGGCTTATGGCAGAAGAGGACACCACCACTGTGACTGGACTGATGCAGCACAAGACACCACCACTGGATTGATGCAGCACAAGACAGCACTGGAATGACACATAAGAGCAGGTCGCCACATCATTTTCCCGCACAGACAGACACTGAGCAGAGAGACACGTCCTCTCCAGGACTGGAGTGAAAATGGCTGTAACGCGCGGCTGTTTATTTGAGATTTAAAGCCCATGAGAATCCGACAGCAGGATGATGACATTTTGCCACGTTCTGGTTTCCACGTTTAGCGGGAAGTCCGGAACCGGGCTTGGATCCGGGCTCGGGACATGAAGTTCGGGGGGTGTTCGGTTCTCGGAGAACCGAACCCGCTCATCTCTAGTTTTCAACATAAGTTGACAAGTTAACTTATAGCTATTTCTTATAGGTTTTCATAAAAAAGTAACACAGGCTCTTAATACAAAGAGTTGAGCTGAATATTACATAGGTTTCCTTTACAGCATGTCCCATATGTGACATATGTTTAGCCAATTTTGGCTTTGGACTTGATCCAAAATTAGGAGTAAGAACAAAAAAACAAAGGAGCAATTTGCACCTTGGTAACACTGTCAATTGTGGGGTTTCTGATTACCTGTTTGTTATTACCTTACCATTGTTACCAATGTTTTAAGTGTTTATATATGGAGTGCTATTATAGTTCAACATACTGTAAATTGCATTTGCGGCTATTTGTACCTGAAGATACTAAGGGCCTAATTCAGACCCGATCTCTGCAATGCTTCCCTATGTCTCTGCTGTCACTCTCCCTGTCACTTCTGTCACTCTCTCTGTCCCTGCTGTCACTCTCTCTCCCTGTTCTTGAATTGTGGGTCATACCGTGTGCTATAATGTGAATTTCGTCTCATACCGTGTGCTGTAATGGGAATTTCGTCTCATACCATGTGCTGTAATGTGAATTTAGTCTCATACCGTGTGCTGTAATGTGAATTTCGGCTCATACTGTGTGGTATAAGGTGAAAGGGGCACCAGTATAGTATAAGGGGTCCTACTACACTGAAGGACACGCCCCCGTTTGAGTGGCCATGCCCCCTTCTCCGGAGGCGCGCATAACCAGTGCCTCCCCAGCCAATGTCCTCACCGCACGTCACTGATACATACAGTATTTACTTTTTATTGTCTAGAAAGATGGATAGCATTCCAATATGTAGTTTGAAGTTTCCTATTTTGGATAATCATGTATACCTTTTCATACTACAATATAACATTTTCTGTATGTATATTAAAATTTTAACCATTGGCCAGGCATGGTCGCATCAGATGCGACCACACCAGCAAGTGCCTTATCTGACCTGTTTGCGCAGGATTCAATAAGTCAGATCCACAGCATTTGCAGCTGCATGGAGGAGAAACTTTCCTCTGCTACTGCTCTTAGAGGGACTAGAAGGTCTCACTGATGTCCAGCACCCTCCCCAAGTGTTTGTCGTGCTGCTGATCGGTCAGCACGGCAGAAAATAGCAGCCGCTGGAGAAGTGTAAAGTAACCCGCCCAAGCCCCCCCTGTGTACCTGGTGGATATCCTGGCTGTTTAACTTAAAGTTGAGATGGTCGCAATGTTTCCGTTGTACCCAATGTTCCGATGGTGCCAACCAATGTTCTGGTGTTTGGAAAAAATTTTATTTGTTTTTACAAATATCAAAAGAAAAAAACTTTTTTTTCCTAAAATCATTTTGTAAAATCATGTTGGATAAAGTAAATACATGTTCTTCACCTTATTCACTCATATAAAAAGCGTCAATTTCTGAGTGATTTTTGGAAAAAAAATTGTCGGTTAAATAGTTAATTGCCAATTAATCAATCAGATTGTAGTTACTGTAGTTTCCACTTTGAGGGATTACTGAAACCATCCTAATACCATAAGAAAAAAAAATGAGATATATTAATCACTGTTTTCCCAGATACAGAGCAGGCCCTAGGCATAGGCAAACTATGCAAATGCCTAGGGCATTTGGTATGCCTAGGAGCACAAGCAGCTTCTGCTGATTAAAATGATATGCTGCATGCCTATATTCTGTGTGTGACTGCGGCTGTATCTGCATACAAAATGCTACTTACAGTGTATTTCTGATAATCACTGTAACGTAGCATTTTGTATGCAGATACAGCCACAGTTGCATATCATTTTAATCAGCAGAAGCTGATCGTGCATCCTAGCCACATGTTAATGCACATAAGATGCATTTTCATCCAGAAAGGCGCCCAACGTTAGCAGAGCTGCCAGCTGACTCACGCCACACATTTCCTGCTGCATGGCGTATTGAGGCAAGATGTATGAGAACATATCTGTATCCAAGCAGAGGCAGAGGTCACAGTGTTAGCAGCCATGTGAGTGCTGTGTACAGGTGAGTTGGTTGTGCAGTAGAGATTTCTGCTTTTGAATGGAGTAAATCAGATCAATGGCTCTTCTGGTGTTATCAGATGCCTGGCATCCAGGGATAAACCCATCTTGATCCAAGTGGACCAAATTAGGCAACAGGGGGGCCAGATGATTAGCTAAGATTTTTGCATAAATCTTCAAGTCGACATTCAATAACGAAATTGGTCTATAATTAGAGCAGCTGATCGGATTACCACAGTATCAGCCCGGGTTGTCTCTGGGAGAAAGGAAGCTCCTTCCAGGATATCATTGAATAAATAGGAGAGATGTGGGGCCAGTTCTTTTGCAAACTATTTATAATATTGGGCAGTAAAACCATCGGGACAAGGGGCGGCAGATTTACGCATAGAATTTATAGCAGCTATCGTCTCCTCATCCGGGATCGGGCTATTAAGTGCATCTTACTGGATGCCTGAGAGAGTTGGCAGGGTGGTATCGGACAGGTATGAGTGTATTCCCTTGACTGCAGTAGAAGATGAAAAGGGTGAATCTGATAAGTTATAAAGGGAGCTATAAAAGGACCTGAAGTCTTTGGTCATTACTTCGGGGTCAAATGTATAGGAACCACGTTGCAGCGAGTATAATTTGTCTATGGCGCCTAGCGCCTGTTTACGATGCAGTTTATTGGCCAGCAAGGAATCCATTTTATCCATTTTATCCTAAAATCGGTGCCAAAGTTACCGCAGAATTAGTGCTGCACAGTTAGAAAGGATGGTATTAAGTTGACTGCGTAAAGAGTAAATTTGAGAGAGTAGAGAAGCTCTGGGGGATGCTTGATGTTGAGTTAATAAGGTGGCAATTTGCGATTCAAGCGATTGGACCTCGTCCGCACCTTTTTTCCTGATTTCCGACGATTTTGCCATTAGGGCATCACGTATGGTGGCCTTATGAGCTTCCCAGAGGACACTAAGGGAGGTGTCAGGAGATGTTAATAGTGAGTGATAGCCCATCGAATTTCAGCCAAGTCATTAGTGGATTCAAGACAATCAGTATTAGATTATGCTCCAGATAACTAAATTACCCCCTAAAACAATTCAGCTCCACATATTTTGCATAAGCCACTTAAGTCCCGTGGCCTTAGATATTGGTTGTTAGAGCCCAGTAATTATAAACAACAGTTGAAAACTTGTACTAATATTTCCAGTTTTCAATAGATTAGTTATGTATTAGCTCTATTCCAAGTAATTATTAGTTGTTAGTACTTTCAATTGATAAATAAGTTATTTCTGATTATTATTTTTTTAACACAATTTTATTGAGAGGATCATAGAAATATAACAGCAGAAAAATATACCAAGAAACCTGGTCAGTTAGATTACAGACAAAGTAGAGATGAATTATAACATCAACAGGGTGGATCCAATTTTAAGAATTTAAAGTAGCAAGAAGAATGTCTCACGGCGATGGTGTGGCAATCCGTCAAAGAAAACTGGAAACAGAGAGTGGAAGAAAGAATAACAGTTGGAGAGACAAAAGAGAGAACCATGGAGAAAAAGGAAAAAGAACAAGTCAAGTTGAAGGAACAGGAAAGGGAGATAGAAGCAGAGGTGTGGCCTCCAGACTCAAGAAGTTGAAAGATATTGTTGTTAGGTTATCAGGGTACAAATGGGGAGGAAGCCTGTAGGGAGTCTAGCCAGGGAGACCAAACTTTATCAAATAGTTTAGAGGAGTTACGTATAACAGCAGTCATATATTACATTTTGTATACATACCAAATCCGGGAGATTATCACCTGTAAAAGGGAGGGAGTTAGGCTTTTCCAGTTTATTCCTATTTGGCACATCATAGCCAAAACTACATGCCAGAGCAGTTTATTTTGGTGTCAATTGAGGTTAGGAAGAGTTAAGGGGAGCAGAAAATACTGGGGGTCAGGAGAAATAGAAGTCTCGAACAGGTGCGAGAGCAGGGTAATAAGCTCCTGCCAAATTGTAAAAATTTTGCGGCAGGACCACCAGATGTGCAAAAAAGAGCCTACATCTGCACACCCCCTCCAGCACCTATCCAAGGCATCAGGGAACATGGTCTGTAAGCGAGAGGGAATATAGTACCAGTGGTAGAGCAATTTATAAATATTTTCTTTGATTTTGACACAGATTGAGCGGAAGTGGCATTATCCCAGATGTCAGCCTAATCCTCATTATCTATAGCATGTCCCAGATCCTTTTTCCATGCCAGTTCATGAGGAGCTTGGGCCGATTAGAGTCGTTGCTTAGCAAGGCATAGATGTCAGAGATTAAGCCCTTAGTGCTGGAACGTTTCCAGCTCATATATTCGAAAGAGGATCATTTTCTATTAAGGAGAGTCGAGGTGACTGTGGAGTGGAAGTGTCTAATTTGCATGTAGCGAAAAAAATCAGTGGATGCAATTACCGTTCCATCACGAAAATCTGCGAACTGAGGAAAGGAAGCATCAAAAGTAATATCGTTAATATAGGATAAAGTGCCCAAGCGCCAGTTAGTAAAAGAGGACCTACACATACCAGGGGAAGGCCGGGTTATGAAACAATGGAATCAGGGGACACGGATGTGGGCCAAATAAAACTGTCTCTTTGCCAAGTCCCATGTAGCTAGTGAATGGGACAGCACGGGATGAGAGAGGACCACTCGAGAGCACTGACTCCTATGAAGCCACAATTAAGAGGACAACATGGCTAGACCCACCTCTTCAGTCTCAATCCTCACCCAGACTTTCCCGCTCCACCCTTATTGCACCATTGTATACATTGAGAGAACTGTGCAGCATAGAAGTATTTTCTAAAGTCCGGGATGCCCAGACCACCCCCTGTGGAGGGACGCTGGAGAAGTTTAAGTCTAATACGAGGGTGTTTACGGTTCCATATAAAGTAAGAGGTTTGGTGTTGTAACGTTTTGAAGACATAGGGAGGGATGTATATCGGAAGAGTCTGAAACAGATATAAAGTCGAAGGAGCACACTCATCTTGACAGAATTTATTCTGCCTATCCAAGACATGTAGTAGTTGGACTAGTACAATAAGTCATCCTTGATTTTGTCTAATAAGCGGGGATAATTTGCCTGGGCTAACGGGGAGTGGTAAAGTGCTTTGACCACATCTAAATGTTTCCCAGATAATCCCATTTTACCAAGGACTGCAAAGGCAAACGACCAGGTGATTCGGTCAAAGGCCTTCTCCGTGTCAAGAGACAGAAGAAGGGAGGGAGATTTCTGCTTTTGAATGGAGTAAATCAGATCAATGGCTCTTCTGGTGATATCAGATGCCTGGCATCCAGGGATAAACCCGACTTGATCCAGGTGGACCAAATTAGGCAACAGGGGGGCCAGATGATTAGCTAAGATTTTTGCATCAATAACGAAATTGGTCTATTATTAATGCAGCTAGTCGGATCTCTCTCTGCCTGGGTTGTCTCTGGGAGACAGGAAGCTCCTTCCAGGATATCATTGAATAAAGAGGAGAGATGTGGGACCAGTTCTTTTGCAAACAATTTATAATATTGGGCAGTAAAACCATCAAGGTCTGGGGTGGCAGATGTATGCAAAGAATGTATAGCAGCTACCGTCTCCTCATCGGAGATCGGGCTATTAAGTGCATCTAACTGGATGTCTGAGAGAGTTGGCAGGGGGGCATCGGACAGGTATGAGTGTATTCCCTCGACTCCAGCAGAAGACGAAAAGGGCGAATCTGATAAGTTATAAAGGAAACTAATAAAGGACCTGAAGTCTTCGGTCATTACTTCGGGGTCAAATGTATAGGAACCACGTTGCAGCAAGTATAATTTGTCTATGGCGCCTAGCTCCTGTTTACGATGCAGTTTATTGGCTAGCAAGGAATCAATTTTAGCCATTTCATCATAAAAGCGTTGCCAAAGTTTCCGCAGAATTAGCGCTGCACGGTTAGAAAGGATGGTATTAAGTTGACTGCGTAAAGAGTCAATTTGAGAGAGTAGAGAAGCTCTGGGGGACGCTTGATGTTGAGTTAATAAGGTGGCAATTTGAGATTCAAGCAATTGGACCTCGTGCGCACCTTTTTTCGTGATTGCCGACAATTTTCGTATGGTGGCCTTATGAGCCTCCCAGAGGACACTAAAGGAGATGTCCGGAGAGGCATTTTCTAAGAAATAGCGAGTGATAACCAATCAAATTTCAGCTGACGCAGAAGGATTTTGCAGAAGTGAGTCGTCAAGGTGCCATTTGTACATTCTAAGGGGTGTGCAGTATATATCTATAAGAAGAAAGACCCCTGCATGATCCGTCCATGTCAGTGGAGTGATGCCCACAGCAGTGATCAGTGGAATAAGGGCAGAGGGTATATGAATCATATCAATCCTGAAGTAGTGAAGGTGCGGGGCCAAAAAGTTGGTAAAGTCTTTAGTTTGGGGATGTTGTGACCGCCAGGTGTAACTAAGACTATGACGTTTTAAGGAAGTAATAAGGGTACAAGAGGCCCTAGGGAGGGTTGTCATAGAAGCGCGAGGAGGATGGATGGTTCTATCCAACAATGGGTCAATGATTGTATTGAAATTGCCGCCCATTATAATGTGACCTTGCACCTCCTTGTCCAGGTGCTTAGAGAAGGAATCAAAGAACAGGGATTGGTCATGGTTGGGCGCATAAATGGAGACTAAAGAGAGAGTCATGGAGTGTACCTATTACCATAAGAAACCACCCTTCAGGGTTGATCACCGTTTTAGAGTGGCCAAACGAATGTTACGGTGAATTAAAACAGCCACATTTTTTACAGGTCACCGAGGTGAAGAAGGACTGAGAAAACGACCTACCCCTAACTGGGTGTGCAAACCAGTGAGGTGCATTTCTTGGAGAAAGGCAATGTTGACTTTTTCTCTCCTACAGGCTCCCAGAAACACAGTACGCTTCCTATCGGAGTTCAAGCCATTAACATTGACAGAAAATGTTTTAAGAGGCATGGTTATGTACAAAAGTGGGTGCTAAATATTGCTTATAAAACCCTGAAAAGTTATAGTATGAGCCCAATGGGGGCCATCCCAAGAAAAAGGAAAGCAGAGAGAGCAAAAGGAACAGAAGATAGAAGATAGCCACAAGAAAAGAGCTAAAGAGGAGAGAGCAAGAGAAGAAAGAACCCATACGGGAAAAATCCCTGAAATTGTGGGTCCTACTCAAGGACCGCAACAAGAGAGAGCAGCATAAAAAAACATTATTAACAACATTATCAAAAAGGGAATACTGCGGGGTAACTGAGAAATTATGCAGTTTAGTCAAGACTGCCTGGACCTCAACAAGAAAATAAAATTCTAGAGCGGCCACAATACTTAGAGAGCATGATACAAAAAGTAGAGAATTGTGTCAAAAACACATGGGGGAGGAGAGGGAAAAAAATGGGGGGAGGTGTGGGGAGAAAAAGGTAGACGCGGAACGGTAGCAGTGAAAAAGGGGGGTAGTGAGGAAAGGGATGAAAAAGACTGACGTAAACATGACAACAGCAAAGAGTGTACGCATCAAAAAAAAAAATGGAGGGGTAAGCCTCCGTAAACCATCAGGTATTACAGAGTATGAAAACACTACGCTGGTGGGTCACTCTTGTCCAGTCAGGTAAAGCAGGTTGAAGATATTGCGATTTAGGGGATGAGGTGCAGCATGGACTGCAGAATATGCTTGAAGGAGATCAAGCTTGGACAATAATTCTTGTCCTTGAGTCAATTTCTTAACCGAGTGGAGAGAGTTATTTACTGAAACTTGAAGTTGAAAGGAGAATCCATATCTGTACCGAATCTGGTGCAGTCGCAAGATCCTAGTCACAGGTTGGAGATCCTGTATTTTTTGGATGGTAGAGGGAACTGAATACTGGAAAACTTGTATCTGCATGCCTTTGAACAGGAGCTCTGGAGAGTTGCGGATGGACGACAGGACTTTTTCTTTTTAGCGGAAATAATGAAAACGGACAATGACATCTCTGGGAGGTTGAGTGGGGGGAGGTTTTGCACGAAGCGCTCTATGAGCCTTATCACTGAGACAATCTTCATCTGTAAGATCCGGTATAAGATGTTGGAAGAAGTCTTTCAAGAATGACGATAGTGTAGGGCAGAGGACCGATTCCACAATGTTGCGTATGCACAAGTTGTTAAGATGAGAGCGGTTCTCCTGGTCCTCCTGTCGTTCTTTAAGCTCCTCCATTTCCTCATGCAGCCAGGTGAGCTCCTTGTCGAGACGGTGCTGGGAGCAACAGAGATCATCAGTCTTTGATTCCAAAGCCTCCGTTCTGTTACCAAGAGCTGTGAGGCCCGACTTGAATTCCGTAATAGCGTTAGAGAGTACCTGTTTAAATGCAAATTGATCTACCCCCAGTAGACTCATCATTACCGCTTGAATATGAGGATCTATACCCACATCCAATGAGCACGGAGAAGAGGGAGAGTCTGTGGGCATAGCGGAATTATAAGGGCCCTTCGTCTTTGATCAAAAAAAATTGGTTGCGACTTGCGAAGTCTTCTTGTTTTTTGACATAGTGAAAAAAGAAAAAACATTGCCGTGGAGGAGGTAAAATGTAGGAAAAGGGAGCCAAAAAACCAAAAGGGAAAAAGGACACAGTCTGCAGGTAAAGTATCAGGTTAAGGAGGGTGGTCCAGGCAACAGCTTTAGGTTTGCATCTCGGGCTCTGGCATTGGCGAGAAGTCAAGCCCTTTAAGGCCGAAGGAGATAGCTAAGGACGGGGAGGAGTTCACAATAACTTTGTAGAAAGAGGCACAGGATTCTGATTTGATATTGTAAGATAAATCAATAACTGATGACGGGGATAACTTCAGTGGCTACCATAGGGGGTCAGTATCGCAGCTTCAATAGTGAAGATGCTGCCCTCCATGGGCTCTGGCATATGCTAGTGAGGAGTTCAGGTGGGGGGCACCGACCGCGGACCAGCCTGCGGTCAGGACTTCACCTCGTACCACCCAGCACATCCGAGGAGTCCAGATGGGAGATATAAAGATGGCCGCCGCCTAGCTGGGATTGAAATAGGAATATAACTGAGGGGGTCTGTAAGGAGAATCCTTTTGTGGGAATAACAGAGGTGAGGTAGGTGGGTAAGCCAGAGTAGGGACTGGTCAGAGAGTTACACTCCCTGTTTGTGCACCAGCCTGCAAAGCAGGGAGAGACAACTGTAGATAGAGAGGTAGGCTGGGTGGGATATGAAGTAAGGTGACCTCTCCACAACGTTGGTGGAAGATCACCTCAGGTACAGTGAAAGTGGTCTTCCAGGAGTTCCAAGGGACCCTCCAAGGGACACAGTGCGGCAGCCAGCAGTCATTAGTAGACCCCGAGTCCTTCTCTCCCTTCAGGGCATTTGCGAGAAGGGGATCCAGCAGGAGAGCTCCGTCTAAGATGGCCACCGGGAGCTGTGGAGTGCTGTGGGCACAGCCCGTGTCCGCACTTTCACCAATGCAGGCAGCAGGAGGGCAGTTGCAGTCAACGGGTGAGGTGTGCGGGTGGTCAGCCAGGCAGGGAGGGAGGGAGGTAGAGGCAAGCAGCACTGGCAGGAGCGCTCCCGGATTTACGGAAGTCCGCAGCCGCCGCTGAATGAAATTGAGTCCCCTGCTTTAGAGGGGGAGAGGGCCGCAACCCACAGGAGCTCCGTAAATTGCTCCACAACTCTCGCTCCTCGGCACAATACACGGGCGGAAGCTGTTATCAAGAGTGCTACAGTGCCAGGTTCAGTGTAGAAGGGATTTAACCCCTGTCGCAGTGGGAGCTCCACAGAGATGCAACCTGCTCACAGGCCGCCAATCCACGCCCCTCTGTTAATTTTGGATCTTATCCATCTGGTCCTTGAAGTAGGAAGCAAGATCTTGTGCTTTGATAGTAGCTGGTGGATTAGGTTATACAGTATGCTCCAAGCACTGCATGTAAATGTGTTAATTCAGCACCACATACTGTACAGTATGTTGGGTTGGTACAAGTACCTTACCTCCCAGCTGCTGGTAGTCCCTATAGTGTAGCTTGTATGAAAGATTCCAGCTCAAATACTCCTCCCAATAAACACAGGTAACAAGGCTTTCATTAATCATACATGTGTGTTTCAAAAGACGTAATTGGCTGCAAATCACTTTGTGTGTACACATACCTTCCAGCATGAACCTCTCCAGGAGGGACAAAATGCTCTGCTTCTGGACTTTTCTCTTAATTTATAATTGTCGGAACAGGTTAATAGATAAGAAAAGTGTTTCAGCACAGGTGCCGGCAATCATAAATTAAGAGGGAAGTCCAGGAGCAGAGCATTCTGTACCTCCTGGAGATGCTCAAGTTGGGAGGTATGTGTAGATTTTAGCTGGAACTGGCTGAAAATGTATACAGGCAATAATTAAAAGATCTGCTAGTGTGATCATTTATTATTTATTATGTAACCTCATTAACTGGTCCCTTAGGATCCACAGCCAAATATTTTTCTGTAAGCTGTCATCACCAAAAAAAATTCGCAATATACTTCTAAAGGGTATGTTTCAATTTTAATTTAAATAGTACTTTGGGCCTAATTCAGCAAGGATCACTAAATTGCAGAAACATAAATCGGACGATTATCGGCAGACTGCACATGCTCTGCGAACACATTGCATGTGTGCGAAGACCAAAGTGGGATCGCTCTGCAATCACAGCCCAGCGAAATGCAACCACAAAGTAATTGACAGGAAGTGACAGTTTATGGCATTTATGTGGAGTGGTTTGGAAAACACAGATGTGTCATGGTCGTTTTCGAGGAGTCAGCTGCGATCGCTGCGATCAAAAACATGGCGCCCGGTGAGACTGCAGTTGCATTATTTTGAGTAGGCATGGGTCAACCACAACTGTCGATGGTACTTTGTTTCTGCATATGGGGGGTAATTCCAAGTTGATCGCAGCAGGAAATTTTTTATCAGTTGGGCAAAACCATGTGCATTGCAGGGAAGGCAGATATAACATGTGCAGAGAGAGTTAGATTTGGGTGGGTTATTTTGTTTCTGTGCAGGGTAAATATTGGCTGCTTTATCTTTACACTGCAAATTAGATTGCAGATTGAACACACCACACCCAAATCTAACTCTCTCTGCAAATGTTATATCTGCCTCCCCTGCAGTGCACATGGTTTTGCCCAACTGCTAAAAAATTTCCTGCTGCGATCAACTTGGAATTACCCCCATGGAACACAATTCTGCTAATGTATACGCAGAGTTGCAATCGCATCAGTCGGCGTCTTTAACTGTTGCTGGGTGGCTCTTTATATGCGATTTTGAGCAGTAGCAGTCTCAGTAGCGATCCTTACTAAGGGTCTAATTCAGACCTGATCGTAGTAGCAAAATCTTTCACTAATGGACAAAACCATGTGCAGTGCAGGTGGGGCAGATATAACATATGCAGAGAGTTAGATTTTGGTGGGCTATATTGTTTCTGTGCAGGGTAAATACTGGCTGCTTTATTTTTACACTGCAATTTAGATTTCAGTTTGAACACACCCCACCTAAATCTAACTCTCTCTGCACATGTTATATCTGCCCCACCTGCAGTGCACATGGTCTTGCCCATTAGAGAACAATTTTGCTGCTGCGATCAGTTCTGAATCAGGCCCTAAATTAGGCCCTTTGATAAGTGTTAGTTCAGCTAAAACTATAAGTAATGCATTCAGAATGGTTTGTAGTGTTGCAAGTGTGTTTACATGCTGTCCCAGTGTGACGTACAATGACCTGTGAATTTGTTTTCTATAAATATTTATATAAACAGAAGTTCTACGTCAATATGTATAGTTTCTAGTGATGTGCACCGGAAATTTTTCGGGTTTTGTGTTTTGGTTTTGGGTTCGGTTCCGCGGCCGTGTTTTGGATTCGGACGCGTTTTGGCAAAACCTCACCGAAAATTTTTTGTCGGATTCGGGTGTGTTTTGGATTCGGGTGTTTTTTTTAAAAAACCCTCAAAAACAGCTTAAATCATAGAATTTGGGGGTCATTTTGATCCCAAAGTATTATTAACCTCAATAACCATAATTTCCACTAATTTTCAGTCTATTCTGAACACCTCACATCTCACAATATTATTTTTAGTCCTAAAATTTGCACCAAAGTCGCTGGATGACTAAGCTAAGCGACCCAAGTGGCCGACACAAACACCTGGCCCATCTAGGAGTGGCACTGCAGTGTCAGACAGGATGGCACTTCAAAAAAATTGTCCCCAAACAGCACATGATGCAAAGAAAAAAAGAGGCGCAATGAGGTAGCTGTGTGACTAAGCTAAGTGACCCAAGTGGCCGACACAAACACCTGGCCCATCTAGGAGTGGCACTGCAGTGTCAGACAGGATGGCACTTCAAAAAAATACTCCCCAAACAGCACATGATACAAAGAAAAAAAGAGGCGCACCAAGATCGCTGTGTGACTAAGCTAAGCGACACAAGTGGCCGACACAAACACCTGGCCCATCTAGGAGTGGCACTGCAGTGTCACGCAGGATGGCACTTCAAAAAAATACTCCCCAAACAGCACATGATGCAAAGAAAAAAAGAGGCGCACCAAGGTTGCTGTGTGACTAAGCTAAGCGACACAAGTGGCCGACACAAACACCTGGCCCATCTAGGAGTGGCACTGCAGTGTCACGCAGGATGGCCCTTCAAAAAAAATACTCCCCAAACAGCACATGATGCAAAGAAAAAAAAACGCGCAATGAGGTAGCTGTGTGACTAAGATAAGCGACACAAGTGGCCGACACAAACATCTGGCCCATCTAGGAGTGGCACTGCAGTGTCACGCTAGATGGCCCTTCAAAAAAATACTCCCCAAACAGCACATGATGCAAAGAAAAATGAAAGAAAAAAGAGGTGCAAGATGGAATTGTCCTTGGGCCCTCCCACCCACCCTTATGTTGTATAAACAGGACATGCACACTTTAACGAACCCATCATTTCAGTGACAGGGTCTGCCACACGACTGTGACTGAAATGACTGGTTGGTTTGGGCCCCCACCAAAAAGAAGCAATCAATCTCTCCTTGCACAAACTGGCTCTACAGAGGCAAGATGTCCACCTCCTCCTCATCCTCCGATTCATCACCCCTTTCACTGTGTACATCCCCCTCCTCACAGATTATTAATTCGTCCCCACTGGAATCCACCATCTCAGGTCCCCGTGTACTTTCTGGAGGCAATTGCTGCTGGTGAATGTCTCCACGGAGGAATTGATTATAATTCATTTTAATGAACATCATCTTCTCCACATTTTCTGGAAGTAACCTCGTACGCCGATTGCTGACAAGGTGAGCGGCTGCACTAAACACTCTTTCGGAGTACACACTGGAGGGAGGGCAACTTAGGTAGAATAAAGCCAGTTTGTGCAAGGGCCTCCAAATTGCCTCTTTTTCCTGCCAGTATACGTACGGACTGTCTGACGTTCCTACTTGGATGTGGTCACTCATATAATCCTCCACCATTCTTTCAATGGTGAGAGAATCATATGCAGTGACAGTAGACGACATGTCAGTAATCGTTGCCAGGTCCTTCAGTCCGGACCAGATGTCAGCACTCGCTCCAGACTGCCCTGCATCACCGCCAGCGGGTGGGCTCGGAATTCTTAGCCTTTTCCTCGCAACCCCAGTTGTGGGAGAATGTGAAGGAGGAGCTGTTGACGGGTCACGTTCCGCTTGACTTGACAATTTTCTCACCAGCAGGTCTTTGAACCCCTGCAGACTTGTGTCTGCCGGAAAGAGAGATACAACGTAGGTTTTAAATCTAGGATCGAGCACGGTGGCCAAAATGTAGTGCTCTGATTTCAACAGATTGACCACCCGTGAATCCTGGTTAAGCGAATGAAGGGCTCCATCCACAAGTCCCACATGCCTAGCGGAATCGCTCTGTTTTAGCTCCTCCTTCAATGTCTCCAGCTTCTTCTACAAAAGCCTGATGAGGGGAATGACCTGACTCAGGCTGGCAGTGTCTGAACTGACTTCACGTGTGGCAAGTTCAAAGGGTTGCAGAACCTTGCACAACGTTGAAATCATTCTCCACTGCGCTTGAGACAGGTGTATTCCACCTCCTTTGCCTATATCGTGGGCAGATGTATAGGCTTGAATGGCCTTTTGCTGCTCCTCCATCCTCTGAAGCATATAGAGGGTTGAATTCCACCTCGTTACCACCTCTTGCTTCAGATGATGGCAGGGCAGGTTCAGGTATTTTTGGTGGTGCTCCAGTCTTCTGTACGCGGTGCCTGAACGCCGAAAGTGGCCCGCAATTCTTCGGGCCACCAACAGCATCTCTTGCACGCCCCTGTCGTTTTTAAAATACTTCTGCACAACCAAATTCAAGGTATGTGCAAAACATGGGACGTGCTGGAATTTGCCCAGATGTAATGCACGCACAATATTGCTGGCGTTGTCCGATGTCACAAATCCCCTGGAGAGTCCAATTGGGGTAAGCCATTCTGCGATGATCTTCCTCAGTTGCCGTAAGAGGTTTTCAGCTGTGTGCGTATTCTGGAAAGCGGTGATACAAAGTGTAGCCTGCCTAGGAACGAGTTGGCATTTGCGAGATGCTGCTACTGGTGCCGCCGCTGCTGTTCTTGCAGCGGGAGGCAATACATCTACCCAGTGGGCTGTCACAGTCATATAGTCCTGAGTCTGCCCTGCTCCACTTGTCCACATGTCCGTGGTTAAGTGGACATTGGGTACAACTGCATTTTTTAGGACACTGGTGAGTCTTTTTCTGAGGTCTGTGTACATTTTCGGTATCGCCTGCCTAGAGAAATGGAACCTAGATGGTTTTTGGTATCGGGGACACAGTACCTCAATCAAGTCTATAGTTGGCTCTGAATTAACGATGGATACTGGAACCACGTTTCTCACCGCCCAGGCTGCCAAGGCCTCAGTTATCCGCTTTGCAGCAGGATGACTGCTGTGATATTTCATCTTCCTCGCAAAGGACTGTTGTACAGTCAATTGCTCACTGGAAGTAGTACAAGTGGTCTTCCGACTTCCCCTCTGGGATGACGATCGACTCCCAGCAGCAACAACAGCAGCGCCAGCAGCAGTAGGCGTTACACTCAAGGATGCATCGGAGGAATCCCAGGCAGGAGAGGACTCGTCAGACTTGCCAGTGACATGGCCTGCAGGACTATTGGCTTTCCTGGGTAAGGAGGAAATTGACACTGAGGGAGTTGGTGGTGTGGTTTGCAGGAGCTTGGTTACAAGAGGAAGGGATTTACTGGTCAGTGGACTGCTTCCGCTGTTGCCAAAAGTTTTTGAACTTGTCACTGACTTATGATGAATGCGCTGCAGGTGACGTATAAGGGAGGATGTTCAGAGGTGGTTAACGTCCTTACCCCTACTTATTACAGCTTGACAAAGGCAACACACGGCTTGACACCTGTTGTCCGCATTTGTGTTGAAATAATTCCACACCAAAGAGCTGATTTTTTTTGTATTTTGACCAGGCATGTCAATGGCCATATTCTTCCCACGGACAACAGACGTCTCCCCGGGTGCCTGACTTAAACAAACCACCTCACCATCAGAATCCTCTTTGTCAATTTCCTCCCCAGCGCCAGCAACACCCATATCCTCATCCTGGTGTACTTCAACACTGACATCTTCAATTTGACTATCAGGAACTGGACTGCGGGTGCTCCTTCCAGCACTTGCAGGGGGCGTGAAAATGGTGGAAGGCGCAAGCTCTTCCCGTCCAGTGTTGGGAAGGTCAGGCATCGCAACCGACACAATTGGACTCTCCTTGGGGATTTGTGATTTCGAAGAACGCACAGTTTTTTGCTGTGCTTTTGCCAGCTTAAGTCTTTTCTTTTTTCTAGCGAGAGGATGAGTGCTTCCATCCTCATGTGAAGCTGAACCACTAGCCATGAACATAGGCCAGAGCCTCAGCTGTTCCTTGCCACTCCGTTTCGTAAATGGCATATTGGCAAGTTTACGCTTCTCCTCAGACGCTTTTAATTTAGATTTTTGGGTCATTTTACTGATCTTTTGTGTTTTGGATTTTACATGCTCTGTACTATGACATTGGGCATCGGCCTTGGCAGACGACGTTGATGGCATTTCATTGTCTCGGCCATGACTAGTGGCAGCAGCTTCAGCACGAGGTTGAAGTGGATCTTGATATTTCCCTATTTTTTTAACCTCCACATTTTTGTTCTCCATATTTTAATGCGCACAACTAAAAGGCACCACAGGTATACAATGTAGATGGATGGATAGTATACTTATGGACGACGAGTGACGACACAGAGGTAGGTACAGCAGTGGCCTACCGTACTGCTATATACAGTATAATGGACCTGGTGGACACTGTCAGCAGACTGCTAAACTAGTACTACTAGTATAAAGAAAAAAAGGCACCACAGGTATACAATGTAGATGGATGGATAGTATACTTATGGACGACGAGTGACGACACAGAGGTAGGTACAGCAGTGGCCTACCGTACTGCTATAAACAGTATAATAAATGGACCTGGTGGACACTGTCAGCAAACTGCTAAACTAGTATAAAGAAAAAAAGGCACCACAGGTATACAATGTAGATGGATGGATAGTATAATTATGGACGAAGAGTGACGACACAGAGGTAGGTACAGCAGTGGCCAACCGTACTGCTATATACAGTATAATAAATGGACCTGGTGGACACTGTCAGCAAACTGCTAAACTAGTATAAAGAAAAAAAGCCACCACAGGTATACAATGTAGATGGATGGATAGTATACTTATTATTATTAATGGATGACGAGTGACTGATGACACAGAGGTAGGTACAGCAGTGGCCTACTGTACTGCTATATACAGTATAATGGACCTGGTGGACACTGTCAGCAGACTGCTAAACTAGTACTACTAGTATAAAGAAAAAAAGGCACCACAGGTATACAATGTAGATGGATGGATAGTATACTTATGGACAACGAGTGACGACACAGAGGTAGGTACAGCAGTGGCCTACCGTACTGCTATATACAGTATAATAAATGGACCTGGTGGACACTGTCAGCAAACTGCTAAACTAGTATAACGAAAAAAAGGCACCACAGGTATACAATGTAGATGGATGGATAGTATACTTATGGACGACGAGTGACGACACAGAGGTAGGTACAGCAGTGGCCTACCGTACTGCTATATACAGTATAATAAATGGACCTGGTGGACACTGTCAGCAAACTGCTAAACTAGTATAAAGAAAAAAAGCCACCACAGGTATACAATGTAGATGGATGGATGGTATACTTATTATTATTAATGGATGACGAGTGACTGACGACACAGAGGTAGGTACAGCAGTGGCCTACCGTACTGCTATATACAGTATAATGGACCTGGTGGACACTGTCAGCAGACTGCTAAACTAGTATAAAAAAAAGCCACCACAGGAGTGTTTTTCAGGCAGACAAACGTATACTGGTGGTCACTGTCAGCAAAACTGTGCACTGTACTCCTGCTATAGCTGCTCCCCAGTCCCCACAATTAAGCAGTGTGAGCACTCAGCACAGATATATCATGCAGCACGCTTAGCACAGATATGGTATGGAGCGTTTTTTTCAGGCAGAGAACGGATAAAAAAAAACTGGTGGTCACTATCAACAAAACTCTGCACTCTACTCCGAGTCCTAACAGCTGCTCCCCAATCCTCCCCACAATTAGTAATAAAACAAGCAATCAACTGTCTCTTCTACAATTATAAACTGAGAGGACGCCAGACACGTCCTCTCCCTATCAATCTCAATGCACGTGTGAAAATGGCGGCGACGCGCAGCTGCTTATATAGAATCCGAATCTCGCAAGAATCCGACAGCGGGATGATGACGTTCGGGCGCGCTCGAGTTAACCGAGCCATATGGGAGAATCTGAGTATGGCTCGGACCCGTGTAAAAAGGGTGAAGTTCGGGGGGGTTCGGTTTCTCGGAAACCGAACCCGCTCATCACTAAATTAGTTTAATTATTTTTTTTTTACAGAAAAGACTTTGATCTGTCCCACAACTGGAGGTATTCCAAGACCTCACACCAAAGACACACATCGACCACTACAAATTATAGAAAGGATATTTCAGTAAATGCAACCATCCATTAAATATGACACATCTGAATTCAAGAAGAATTTTTCAATAGTAGCAATGTTTAGAAATGTGCAAAGAAAAATTAAATATTAATAAATATAAAAAATGTAGTACTTTACTTTTACTTCTAGCAATTTATATTCACAGAATACCCTATTAATATACCCTATCAGATTGATAACAACCCTACTGTTTATCAAACAGAATGCACAATACAGTATTAGTAATGTATATGCGCTCCATTTGTATACCTGCTAAGAGTTACAAAATTATCTGTGCAGTGACAGTAAATACGTGATGGGCATTTAATGAACATAAGAGTAGTAGATATATTATATTAGTAAATAGTATAAAGAAGATCCTAAACATTTACAGAGATACAGTAAAGTCATAAACAGTAGACATTATAGGTGTAATCAAATACATGTTAGAAAAATTAAAAAGTGCAATATTTTTATTATTAATAATTATAATAATAATAATAATAGTATTAGTATTAGTATTATTAATAGTTATAATAGTATTTATATAGCGCTCTTTCTCCAGTTTGATTCACGGCACTTAACAGGTAGAAATAATATGGCATATAGAGTTATATTTTCAAAGACAGTAGAGAAAAGAAACATAATATAAATCCTTGCAAGTTCCTAAAAACATGCATTTTCCATTATTCACAGAGTGTCAGATTAGGCAGCCATGTGTTGTGTGCACTACTTTGGTTAAAATGGGCCTAATCCACTAGTGATGAGCGGGTTCGGTTTCTCGGAAACCGAACCCCCCCGAACTTCAGCCTTTTTACACGGGATTCTCCCGTGTGGCTCGGGTAAACCGAGCGCGCCCGAACATCATCATCCCGCTGTCGGATTCTCGCGAGATTCGGATTCTATATAAGCAGCCGCTTCGCCGCTTCGCCGCC
Source organism: Pseudophryne corroboree (assembly GCF_028390025.1). Classification (NCBI taxonomy): domain Eukaryota; kingdom Metazoa; phylum Chordata; class Amphibia; order Anura; family Myobatrachidae; genus Pseudophryne; species Pseudophryne corroboree. Next base: position 365,334,710 of record NC_086451.1, on the reverse strand, counting down.
ATTTTCTCACACGTGCATTGAGATTGATAGGGAGAGGACGTGGCTGGCGTCCTCTCCGTTATAGTCATAATAGAAAAGAATAAGAGTGACATTGTTATAATTGTGGGGAGGATTGGGGACGGGGAGCAGCTGTTAGGAGTACAGCTCAGGGTTAGCAGTGAGTGTGACCACCAGTTTAATCCGTTCTCTGCCTGAAAAAAACGCTCCATACCATATCTGTGCTCAGTGTGCTGCATGATATATCTGTGCTGAGTGCACTGCTCACACTGCCTAATTGTGGGGACTGGGGAGCAGTTATAGCAGGAGTACAGTGCACAGTTTTGCTGACAGTGACCACCAGTCCAGTATACGTTTGTCTGCCTGAAAAACACTCCTGTGGTGGCTTTTTTTCTTTATACTAGTAGTTTAGCAGTCTGCTGACAGTGTCCACCAGGTCCATTTATTATACAGTATATTATATATATAGCAGTACGGTAGGCCACGGCTGTACCTACCTCTGTGTCGTCACTCGTCGTCCATAAGTAATAACAGTATACTATCCATCCATCTACATTGCATACCTGTGGTGGCTTTTTTTTCTTCATACTAGTTTAGCAGTCTGCTGACAGTGTCCACCATGTCCGTTATTATTATTCTGTATATATTATATATATAGCAGTACGGTAGGCCACGGCTGTACCTACCTCTGTGTCGTCACTCGTCGTCCATAAGTAATAATAGTATACTATCTATCCATCTACATTGTATACCTGTGGTGGCTTTTTTTTCTTCATACTAGTTTAGCAGTCTGCTGACAGTGTCCACCAGGTTCGTTATTATTATTCTGTATATATTATATATATAGCAGTACGGTAGGCCACGGCTGTACCTACCTCTGTGTCGTCACTCGTCGTCCATAAGTAATAATAGTATACTATCCATCCATCTACATTGTATACCTGTGGTGGCTTTTTTTTCTTCATACTAGTTTAGCAGTCTGCTTACAGTGTCCACCAGGTCCGTTATTATTATTCTGTATATATTATATATATAGCAGTACGGTAGGCCACGGCTGTACCTACCTCTGTGTCGTCACTCGTCGTCCATAAGTAATAATACTATACTATCTATCCATCTACATTGTATACCTGTGGTGTTTTTTTTTTACTTCATACTAGTTTAGCAGTCTGCTGACAGTGTCCACCAGGTCCGTTATTATTATTCTGTATATATTATATATATAGCAGTACGGTAGGCCACGGCTGTACCTTCCTCTGTGTCGTCACTCGTCGTCCATAAGTAATAATACTATACTATCCATCCATCTACATTGTATACCTGTGGTGGCTTTTAGTTGTGCGCAAAATATGGAGAACAAAAATGTGGAGGTTAAAAAAATAGGGAAAGATCAAGATCCACTTCCACCTCGTGCTGAAGCTGCTGCCACTAGTCATGGCCGAGACGATGAAATGCCATCAACGTCGTCTGCCAAGGCCGATGCCCAATGTCATAGTACAGAGCATGTAAAATCCAAAACACAAAAGATCAGTAAAATGACCCAAAAATCTAAATTAAAAGCGTCTGAGGAGAAGCGTAAACTTGCCAATATGCCATTTACGACACGGAGTGGCAATGAACGGCTGAGGCCCTGGTCTATGTTCATGGCTCTTTATATTAGTTTGTAGTCTAGCTGAAACAGCGTAGCTGATTCAGTGTGGGGTGAAAGCTTTCAAAGGGAGAAACTTTCTAAGGGTGTCATCTGTGACTTTTACTGGAAAATTAGTGATCAATTTGCAAGGACTATGAAGTAACCTCATATCTCATTGTTCTCTTAACAGGTATGTCTAGTGGGACTACAAGCGCCAGCAAGCTACACTGCATCTGTTAATTATCATATATGACTTTCATGAATGCTTAGCAATAGGTATGTCTAGTGGGACTACAAGCGCCAGCAAGCTACACTGCATCTGTTAATTATCATATATGACTTTCATGAATGCTTAGCAATAGGTATGTCTAGTGGGACTACAAGCGCCAGCAAGCTACACTGCATCTGTTAATTATCATATATGACTTTCATGAATGCTTAGCAATAGGTATGTCTAGTGGGACTACAAGCGCCAGCAAGCTACACTGCATCTGTTAATTATCATATATGACTTTCATGAATGCTTAGCAATAGGTATATCTAGTGGGACTACAAGCGCCAGCAAGCTACACTGCATCTGTTAATTATCATATATGACTTTCATGAATGCTTAGCAATAGGTATGTCTAGTGGGACTACAAGCGCCAGCAAGCTACACTGCATCTGTTAATTATCATATATGACTTTCATGAATGCTTAGCAATAGGTATGTCTAGTGGGACTACAAGCACCAGCAAGCTACACTGCATCTGTTAATTATCATATATGACTTTCATGAATGCTTAGCAATAGGTATGTCTAGTGGGACTACAAGCGCCAGCAAGCTACACTGCATCTGTTAATTATCATATATGACTTTCATGAATGCTTAGCAATAGGTATGTCTAGTGGGACTACAAGCGCCAGCAAGCTACACTGCATCTGTTAATTATCATATATGACTTTCATGAATGCTTAGCAATAGGTATGTCTAGTGGGACTACAAGCGCCAGCAAGCTACACTGCATCTGTTAATTATCGTATATGACTTTCATGAATGCTTAGCAATAGGTATGTTTAGCTTATTAATCATTAGCAGATTTAAGCAAACTTTATTTTTTGCATTTGGGGAATGTGTGATGGTTTCATACCCCCACACCATTTGTCTGTGTAAGTTTTATTGCTTTAAATGGGTGATGGGCTAGGGGTGGGTCCAATCAATCAATGTGCTTACATACACGTTTGTTGCTCTTTATATTAGTTTGTAGTCTAGCTGAAACAGCGTAGCTGGTTCAGTGTGGGGTGAAAGCTTTCAAAGGGAGAAACTTTCTAAGGGTGTCATCTGTGACTTTTACTGGAAAATTAGTGATCAATTTGCAAGGACTATGAAGTAACCTCATATCTCATTGTTCTCTTAACAGGTATGTCTAGTGGGACTACAAGCGCCAGTAAGCTACACTGCATCTGTTAATTATCATATATGACTTTCATGAATGCTTAGCAATAGGTATGTCTAGTGGGACTACAAGCGCCAGCAAGCTACACTGCATCTGTTAATTATCATATATGACTTTCATGAATGCTTAGCAATAGGTATGTCTAGTGGGACTACAAGCGCCAGCAAGCTACACTGCATCTGTTAATTATCATATATGACTTTCATGAATGCTTAGCAATAGGTATGTCTAGTGGGACTACAAGCGCCAGCAAGCTACACTGCATCTGTTAATTATCATATATGACTTTCATGAATGCTTAGCAATAGGTATGTCTAGTGGGACTACAAGCGCCAGCAAGCTACACTGCATCTGTTAATTATCATATATGACTTTCATGAATGCTTAGCAATAGGTATGTCTAGTGGGACTACAAGCGCCAGCAAGCTACACTGCATCTGTTAATTATCATATATGACTTTCATGAATGCTTAGCAATAGGTATGTTTAGCTTATTAATCATTAGCAGATTTAAGCAAACTTTATTTTTTGCATTTGGGGAATGTGTGATGGTTTCATACCCCCACACCATTTGTCTGTGTAAGTTTTATTGCTTTAAATGGGTGATGGGCTAGGGGTGGGTCCAATCAATCAATGTGCTTACATACACATGTTTGTTGCTCTTTATATTAGTTTGTAGTCTAGCTGAAACAGCGTAGCTGATTCAGTGTGGGGTGAAAGCTTTCAAAGGGAGAAACTTTCTAAGGGTGTCATCTGTGACTTTTACTGGACGGAAACTGAAAGGAAGCACCATCAATTGCACACAAAAAAACAACACAAACCCCCAATACTTGGACTGCAGCTACAAATGTTTGTTTACTCCTAATATTCTCCAAACCTCACTTATTTGGAAAACTAAACATTCACTTTCTGCACAAACACCTGCATTGCAACTTCTACTCTGACCCTGCACACAACTGGACAACAAATGGGTCACTGAGAAGCATATTTAATGAAGTAACACTGACTTGCAGTTTGCCAACACTGTGTAATTTTCCAACTAACATCAGCAAATATTTGATTTACTGTTACCTGTAGATACTAACGACAGTTTAACATTGAATTTATTTCTGCAAACTTCACTGCTCTCTTATTCAGCCACCACTCCTCCTCCTACTCTCATTTTGCTACCACTATTTACCCCATCCACACTATGGCCAGGCTGGCAACATCCCTCATTAATCCTCTTCTTCCTATTCCTTTTTTCTGTCCCCTGTTACCACCTCTATCCCTCTCTCCCAGTCTCCTACATCTCATGCTGTCTCCTCTCCTCTGTCTGCCTCCCTTCCCCTCCTCTTCTGTTTCCCCACTGCAATTAACTTCTGCCCCTTCACACCGTTTATACCCCAGCACTCAACCCTGCTCTCTCCCTCCTCTGCCTGTCTCCTCACCTCTCCTCCACCAGTATCATACTGCTCTCCCTCCCTGCCTCACTCCTGCAGTCTCCCTTCCTAGCCAAGGCCCCAGCACCATCAATTCACCCTCTTTATCCCTTCCTTCCCCATCAAGCTTACCTCAACGCCATAGCAATCCAGATAATCTCATTCACATCTCTCCAACAAACTCATACCCCCTATCCTGTGCACTCTGGAATGCCAGATCTGTTTGCAACAAATTGACCCCCACTCACGACCTCTTCATATCCAACTCCCTGCACCTCCTGGCCATTACTGAAACCTGGATTACACCCTATGACACCGCTTCTCCTGCTTCTCTCTCGGCTGGGGGCCTTACATTCTCACACACACCCCGACCTGGGGGTCGTCATGGGGGTGGTGTTGGGATCCTTTTACCCTCAAGCTACACATACCAACTTATACCTCCAGAACCATCTCTTACATTCTCTACATTTGAGGTCCATGCAATTCGCCTCTACCAACCCACTAATCTTCGAGTTGCTGTCATTTACCGTCCACCTGGCATTTCCTCTAAATTCCTCGACAACTTTGCTTCCTGGCTACCTCACTTCCTCTCTTCTGACATTCCCACCATTATCCTAGGTGATTTCAACATCCCTATCGATAACCCCACAAAACCACCTGCCTCTAAACTCCTTAACCTCACATCTTCACTTGGTCTCTCCCAGTGGACCAGCTCACCCTCCCATGTGAACGGGAGCTCACTGGATCTGGTTTTCACTCACCGCTGTGTTATTTCTGATTTCTCCAATTCCCCTTTTCCCCTCTCTGACCACCACTTGCTCTCATTCAACTTATCTATCTCTGCTCCCCCATCTCTCCCTCCTAAGGCTACCATCACTAAGCGTAATATTGAGGCTATTGACACCTCATCCCTATCCTCCCTGTTTGACTCGCTTCTCTCTCCTCTTCTCTCTCTCACATGCCCTGAACAAGCCACATCTCTATACAATGCATCTCTTACTTCAGCCCTTGACTCTGTTGCTCCGCCAACCACTATTCACCCTCGCAGATCAACACCTCAACCCTAGCACACCAAATGCACCAGATATCTACAAAAATGCTCATGTACTGCCGAGCGACACTGGAGGAAATCACGCTCTCAAGTAGTGATGAGCGGGTTCGGTTCCTCGGAATCCGAACCCGCCCGAACTTCAGCTCTTTTTACACGGATCCGAGCGACTCGGATCTTCCCGCCTTGCTCGGTTAACCCGAGCGCGCCCGAACGTCATCATGACGCTGTCGGATTCTCGCGAGGCTCGGATTCTATCGTGAGACTCGGATTCTATATAAGGAGCCGCGCGTCGCCGCCATTTTCACACGTGCATTGAGATTGATAGGGAGAGGACGTGGCTGGCGTCCTCTCCATTTAGATTATAAGAGAGAGAGATTTACTGGAGCTTAGGACTAGGAGGAGTACTGTAGAAGTGTAGAGAGTGCAGAGAGTTTACTAGTGAGTGACCACAAGACAGTGCAGTTTATTTAATATATCCGTTCTCTGCCTGAAAAAAGCGATACACACAGTGACTCAGTCACATACCATATCTGTGTGCACTGCTCAGGCTCAGCCCAGTGTGCTGCATCATCTATATATATTATATATCTGTCTGACTGCTCAGCTCACACAGCTTATAATTGTGGGGGAGACTGGGGAGCACTGCAGTGCCAGTTATAGGTTATAGCAGGAGCCAGGAGTACATAATATTATATTAAAATTAAACAGTGCACACTTTTGCTGCAGGAGTGCCACTGCCAGTGTGACTGACCAGTGACCTGACCACACTGACCACCAGTATAGTTAGTAGTATACCTATATTGTGATTGCCTGAAAAAGTTAAACACTCGTCGTGTGACTTCACTTGTGTGTTGTTGTTTTTTTTATTCTATAAAAATAAAACTCATTCTGCTGACAGACAGTGTCCAGCAGGTCCGTCATTATATAATATATACCTGTCCGGCTGCAGTAGTGATATATATATATTTTTTATATCATTTATCATCCAGTCGCAGCAGACACAGTACGGTAGTTCACGGCTGTGGCTACCTCTGTGTCTGCACTCGGCAGGCAGTCCGTCCATAATTGTATACCACCTAACCGTGGTTTTTTTTTCTTCTTTATACATACATACTACTACGACATCTCTTTATCAACCAGTCTATATTAGCAGCAGACACAGTACAGTACGGTAGTTCACGGCTGTGGCTACCTCTGTGTCTGCACTCGGCAGGCAGTCCGTCCATAATTGTATACCACCTAACCGTGGTTTTTGTTTCTTTCTTCTTTATACATACATAGTTACATAGACATCTCTTTATCAACCAGTCTATATTAGCAGCAGACACAGTACAGTACGGTAGTTCACGGCTGTGGCTACCTCTGTGTCTGCACTCGGCAGGCAGTCCGTCCATAATTGTATACCACCTAACCGTGGTTTTTTTTTCTTTCTTCTTTATACATACATAGTTACATAGACATCTCTTTATCAACCAGTCTATATTAGCAGCAGACACAGTACAGTACGGTAGTTCACGGCTGTGGCTACCTCTGTGTCTGCACTCGGCAGGCAGTCCGTCCATAATTGTATACCACCTAACCGTGTTTTTTTTTTTCTTTCTTCTTTATACATACATAGTTACATAGACATCTCTTTATCAACCAGTCTATATTAGCAGCAGACACAGTACAGTACGGTAGTTCACGGCTGTGGCTACCTCTGTGTCTGCACTCGGCAGGCAGTCCGTCCATAATTGTATACCACCTAACCGTGGTTTTTTTTTCTTTCTTCTTTATACATACATAGTTACATAGACATCTCTTTATCAACCAGTCTATATTAGCAGCAGACACAGTACAGTACGGTAGTTCACGGCTGTGGCTACCTCTGTGTCTGCACTCGGCAGGCTGTCCGTCCATAATTGTATACCACCTAACCGTGGTTTTTTTTTCTTTCTTCTTTATACATACATACTACTACGACATCTCTTTATCAACCAGTCTATATTATTAGCAGAAGACACAGTACAGTACGGTAGTTCACGGCTGTGGCTACCTCTGTGTCTGCACTCGGCAGGCAGTCCGTCCATAATTGTATACCACCTAACCGTGTTTTTTTTTTCTTTCTTCTTTATACATACATAGTTACATAGACATCTCTTTATCAACCAGTCTATATTAGCAGCAGACACAGTACAGTACGGTAGTTCACGGCTGTGGCTACCTCTGTGTCTGCACTCGGCAGGCAGTCCATAATTGTATACTAGTATCCATCTCCATTGTTTACCTGAGGTGCCTTTTAGTTGTGCCTATTAAAATATGGAGAACAAAAATGTTGAGGTTCCAAAATTAGGGAAAGATCAAGATCCACTTCCACCTCGTGCTGAAGCTGCTGCCACTAGTCATGGCCGAGACGATGAAATGCCAGCAACGTCGTCTGCCAAGGCCGATGCCCAATGTCATAGTACAGAGCATGTCAAATCCAAAACACCAAATATCAGAAAAAAAGGACTCCAAAACCTAAAATAAAATTGTCAGAGGAGAAGCGTAAACTTGCCAATATGCCATTTACGACACGGAGTGGCAAGGAACGGCTGAGGCCCTGGCCTATGTTCATGGCTAGTGGTTCAGCTTCACATGAGGATGGAAGCACTCAGCCTCTCGCTAGAAAAATGAAAAGACTCAAGCTGGCAAAAGCAGCACGGCAAAGAACTGTGCATTCTTCGAAATCCCAAATCCACAAGGAGAGTCCAATTGTGTCGGTTGCGATGCCTGACCTTCCCAACACTGGACGTGAAGAGCATGCGCCTTCCACCATTTGCACGCCCCCTGCAAGTGCTGGAAGGAGCACCCGCAGTCCAGTTCCTGATAGTCAGATTGAAGATGTCAGTGTTGAAGTACACCAGGATGAGGAGGATATGGGTGTTGCTGGCGCTGGGGAGGAAATTGACCAGGAGGATTCTGATGGTGAGGTGGTTTGTTTAAGTCAGGCACCCGGGGAGACACCTGTTGTCCGTGGGAGGAATATGGCCGTTGACATGCCAGGTGAAAATACCAAAAAAATCAGCTCTTCGGTGTGGAGGTATTTCACCAGAAATGCGGACAACAGGTGTCAAGCCGTGTGTTCCCTTTGTCAAGCTGTAATAAGTAGGGGTAAGGACGTTAACCACCTCGGAACATCCTCCCTTATACGTCACCTGCAGCGCATTCATAATAAGTCAGTGACAAGTTCAAAAACTTTGGGTGACAGCGGAAGCAGTCCACTGACCAGTAAATCCCTTCCTCTTGTAACCAAGCTCACGCAAACCACCCCACCAACTCCCTCAGTGTCAATTTCCTCCTTCCCAAGGAATGCCAATAGTCCTGCAGGCCATGTCACTGGCAATTCTGACGATTCCTCTCCTGCCTGGGATTCCTCCGATGCATCCTTGCGTGTAACGCCTACTGCTGCTGGCGCTGCTGTTGTTGCTGCTGGGAGTCGATGGTCATCCCAGAGGGGAAGTCGTAAGCCCACTTGTACTACTTCCAGTAAGCAATTGACTGTTCAACAGTCCTTTGCGAGGAAGATGAAATATCACAGCAGTCATCCTGCTGCAAAGCGGATAACTGAGGCCTTGACAACTATGTTGGTGTTAGACGTGCGTCCGGTATCCGCCGTTAGTTCACAGGGAACTAGACAATTTATTGAGGCAGTGTGCCCCCGTTACCAAATACCATCTAGGTTCCACTTCTCTAGGCAGGCGATACCGAGAATGTACACGGTCGTCAGAAAAAGACTCACCAGTGTCCTAAAAAATGCAGTTGTACCCAATGTCCACTTAACCACGGACATGTGGACAAGTGGAGCAGGGCAGGGTCAGGACTATATGACTGTGACAGCCCACTGGGTAGATGTATGGACTCCCGCCGCAAGAACAGCAGCGGCGGCACCAGTAGCAGCATCTCGCAAACGCCAACTCTTTCCTAGGCAGGCTACGCTTTGTATCACCGCTTTCCAGAATACGCACACAGCTGAAAACCTCTTACGGCAACTGAGGAAGATCATCGCGGAATGGCTTACCCCAATTGGACTCTCCTGTGGATTTGTGGCATCGGACAACGCCAGCAATATTGTGTGTGCATTAAATATGGGCAAATTCCAGCACGTCCCATGTTTTGCACATACCTTGAATTTGGTGGTGCAGAATTTTGTAAAAAACGACAGGGGCGTGCAAGAGATGCTGTCGGTGGCCAGAAGAATTGCGGGACACTTTCGGCGTACAGGCACCACGTACAGAAGACTGGAGCACCACCAAAAACTACTGAACCTGCCCTGCCATCATCTGAAGCAAGAAGTGGTAACGAGGTGGAATTCAACCCTCTATATGCTTCAGAGGTTGGAGGAGCAGCAAAAGGCCATTCAAGCCTATACAATTGAGCACGATATAGTAGGTGGAATGCACCTGTCTCAAGCGCAGTGGAGAATGATTTCAACGTTGTGCAAGGTTCTGATGCCCTTTGAACTTGCCACACGTGAAGTCAGTTCAGACACTGCCAGCCTGAGTCAGGTCATTCCCCTCATCAGGCTTTTGCAGAAGAAGCTGGAGACATTGAAGGAGGAGCTAACACGGAGCGATTCCGCTAGGCATGTGGGACTTGTGGATGGAGCCCTTAATTCGCTTAACAAGGATTCACGGGTGGTCAATCTGTTGAAATCAGAGCACTACATTTTGGCCACCGTGCTCGATCCTAGATTTAAAGCCTACCTTGGATCTCTCTTTCCGGCAGACACAAGTCTGCTGGGGTTGAAAGACCTGCTGGTGACAAAATTGTCAAGTCAAGCGGAACGCGACCTGTCAACATCTCCTCCTTCACATTCTCCCGCAACTCAGGGTGCGAGGAAAAGGCTCAGAATTCCGAGCCCACCCGCTGGCGGTGATGCAGGGCAGTCTGGAGCGACTGCTGATGCTGACATCTGGTCCGGACTGAAGGACCTGACAACGATTACGGACATGTCGTCTACTGTCACTGCATATGATTCTCTCAACATTGATAGAATGGTGGAGGATTATATGAGTGACCGCATCCAAGTAGGCACGTCACACAGTCCGTACTTATACTGGCAGGAAAAAGAGGCAATTTGGAGGCCCTTGCACAAACTGGCTTTATTCTACCTAAGTTGCCCTCCCACAAGTGTGTACTCCGAAAGAGTGTTTAGTGCCGCCGCTCACCTTGTCAGCAATCGGCGTACGAGGTTACATCCAGAAAATGTGGAGAAGATGATGTTCATTAAAATGAATTATAATCAATTCCTCCGCGGAGACATTGACCAGCAGCAATTGCCTCCACAAAGTACACAGGGAGCTGAGATGGTGGATTCCAGTGGGGACGAATTGATAATCTGTGAGGAGGGGGATGTACACGGTGATATATCGGAGGGTGATGATGAGGTGGACATCTTGCCTCTGTAGAGCCAGTTTGTGCAAGGAGAGATTAATTGCTTCTTTTTTTGGGGGGGTCCAAACCAACCCGTCATATCAGTCACAGTCGTGTGGCAGACCCTGTCACTGAAATGATGGGTTGGTTAAAGTGTGCATGTCCTGTTTTGTTTATACAACATAAGGGTGGGTGGGAGGGCCCAAGGACAATTCCATCTTGCACCTCTTTTTTTCTTTTCTTTTTCTTTGCATCATGTGCTGATTGGGGAGGGTTTTTTGGAAGGGACATCCTGCGTGACACTGCAGTGCCACTCCTAAATGGGCCCGGTGTTTGTGTCGGCCACTAGGGTCGCTAATCTTACTCACACAGTCAGCTACCTCATTGCGCCTCTTTTTTTCTTTGCGTCATGTGCTGTTTGGGGAGGGTTTTTTGGAAGGGACATCCTGCGTGACACTGCAGTGCCACTCCTAGATGGGCCCGGTGTTTGTGTCGGCCACTAGGGTCGCTAATCTTACTCACACAGCTACCTCATTGCGCCTCTTTTTTTCTTTGCGTCATGTGCTGTTTCGAGAGGGTTTTTTGGAAGGGACATCCTGCGTGACACTGCAGTGCCACTCCTAGATGGGCCCGGTGTTTGTGTCGGCCACTAGGGTCGCTAATCTTACTCACACAGCTACCTCATTGCGCCTCTTTTTTTCTTTGCGTCATGTGCTGTTTGGGGAGGGTTTTTTGGAAGGGACATCCTGCGTGACACTGCAGTGCCACTCCTAGATGGGCCCGGTGTTTGTGTCGGCCACTAGGGTCGCTTATCTTACTCACACAGCGACCTCGGTGCAAATTTTAGGACTAAAAATAATATTGTGAGGTGTGAGGTATTCAGAATAGACTGAAAATGAGTGTAAATTATGGTTTTTGAGGTTAATAATACTTTGGGATCAAAATGACCCCCAAATTCTATGATTTAAGCTGTTTTTTAGTGTTTTTTGAAAAAAACACCCGAATCCAAAACACACCCGAATCCGACAAAAAAAATTCGGTGAGGTTTTGCCAAAACGCGTTCGAACCCAAAACACGGCCGCGGAACCGAACCCAAAACCAAAACACAAAACCCGAAAAATTTCAGGCGCTCATCTCTACTCTCAAGCAGACTTCCTCCATTTCAAATTCATGCTCTCATCCTTCAGTGCTACCCTTTCCCTTGCTAAACAATCATACTTCAAAATCCTCATCTCTACCCACTCTTCCAACCCCCGGCGCCTCTTTGCCACTGTTAACTCCCTCCTCTGCCCACCACCACCTCCTCTCCCTTCCTCATTGTCTGCTCTTGACTTGCCACTTACTTCACATCCAAGATTGACTCCATACGTCAGGACATCACATCCCACCAGTCCAGCAACCAGCCACCACCCATCCTTTGCCACCCCTCCCCTACCCTCTTACCAACTCTGACATCTTTCTCCCTAGTATCTGGTGAGGAAGTCATGGCCCTCATACACTCCTCCCCCCCCCACAACCTCCCCACTCGACCCTATCCCCTCCCACCTCCTTCGCTACCTCTCCCCTTCTGCCTGTTCCCATCTTGCCCACCTTCCCAATCTCTCCCTCTCATCAGGCACTGTCCCCTCTGCCTTCAAGCATGCTCTTGTCTCCCCTATTCTTAAAAAACCTACCCTTGATCCTAACACTCTCTCCAACAATCGACCGATCTCTCTCCTCCCCTTTGCCTCCAAACTTCTTGAGCGTATTGTCTATAATCGCCTTACTGCCTTTCTTTCCTCTCACTCACTGCTTGACCCATACCAGTCTGGTTTCCGCTCTCTCCACTCCACTGAAACTGCCCTCACAAAAGTCTGCAATGACCTCCATGCCGCCAAATCTAAGGGCCACTACTCTCTGCTTATTCTTCTTGACCTCTCTGCTGCTTTTGACACTGTGGACCACCCTCTTCTTCTGCAAATCCTTCACTCTCTTGGTCTACGTGATACTGCCCTCTCCTGGCTGTCCTCCTACCTCTCTGATCGTTCCTTCTCTGTCTCCTCTCATGATGCTACCTCGCCCCCACTTCCACTAACTGTTGGTGTCCCCCAAGGTTCTGTTCTTGGGCCTCTCCTTTTCTCTCTCTATACGTCCTCTTTAGGTGAACTCATTAGTTCTTTTAATTTCCAGTATCACCTCTATGCTGATGACACTCAAATCTACCTCTCCTCCCCTGATCTCTCCACGGCTCTCCTCACTCGTGCCTCTAACTGTCTTTCTGCTATCTCTTCCTGGATGTCCCAGCGCTTTCTTAAACTCAACATGTCTAAGACTGAGCTGATCATCTTCCCACCCTCCCGCACAACCTCACCTCCCACAATCTCATTATCCATTGATGGCACGACTATCTCCTCTAGCCCCCAAGTACGCTGTCTTGGTGTAATCCTTGACTCCTCCCTCTCCTTCAAACCACACATTCAGCACCTCTCACAAACCTGTCATTTTCATCTCAAAAACATTTCCAGGATCAGACCTTTTCTCACCCAGGATGCCACTAAGATCATTATTCACTCACTGATTATTTCCAGACTGGACTACTGTAATCTCCTCCTAACTGGCCTCCCTGACAATTACCTCTCTCCACTCCAGTCTATCCTCAATGCTGCTGCTCGGCTCATCTTCCTCACCAAACGCACTACATCCACCTCCCCTCTCCTACTAGCCCTTCACTGGCTTCCCTTCCCCTTCAGAATCCAATTCAAACTTCTCACTCTCACTTACAAAGCTCTCACCCAATCCTCTCCCATTTACATCTCTGACCTTATCTCCCTTTACTCTCCCACCCGTCCTCTTCGCTCTGCTAATGCACGCCGCCTCTCCTATCTCCAAGATTTTTCACGTGCTGCTCCCTTCCTTTGGAATTCTTTACCTCTCCCCCTCAGACTCTCCACCTCTCTACAAAATTTCAAACGGGCTCTCAAGACCCATTTCTTTACCAAACCCAGCCAAATCTCATCCTAACCCCCTGTTCCATGCTCTCTATGTACCCCATCTGTGTCACCCCTGTCTGTCTACCCCTCCCCCTAGAATGTAAGCTCTCACGAGTAGGGCCCTCTTCCCTCATGTGCTCACCCTTTTCTTCTTTAATAATTCTCAACTGCCCAAATCACAGTTTTTGGGCCACCTGGAACTTATCTCTGTCATTTACTGGTGTAGTTATGCTTAGTTACCCTGTACTTGTCCAAAATTTGATTTCAACTGTAAGTCACTGTTTTGATTATGTGCATATGTACTCTGTAATTGGGCGCTGCGGAACCCTTGTGGCGCCATATAAATAAATGATGATAATAATAATAATAATAAATGGCTAGTGGTTCAGCTTCACATGAGGATGGAAGCACTCAGCCTCTCGCTAGAAAAATTAAAAGACTTAAGCTGGCAAAAGCACAGCAAAAAACTGTGCGTTCTTCGAAATCACAAATCCCCAAGGAGAGTCCAATTGTGTCGGTTGCGATGCCTGACCTTCCCAACACTGGATGGGAAGAGCTTGCGCCATCCACCATTTGCACGCCCCCTGCAAGTGCTGGAAGGAGCACCCGCAGTCCAGTTCCTGATAGTCAAATTGAAGATGTCAGTGTTGAAGTACACCAGGATGAGGATATGGGTGTTGCTGGCGCTGGGGAGGAAATTGACAAGGAGGATTCTGATGGTGAGGTGGTTTGTTTAAGTCAGGCACCCGGGGAGAAACCTGTTGTCCGTGGGAGGAATATGGCCATTGACATGCCTGGTCAAAATACAAAAAAAATCAGCTCTTCGGTGTGGAATTATTTCAACACAAATGCGGACAACAGGTGTCAAGCCGTGTGTTGCCTTTGTCAAGCTGTAATAAGTAGGGGTAAGGACGTTAACCACCTCGGAACATCCTCCCTTATACGTCACCTGCAGCGCATTCATCATAAGTCAGTGACAAGTTCAAAAACTTTGGGCGACAGCGGAAGCAGTCCACTGACCAGTAAATCCCTTCCTCTTGTAACCAAGCTCACGCAAACTACACCACCAACTCCCTCAGTGTCAATTTCCTCCTTACCCAGGAAAGCCAATAGTCCTGCAGGCCATGTCACTGGCAAGTCTGACGAGTCCTCTCCTGCCTGGGATTACTCCGATGCATCCTTGAGTGTAACGCCTACTGCTGCTGGCGCTGCTGTTGTTGCTGCTGGGAGTCGATGGTCATCCCAGAGGGGAAGTCAGAAGACCACTTGTACTACTTCCAGTAAGCAATTGACTGTACAACAGTCCTTTGCGAGGAAGATGAAATATCACAGTAGTCATCCTGCTGCAAAGCGGATAACTGAGGCCTTGGCAGCCTGGGCGGTGAGAAACGTGGTTCCAGTATCCATCGTTACTTCAGAGCCAACTATAGACTTGATTGAGGTACTGTGTCCCCGGTACCAAATACCATCTAGGTTCCATTTCTCTAGGCAGGCGATACCGAGAATGTACACAGACCTCAGAAAAAGAGTCACCAGTGTCCTAAAAAATGCAGTTGTACCCAATGTCCACTTAACCACGGACATGTGGACACGTGGAGCAGGGCAGACTCAGGACTACATGACTGTGACAGCCCACTGGGTAGATGTATTGCCTCCCGCTGCAAGAACAGCAGCTGCGGCACCAGTAGCAGCATCTCGCAAACGCCAACTCGTTCCTAGTCAGGCTACGCTTTGTATCACCGCTTTCCAGAATACGCACACAGCTGAAAACCTCTTACAGCAACTGAGGAAGATCATCGCGGAATGGCTTACCCCAATTGGACTCTCCTGGGGATTTGTGGCATCGGACAACGCCAGCAATATTGTGCGTGCATTACATCTGGGCAAATTCCAGCACGTCCCATGTTTTGCACATACCTTGAATTTGGTGGTGCAGAATTATTTAAAAAACGACAGGGGCGTGCAAGAGATGCTGTCGGTGGCCAGAAGAATTGCGGGCCACTTTCGGCGTACAGGCACCGCGTACAGAAGACTGGAGCACCACCAAAAACACCTGAACCTGCCCTGCCATCATCTGAAGCAAGAGGTGGTAACGAGGTGGAATTCAACCCTCTATATGCTTCAGAGGATGGAGGAGCAGCAAAAGGCCATTCAAGCCTATACATCTGCCCACGATATAGGCAAAGGAGGTGGAATGCACCTGTCTCAAGCGCAGTGGAGAATGATTTCAACGTTGTGCAAGGTTCTGCAACCTTTTGAACTTGCCACACGTGAAGTCAGTTCAGACACTGCCAGCCTGAGTCAGGTCATTCCCCTCATCAGGCTTTTGCAGAAGAAGCTGGAGGCATTGAAGGAGGAGCTAAAACAGAGCGATTCCGCTAGGCATGTGGGACTTGTGGATGGAGCCCTTCATTCGCTTAACCAGGATTCACGGGTGGTCAATCTGTTGAAATCAGAGCACTACATTTTGGCCACCGTGCTCGATCCTAGATTTAAAACCTACGTTGTATCTCTCTTTCCGGCAGACACAAGTCTGCAGGGGTTCAAAGACCTGCTGGTGAGAAAATTGTCAAGTCAAGCGGAACGTGACCCGTCAACAGCTCCTCCTTCACATTCTCCCGCAACTGGGGGTGCGAGGAAAAGGCTAAGAATTCCGAGCCCACCCGCTGGCGGTGATGCAGGGCAGTCTGGAGCGAGTGCTGACATCTGGTCCGGACTGAAGGACCTGGCAACGATTACTGACATGTCGTCTACTGTCACTGCATATGATTCTCTCACCATTGAAAGAATGGTGGAGGATTATATGAGTGACCACATCCAAGTAGGAACATCAGACAGTCCGTACGTATACTGGCAGGAAAAGAGGCAATTTGGAGGCCCTTGCAGAAACTGGCTTTATTCTACCTAAGTTGCCCTGCCTCTAGTGTGTACTCCGAAAGAGTGTTTAGTGCCGCCGCTCACCTTGTCAGCAATCGGCGTACGAGGTTACTTCCAGAAAATGTGGAGAAGATGATGTTCATTAAAAAGAATTATAATCAATTCCTTTGTGGAGACATTCACCAGCAGCAATTGCCTCCAGAAAGTACACGGGGACCTGAGATGGCGGATTCCATTGGGGACGAATTAATAATCTGTGAGGAGGGGGATGTACATAGTGAAACGGTGATGAATCGGACGATGATGATGAGGTGGACATCTTGCCTCCATAGAGCCAGTTTGTGCAAGGAGAGATTGATTGCTTCTTTTTTGGTGGGGGCCCAAACCAACCAGTCATTTCAGTCACAGTCGTGTGGCAGACCCTGTTGCTGAAATGATGGGTTTGTTAAAGTGTGCATGTCCTGTTTATACAACATAAGGGTGGGTGGGAGGGCCCAAGGACAATTCCATCTTGCACCTCTTTTTTCTTTCATTTTTCTTTGCGTCATGTGCTGTTTGGGGAGTATTTTTTTGAAGGGCCATCCTGCTTGACACTGCAGTGCCACTCCTAGATGGGCCAGGTGTTTGTGTCGGCCACTTGGGTCGCTTATCTTAGTCACACAGCTACCTCATTGCGCCTCTTTTTTTCTTTGCGTCATGTGCTGTTTGGGGAGTATTTTTTTGAAGGGCCATCCTGCGTGACACTGCAGTGCCACTCCTAGATGGGCCAGGTGTTTGTGTCGGCCACTAGGGTCGCTTAGCTTAGTCACACAGCTACCTCATTGCGCCTCTTTTTTTCTTTGCTTCATGTGCTGTTTGGGGAGTATTTTTTTGAAGGGCCATCCTGCGTGACACTGCAGTGCCACTCCTAGATGGGCCAGGTGTTTGTGTCGGCCACTAGGGTCGCTTAGCTTAGTCACACAGCTACCTCATTGCGCCTCTTTTTTTCTTTGCGTCATGTGCTGTTTGGGGAGTATTGTTTTGAAGGGCCATCCTGCGTGACACTGCAGTGCCACTCCTAGATGGGCCAGGTGTTTGTGTCGGCCACTAGGGTCGCTTAGCTTAGTCGCACAGCTACCTCATTGCGCCTCTTTTTTTCTTTGCGTCATGTGCTGTTTGGGGAGTATTTTTTTGAAGGGCCATCCTGCGTGACACTGCAGTGCCACTCCTAGATGGGCCAGGTGTTTGTGTCGGCCACTTGGGTCGCTTAGCTAAGTCATCCAGCGACCTCGGTGCAAATTTTAGGACTAAAAATAATATTGTGAGGTGTTCAGAATAGACTGAAAATGAGTGTAAATTATGGTTATTGAGGTTAATAATACTATGGGATCAAAATGACCCCCAAATTCTATGATTTTAGCTGTTTTTTAGGGTTTTTTGAAAAAAACACCCGAATCCAAAACACACCCGAATCCGACAAAAAATTTCGGTGAGGTGTTGCCAAAACGCGTTCGAACCCAAAACACGGCCGCGGAACCGAACCCAAAACCAAAACACAAAACCCGAAAAATTGCCGGTGCACATCACTATAATCCACTAAGGATTGCAATTGCAATCCTTAGTAATACAAATGCAGGACGAGGTGCATACCACTTCCTCCCTGCATTTGCGATCGCATCTGAGATGACCATCACGACCATCGGTGACGTCAGGCAAAGTCAGCCTATGCTTTCTTAGCCTTGCTGTTGCACCCCCGTCCCTCCCCACGAACGCATCTGCCTGTCACTCTATTTTCCCTTCTTATCTATTTTCTTTGATGGTATATCTGACAGCACGTAGAACCTGTATTGTTCCTTAGTATATCTAATGGTGCCCATACACTTATGAGATAATCGGTGCTATCCTTCGATTTTGACCACATCTGTGAGAGGAATTGAAGGATTGTATGCACATTTTAGGTACCTTGAGACGCGATGCGCGGGCACGCCGGTCGAATATCGCGTCTCAAGATATTATGTGCTGCACTTAATATTTCTTGCATCGCAGTGCGATCGCATGTGGTTTTAAGCCCACATGAGATATATAGCCCTGCGATGGTCACACGCCGGGAGCTACCAGAGGCCGCTCCCACTCGGTGGTGACGTGCCCATCACGTGATTACCATGCGATCTATCGCATGGTAATCACTTTGGCAGTTCAGGTGCAATTTCATCGCACCTGAACTGCCGGTGCGATGCCCCGCGATGTCGCGGGGCATCGCACAAGTGTATGGCCAGCATAAAAAAGGTACCAAATATATTTAATAAAATAACCAATATACTAATAATGCAGAAACAATAGAACAAATAGTGTTTTACAAGCAACATGATCTCAGAAACTAATGAAAAGGTTAATATTTTAAACATAAATAATGTGGAAACAAAAAGTATGGATTTAAACATTTTTTTTTTTCTTTTAGGATGTGATACAGAGGTGGTTTCCTCAAGGTTTTGCCCTGTGGGGGCAAGGATGTGGGCGAGGACATGCCTGAGAGAAGTTGTGGAAGCAGAACTGTGTGACAGTAAACTGCCTACAGATGACAACCCTTCTCTTTCAGGTAATTGTGCTAATAGTAGTCCTCCTAAGGAGGAATGCTCCCTTATGGCATTTGTAGTGTCTGTGTTGTAGTTAATTGCATTTCCTGCATCCTTAAAAATTGGTTTCTTTGTGCATCTTAGGGGGAGATTCAAATGTTTGAAAAGTCATTTGGGAGTCTGTTTTTTCCTATCTAATAGGAAAATAAAGACACCCAACTGAATTTTCAAACATTTGAATCTCCCCCTTAGTGTTAAATAAGGGTTGCTGTGAGGCTCATGAAATTTGCGTTTAAAGCACCTAAATTGTTGTCAATGCATGTAATTGTGAGTGTGTTAGGCTATTGTGCTGAATGTGTGCTCCCATGTAGTCAACATGTCATGGCTTCAATGGCCTGGAGAAATTCTGCAGCAGGACCTCTCAAAGACGGTGGTGTGGATGGAGGGATCATATCCTCAAGCTCAAATATATCATCTTGCTGATGAGCAAAGAGGGCAACTAAGTTAAGTGTCACCACGTCATTGAGATCCTGTGGGTCAAGGACACTTTCAGCAACTAGATCCACAAGAAGCTGAAATACCCAGGTATTAATGTGTGTGAAGGTTAATTTAGTCCATACCTAGTTTACAAATTAAACACAGAAAAGACCCAACGACTTAAATGTTAAATGATGATGATGATGATGATGATGATGATGACATTTTTAACAACACAGTCACCTAATGTTTTTTGTTGTTTTAGGTGTTAAACTACATTCAAATACTTATTTTTTGGGGTTATTTGGAAAGGTGACTTGTCACTTACATACTGCTGGAGATGGTGCAGAACATGCTGCGGACTCAGGCGCTGCCTCTTACACTGGCAGAATGTATGTTGAGGGGGCTGAGGCTGGCCTACTGGTCTTAATATTCTGAACAACTGATGGCCTTTTTAGCAAATATTTATATTAATATATTGTTTTGTGGTGATTTTGCTTAAATCACAATTGTATTTAAAATATAACTGCCCCTTCATCATCATATGTAACCCTGGTGGGATGTATTCATGTGACCGGCGATCAGGAGACCGACGGTCACATAACCTCCCCCTACATCCCAAAGCCTCACAATCCTGACGGTCAGCATGCCGACCAACAGGGACTATTCCCACTCGTGGGTGTCCACGGCCAACATAGAGTGGGAATAGAATCCGTGGCGACAGCAGGTCGCCACTGAGCCTCCAAGGGGCTTGCTGCACTCGCCCCCCCCACCGGGATTCCACTGCCGGGATCCCGGCATCGGTATGCTGACCACCGCTCTCCTGAGTATACCACACCCACCCTGGCTGCCACTGTTCTCCTACGCTGAGCTGAGAAAAAGGAAACATTTTTGAAACAATGTTGATAAATTTTGTTTGCAAAAAATTGTGCTGCGCTGCACTTGATTGGTAAAAAAATATACTTGAATTTGGCACTAGAGCGTTTAGCAGGACAACATTTTCTTCAAAATTGAAATACACACTGTGCCTAGATTTTGTTTATTCCAGTTGTCTTTTCCTCCTCTGACTCTGAGCTCAGGAGACATTGGCTTTTCTCTATCTCCCTCCATGTCATTGGTGTACCTAACTGGGTGCAGGGTGTGTAGTGCACCAGGGACGTGCGGTGAAGTAAATGGCTGAGGAGGCACTGTATAGTACCAGAGCCAAATTTACAAACAATATAGGAGCCAAAGGGTTTATGTGGGCATTATACAAAGATGTAGCAGTATATATTGCTGGAAATTTGATACGTTTTGACCAGAGATGTGCAGAACAGTGCCTCACCTGCTTATAGAACTTTTTACTCCAGAGTTTTGACTATAAAAGTGATTAGAATAATACAAAGAAAATATTTATAATATATTCTTTGTATTTTTCATATACTTTTCATAGTTCAAACTCTGGTGTATAGGTTAGTATGACAGGAAAGGCTCTGCCTCACCTCACCGCATGTCAATGCAGAGCACATAGGCTTCTGGCACCAGTGAGGCCCCCACTGCACACCCTGCACTCACATAAGTATACTTACTCCTTCTCTGGCATTGGCCAGCATTGCAGACAGACGGGAATATGTTGTGGTGGCCATTTTTCTAGTGGTTTGTGCATGCCCAATGGAGATTTCCTCGAGAACAAGGCATGGGCACTCTGTTACCGGATAGCTGCATCTGCCCACAAAGCCAGAGTCTACAGTGCTGTGGCAGCTGTCAGAGAGGAGGGGGCTCATCACAATGCCTACACATGGGCCCTCTCCTCTCATAATTTGCACCTGCTGACTATTCTCTGCTCCTTCACCTGTCTCCCTCCATATCCTCCTCTTTGCTTCTCCTCTTACTCTCCATCTGAACAAAAACTAAACAGAAATAAGACAGACAAAACAAACACTTAAAATTGAAACCTACTCTAACACTTACAGTACACTCGGAGCCGGCCCTAGCCAATTTGATGCCCTAGGCAAACTTTTGGCTGGTGCCCCCTAGCACCGCTGCTAGTTCTGCATCTGAACCAGCAACACTCAGGCAGTGGGGCCCACCGGGGGAATACCCTGTGCCCCTGTTGGCCAGTTCAACTCTGCATAAAGCCCCACAGTAATGCCCATAATACACATAATTCCACACAATAATTCACCTTACACATATGAACCACGTTAGTATTGCCCATAATACACATAATTCCACACAGCAATTCACCCTACACATATGCCCCAAAATAGAAATGCCCATAATACACATAATTCCACACAATAATGCACCTTACACATATGAACCACGTTAGTATTGCCCATAATACACATAATTCCACACAGCAATTCACCTTAAACATATGCCCCACATTAGTAATGCCCATAATACACATAATTCCACACAATAATGCACCTTATACATATGCCCCACATTAGTAATGCCCATAATAAACATAATACCACACAGTAATGCACCTTACACATATGCCCCACATTAGTAATGCCCATAATACACATAATGCCACACAGTAATGCACCTTATGCATATGCCCCACGTTAGTAATGCCCATAATACACATAATGCCACACAGTAATGCACCTTATGCATATGCCCCACATTAGTAATGCCCATAATACACATAATTCCACACAGTAATGCACCTTATGCATATGCCCCACATTAGTAATGCCCATAATACACATAATTCCACACAGTAATGCACCTTATGCATATGCCCCACATTAGTAATGCTAGTAGCTTTTTTTTAATAAAACTTACTTTTGCTTGCTGGTGTGCTTGCAGTCCGTGTGTGCGCCCATGCAGCTCCCTAGATCCGTGACTATGAGATGGGGGTGGCAGGATGGGTGAGAGCTTGCGCTCGCACCTGTTAAAGGGGCACCCGTACAAAGGATGTGACCTTACAGGGTATGCCGTCCTTTGCAAGCCTCATCCTTTATTTTAGTTTGCTGGTTGGACACAGATGGCAGCAAAGTCCAGATACTGCCATAAAATATACCAATAGGTAATGGATCGGGCGCTGTAGGTTGCCGCAACTCTAATGCTGCTGCTAATTCAAATGGGGTAGTCACACCCAAATAGGCAAAACACAAACAAACTGTAGCAGCGCTAATGAATAATTAACACATAAGATTAAGGTAAAAGTATATAACAATTTAATATATTGGCAATTTCTGCCTAATAAAACAAAAAAGTGCACAGCTAGTATACTTAGAATTGTTAAAAATGACTTGGGTCTCATTTGTAAAAATGCCTTTGGTAAGCAGTCCGTTCCTATTACATGAACTGGATAAGCAGATGAACAATTGTGAGTAAAGACTGACTGCGCAGTCTAACCATCCAACTTTACCCGTGCCGCTAGAGGTGAAGTCCCTTGGGAATGATTGTGGTATTGTGCATCCAAACGGGTTTCCTCAGTATGATGCGGTGTCCTTTTGTTAAAGGTGATAATTGGCGGGATGTTGGAGAGTTGATTACTCCGTGTATCTGCAGCAGTAATTGTCCAGTTCTGGTCCGGATATAGGCAATAAGATGGCAGATGATGACCCAATGCAATGACTCCTGACGCGTTTCACTGTACAACCTACAGCTTTTTCAAAGTGATAAATTTGTGGCTGGACTGGTCAGATATTTATACCAGTACTAATCAGCTGAACTATCTGCACCTGTACACTCAATCTAACTAATAAACAAATATAGTGTTCAAAAGCGTATATATACCATAGCAGTTATATTCTAATTCGAATTCATGGACAGACTCACCTGATTAAACAGGACATTCCTATTTTATACCATATATTTATTAAAATTCGTAATATTGTGTGTAAACTACTTCCGGGTTAGAAACAACATGTGACATGTAGTTCATAATAATACAACAATTATTTCTTAATTAATTTATTTAGTATGTAAAAAGAACTCCTATTAGTACATATTTACACCGATAGAGATGCTCAAATTCAGAACGTAATGCTAGGGGTTATCCAAAGCTACTGGTTAATTCTGCATTAGAAGAAGTACAAAACACCAATAGGGAAGACCTCCTAGACACAACAATAATAAAAAGAAAAAAAGCTGTTACTACAGATATACAGATGGAGGAAATATCTTTCATCTCCACTTATAACACCTGCCATTCTGAAATCAGAAAAATTGTTTCAAAAAATTATGGAATCTTAAGACAAGATCCAATGCTCTTGCCTGTACTAAAAGGTGGACCGAGGTTCATTTTTCGTAAAAACAAATCTTTGAAAAGCATGTTGGCTCCCAGCTTTCTGAAAACTGAAGAGAACCGGTTGTCAGAAGTAAGGGAGAACGATTGGTTGAAAACACATTCAAATACACTAAAGGGATGCCACAAATGTGGTGGTAATAGGTGTATAACCTGTAATTACATAGAGAATCGGGTAAAAAAAGTTATGATAGAGAGCACAAAAAAAGTATTTGAAATAAGAAGTTTTATTAACTGTAACACATCATACGTTATATACATGCTAACGTGTGGGTGTGACAAAAAATACATAGGGCGCACAACACGCGCACTTAAGATACGCTTTTTGGAGCATAGGCGGAATATCATCAAACGCCTACAGACACATAGTGTGTCAAAACACTACGATGTTGTCCATAAAGGAGATCCAAAATGCTTAAAACTTATTGGATTGGAGTTTATACCCCAAACCAAAAGAGGTGGCGACAGATACAAAAATTTATGTAGACAGGAGGTCTTCTGGATGTACCAGATGAACAGCATCTTCCCTGATGGTCTAAACGAATCAGTGGAACTGAATTCAATCATTTAGCCCCTGGCATCAATAAGTACATTATGTAAAAAATAACTAATCCAACCCTACTTTTAACACCTCTCTATTCCGTCCTTTCTACTTTCTGCCTTCTCAACGACAGATCTATAACATCAATGGTACTGTTACTACTATTCCAATTTGTAACTAAATTGGCTGCTATGGTCAATACTGATCTAGTGGATAATTATCGACAAGTGCAAATATAGAATAAGCTTATTAAGTCCTTTGATTCATATGGTTTTGTTGAAGTTTAAAATTCATTTTTTTATATATATTGACCATTTGTACCAGTAAGGTTACGTAACATTAAGTCAATGAAATTATATAGGGCCTTTAATAAATGGGGCGTTCATTATTTGAATATGACTTGCCCAAAGATTATGAAAAGGCATAATAGAATTTAACCTTCTCTCTCTCTCCCCATCCATATATCTCTATTTAGTAATATTAATGTGTTATTTAAACACTATTAATTAATTATAAGGTAATGGTAAGTGCTTTAGTTTATGAAGAGTCTCATAGAAGTAGTGGTTTAATGTATGAGCTAATTATCAAATTACTAAAAATAATTCATTACATCCCCTAAAAGAATAATAAAAACAAAAATAAATAAGTAAAAAGTAATTTAATATATATACATTTATGTATAAATTTAGGTTAGTAATTCTCATAATAGGGTTCATTGTTTGCATTATAATCGTAAAACCTTTGGCTGAAGATTATAAAAACACTATTCTATATCTCTCAAAATCACGTGACCAACACTAAATGAGTCCATAACTCGTAATAGCTATGCGCTGAGTTTTCCCCACGGGACTCCGTAATTGGGTCACATGATTAGACTCATTGAGTCAGGTGACCGTGAGCGGAGAGCCGCGGTCAGTTGTATGACACCTCGGTGGGCTCCGTAATTAGGTCACATGATCGGACTCCTGTAGTCAGGTGACCACGAGCAGAGAGCCATGATCAGCCGCATGACGCCGTGGAGGGCGGACAGGAAGTGACATTTTCTGTTTGCGTTCCACAAGGCGGAAGTTCATGGGGCCAATACACGGAGGTTCACCCAGATAATGGACATAACCAGACCAATGTAACATTACGTTCTGAATTTGAGCATCTCTATCGGTGTAAATATGTACTAATAGGAGTTCTTTTTACATACTAAATAAATTAATTAAGAAATAATTGTTGTATTATTATGAACTACATGTCACATGTTGTTTCTAACCCGGAAGTAGTTTACACACAATATTACGAATTTTAATAAATATATGGTATAAAATAGGAATGTCCTGTTTAATCAGGTGAGTCTGTCCATGAATTCGAATTAGAATATAACTGCTATGGTATATATACGCTTTTGAACACTATATTTGTTTATTAGTTAGATTGAGTGTACAGGTGCAGATAGTTCAGCTGATTAGTACTGGTATAAATATCTGACCAGTCCAGCCACAAATTTATCCTTTGAAAAAGCTGTAGGTTGTACAGTGAAACGCGTCAGGAGTCATTGCATTGGGTCATCATCTGCCATCTTATTGCCTATATCCGGACCAGAACTGGACAATTACTGCTGCAGATACACGGAGTAATCAACTCTCCAACATCCCGCCAATTATCACCTTTAACAAAAGGACACCGCATCATACTGAGGAAACCCGTTTGGATGCACAATACCACAATCATTCCCAAGGGACTTCACCTCTAGCGGCACGGGTAAAGTTGGATGGTTAGACTGCGCAGTCAGTCTTTACTCACAATTGTTCATCTGCTTATCCAGTTCATGTAATAGGAACGGACTGCTTACCAAAGGCATTTTTACAAATGAGACCCAAGTCATTTTTAACAATTCTAAGTATACTAGCTGTGCACTTTTTTGTTTTATTAGGCAGAAATTGCCAATATATTAAATTGTTATATACTTTTACCTTAATCTTATGTGTTAATTATTCATTAGCGCTGCTACAGTTTGTTTTTGTTTGTTTTCAGATACTGCCATACTTGGTGGTTATACACAAAGACCAGTATCAAACATGTAGCAACTGTCCATTCTCTTCACTGTTCAGTATGTTTGCTGGTGTCCGTTACTCCCGGCAACTGCATGCCCTTTATTTATACTGTGGGACCAATATGCTCTGCTCTCCAGTCTGACGCATCTGAAAGTCACGCTGCACTGACGTTTCATATAGAAATAGCGCAACGCAACTTACAGACCACTTTACAGTGCTGGATGGCAAGGGAATTTTACAGCATGAACTGACTGAGAAATAAAGTATGGAGAGAACACTGCCCATGTTATATCCCCGCAGACACCTAGGGTACTTTGCACAGGGATAAGGGACACAGGATAGCAGGGTCCCCCTCCCCAATGTGTACAAGCAGTATAGGTGATGTCAGATTTATGTGGCGCAGTCTTCCACAATACACATGTGGTATCATAAGGAGCCATCCAGTAATAACCTTATATAGTCAGTGAAAATGTCACAGGTCCAGGAATTGCAGTTACTGGGCTTCTGCTAAGGTCACACAAGTCAGGAGCATTCAAGCACGTCAGAGGGAGTTCAGGGGACAGTGTGCTGTGTGCATTCTATTTGATAAATGTAAACAGCAGTGTATACAAGTACTGATTGAATACATTTAGAAAGTAACAGATCATTTGCAGACTGTCCCTCCCAGCATGAGATACTACAGGGACATGCTTGAATGCCCCTAGACATGCTTGGATGCCCTAGCCTAGGCAAATGCCTAGCCTGCCTATAGCTAAGGCCGGCTCTGAGTACACTCCACACAAACACTTACTAGCCACACTCAACAATACATTCCTAAGACAAAAAAAAATGAGACAAGTATTTAAAATAAACAAGACTAGACAGTAATAGGTCAGACAACTTTCAAATATCAATTTAGAACTCACCCAACTACTCTTAAATCTGCTCTCTCTTGACAACATCTGTAATTCCAACCAACAAAATACTCCTCTGAGATGCTAATGGTCCGTTGGGGTGTTTCTGTATAGCTGTGTGAGGAAAGAATAACGTGGTAGATTTTGGCCAATAGGAAAACAATTTCTGGGTTTTGATCAGTTTTAGATTATTTAGGGTGATCTTTACGATAGCAAAATAGATCAACATTGACGTCAATTTACACATGAAAATTAAAACTGACGGATAGTACACAAACACGACATTGATGTTGATCCATTTGTAGATCAATTTTTAAATCAATCTCAAATTGACCTTCAGTAAATTTACCCCCTAATCTTTTCCGCAACTTTTTATATTTAAAACTAAAATGAAAGTTTTGAAAAATGTACAGAACATGCAAAGGGCAACTTCACTGTTTTCACTGCTTGATACATCAACCACATAGTCTGGTTATGACTGTGATGCTGTATGTACAGTAAGTATTATTTTTATTTTTACCATAGTTCTGCTTTAGCACAGCTGGCAGAAAGAACACACGTTAATTATTTCAAGCAAAGTATGAGTCATGCTGTTCATCCTTTGTATTATACTTTCCTTCAAATGTTGCATAATCAAATAGATTTTATTGTATCTTAGATTCAGTTGACTGTTGCAGTTACATAAAGCACAGTATATAATAATTACAAATGTTCTAGCTCTGCTACGTAGGAAATGTCACAATGTCTCTGGCTAAATTGATTATTTTATGAAGTCATGCTATGCTGTAATTAAATATTAGTGTAGCATTGTTGTATTGATAGCATTTTAGATCCCAGTCACAAGACCCTCCTGGCATGTGTGAAATGTGTATATGAATAGGTTAGCCAAAACAAAAAATCCTGGTCTGTCCCAACAATTACAAAAAATCTCTCAAAGAATCTATCGCAATCTATGCAAGCTTTATTTCAAAACAATAAATCTAATGGGAAAAACCATGTTGCACCTCATGTGGGTCAGATATAACATGTACAGAGAGAGTTAAATTTGGGTGGGTTATTTTGTTTCTGTGCAAGTTAAATACTGGCTGCTTTATTTTTATACCGCAATTTAGATTTCAGTTTGAACACACCCCACCCAAATCTAACTCTCTCTGCACATGTTATATCTGCCCCACCTTCACTGCACATGGCTTTGCCCATTAGAGGAAAATGTTGTTTTGGAATCAACCTTGAATTAGGCACTCAAGTGTTACCACCACTAAGATTTGGTTGAAAAGCTGACACCCTTCAGCCTAAATCTTCAATGACGGTCCCTAGGACCATGGGGAATGCTGGGAAGTGGCTGTAGTCCAGTTTGCAAGAAACACAGGCGATGTTACCCATGCTTCAGTGTTCTTATGAATGGATTTACAAATATATGAACAAAACATGTCAGAAGAAGTTTCAAATGGACTGCTAGAGCTCATAGTATGAAATGATCCTGCAGCAGTCTGTAAAGCTGTAATACACAGTGGCCCAGATTTATCAAGCCTTGTAGAGTGATAAATTGCACAGTGTTAAAATACCAACCAATCAGCTCCTAACTGACATTTTTCAAACACAGCCTGTAACATGGCAGTTAGGAGCTGATTGGTTGATACTTTATCACCATGCAATTTATTACTCTCCAAGTCTTGATAAATCTAGGCTAGTGTGTGAAAAATATATATGTTGCTGCATGTGGAGCTGATGCAGAAGGAGATAAATCTTAGGCAGCCATTTTCCTCCATGATATAGGAGAGGATGTGCTGGACATTTGAAATAGTTTTCAGTTTGCTGATGGGAGGAATATGGTTTAATCCTCTATATTGTAAAAGTTTGAAAAATACTTTGTACCGCGAAAAATGTGACATATGTGAGTTTGGTGATTTAAAGAATTCACCAAATAGAGATCGTATTGTATGTGGAATACCTGATAATGCACTCAGAGAAAGATTGCTAAGAGAGCAATATTTAACATTAGACAAGTCAGTGAATATGCGTAAATCTGCAGAAATAACTAAATATTATCCTTTGTAGTGCCCCCAACATGGCTGCCTTATCTGGTACACTTTTGGATGGATGATAAATACATGCCAGTTTTGTTGGGACCCTACTCTGAGCGTTAGGACACTGCTATCACCCCATTTTGTGTCATCTCTTCTAAGGAACACTTTTTTCACCCAGGGTATCCTACGCAGTGCACCCAAGATGGCTGCCTCACCTGGTACCTTGTGAGTATGGAATATACAGCTTGTGGAAGCTGTTACCCAAAATGCCTATATAAATCCTGCATTACTGTATGCTTATTTTGCGCTCTATGTTTTATTTTTCTATATCTGTGTGGCTTGTCTATTGCTGTATTACTTCTATCTTATGTAATATGTGCACTGCTTTTGATGTTTCTAAAGCACCTTGAGTCCTGTTGGAAAAAGAATGCTATATAAATAAAATTGTTGTTATTATTATTCATTAAATTAAAAATGCTACACAAGGAAACTGATGGTGCTGTACATGTGGTGAAGAAAACAGCCAAACAAAACACGATTCTCTGAAATTAAGCAGCCTAAGACACAGTCTGATTGGAAAATGTGAAGTAGATGTGGAAATACAATCCTAAAATTTGCCAAGCTTATGGTAAAACCTGTATGAAATGTGGTAGAATTCATAATTTTGCCAAATGCTGTAAAACAAAAAGGGAGGCAAAGTGCATGCTGTTAAACAAGCTGAGACTGATTATTTTTTGTGGATTTCATTAAACTTTACAGTGCAGATTAGACTGACATTTCCTTTAAGTGTGATACTGGAGCACAGATGAATTTAACATCTTTACAAGACTATAATACTTTTAGAGTAAAATCTAAAATTCATCCAGCCTATGTTAAAGTTGCAGGTGATACTGGTGAGAAAATTCCTGTAAAAGCCACATGCCTAGTGAGTCTGAAATATAAAGAACAAACATTTAAAACATCTCTACTGACTGTGGATAAAGATGTGCAACCAATGATAGGATTACATTCCTGTGAGAAATGTAACTTACTAAAGAAAGTTTTTATAGTGACCTCACAAGGATTAGGTTGTCTGCCTGGTGAGTATAACATAAATACAAACATGGTGTGTGTGTGTGTGTGTGTGTGTGTGTGTGTGTGTAGGGACTGGGAGAACAGGCTGTGTGTGTGTATTAGTGATGAGCGGGTTCGGTTTCTCAGAATCCGAACCCCCCCGAACTTCACCCATTTTACACGGTTCCAAGGCAGACTCGGATCCTCCCGCCTTGCTCGGTTAACCCGAGCGCGCCCGAACGTCATCATCCCGCTGTCGGATTCTCACGAGATTCGTATTCTATATAAGGAGCCGCGCGTCGCCGCCATTTTCACTCGTGCATTGGAGATGATAGGGAGAGGACGTGCAGCGTTCTCTCAGTTTCTGTGCTCAGTGTGCTGCAAATATCTGTGCTCAGTGTGCTGCAAATATCTGTGCTCAGTGTGCTTGCAAATATCTGTGCTCAGTGTGCTGAAAATATCTACATTCTCTGCCTGAAAAACGCTCCATATCTGTGCTGCATTGTAGTATAGGAGGACAGTGCAGAATTTTGCTGACCAGTGACCACCAGTATTATATAGCAGTACGGTACAGTAGTCCACTGCTCTACCTACCTCTGTGTCGTCAAGTATACTATCCATCCATACCTGTGGTGCATTTTAGTTGTGCGCAGTATATATAGTAGGAGGACAGTGCAGAATTTTGCTGACCACCAGTATATAATATATAGTAGTATGGTACAGTAGGCCACTGCTCTACCTACCTCTGTGTTGTCAAGTATACTATCCATCCATACCTGTGGTGCATTTTAGTTGTGTGCAGTATTATATAGTAGGAGGACAGTGCAGAATTTTGCTGGCCACCAGTATATAATATATAGCAGTATGGTACAGTAGTCCACTGCTCTACCTACCTCTGTGTCATCAAGTATACTATCCATCCATACCTGTGGTGCATTTTAGTTGTGCGCAGTATATATAGTAGGAGGACAGTGCAGAATTTTGCTGACCACCAGTATATAATATATAGCAGTACGGTACAGTAGGCCACTGCTCTACCTACCTCTGTGTCGTCAAGTATACTATCCATCCATACCTGTGGTGCATTTTAGTTGTGCGCAGTATTATATAGTAGGAGGACAGTGCAGAATTTTGCTGACCACTGGTATATATATAGCAGTACGGTACAGTAGTCCATTGCTCTACATCTGTGTCGTCAAGTATACTACAAAAGTTCAGTAAAATGACTCAAAAATCTAAATTAAAAACAACTGATGAGAAGCGTAAACTTGCCAATATGCCATTTACGACACTGAGTGGCAAGGAACGGCTGAGGCCCTGGCCTATGTTCATGGCTAGTGGTTCAGATTCACATGAGGATGGAAGCACTCATCCTCTCGCTAGAAAACTGCAGTGCCACTCCAAGATGGGTGGAGTTGTATCTGCACACACATAATTTATACAAATTTTGGAACAAAAGGCTCCAAACTGGCCCCTATTAATTGCAGGTATTTACCATTGCTTGTGGGGGTGCTACCAACTACAGCTAAGGTTAGTCAGTCGTGAAATAAGAAAAGAAAAGGCTCTATTGTTGTGCATCAACAATACAGCCTTTTCTTTTCTTTTTTCACGGCTGGCCACTCCTAGATGGGTCAGGTGTTTTTGTCGGCCACTTTGGTCGCTTATCTTAGCCATCCAGCGACCTTGGTGCACCTCTTTTTTTCTTTGCATCATGTGCTGTTTGGGGACTATTTTTTAAATCTGCCATCCTGTCTGACACTGCAGTGCCACCCCTAGATGGGCCAGGTGTTTGTGTCGGCCACTTGGGTCGCTTAGCTTAGCCATCCAGCGACCTTGGTGCACCTCTTTTTTTCTTTGCATCATGTGCTGTTTGGGGAATATTTTTTAAATCGGCCATCCTGTCTGACACTGCAGTGCCACTCCTAGATGGGCCAGGTGTTTGTGTCGGCCACTTGGGTCGCTTAGCTTAGTCATCCAGCGACCTCGGTGCAAATTTTAGGACTAAAAATAATATTGTGAGGTGTGAGGTGTTCAGAATAGACTGGAAATGAGTGGAAATTATGGTTATTGAGGTTAATAATACTATGGGATCAAAATGACCCCCACATTCTATGATTTAAGCTGTTTTTGAGGGTTTTTTGTAAAAAAAAAACTGAATCCAAAACACACCCGAATCCGACAAAAAAATTTCAGGGAGGTTTTGCCAAAATGCGTCCGAATCCAAAACACGGCTGCGGAACCGTATCCAAAACCAAAACACAAAACCCGAAAAATTTCCGGTGCACATCACTAGTGTGTATATGTACTAGAAAGTGTGTATGTGTACTGGAGGGGACAGGCTCTATGTGGACTGGAGAGTACAGGGTGTTTGTGTGTGTGTTTGTGTGTGTGTGTGTGTGTGTGTGTCTGTGTTTGTGTGTGTGTGTAGGGACTGGGGGAAACAGGCGGTGCATCTGTAGGGACTGGGGGGAACAGTCTGTGTGAGGTGACATGGCCATGTTGCTGGGGGTGGTTGCATGCAGAGACTCTGTGTTGCTAACATTGGAGGCAATGCTAGAGCGGGTGATCTGCACATCTGCAAACACTTGGTCCTTGTGTGTTTGGAAGCACTATGTGTACTGGGAGAGGCTTTGCGGTGGCATTGGAGTAGATTTACAGTTGCGGCGGGGGATACGGGGAGGACCTCTGCTGCGACTGGCTTGGGGGATCCCGCTCCCCTCAGCAGACCCCACCTCCATTGGGGCTATCTACAGAGGTTTCCTGAGCAGGTTTTCAATCCCAATCCACCCCAGTTGTATGCTTACATGGTGTTGCGGCACTTAAGTTCAACAACAGTAGCTTCACTCCTGTCCTGGTTTTAAAAAATAAAACCAATCATGGGTCAATCAATAGAAGAGCAGGAGCAACCTAGTACTAGTGCTGTGGCTGCTGCCAATCATAGTACTTCTTCAAAATCTACTAAAGATGGTCAAGGGAAAGAGTACCTCATATCTAAACAGTATTTCACTATAGTATAGAAAACATCTAACTACAGTATGCCATACACCTCTAGCATTCCATACACCACATGCAGTTGCAAGAAAAGGTTCAGACCACGGTCTTTCTTTGTGAGTGGTGGTCCTGCTACTGCTGTTTCATACAATTAAGGCCCTATTGTGAAAGCCTGGGCCAAACACAGTCAGACATCTTCTCTAATCTAACATTCAGTCTAGATGTGTCACCTTTAAAACAGGCAAATCAGTGAACAAAAAGTAGAACACTAAGGCTGAGGAGCAAAATGTGTGTTCACAAATTCATCCTTGAGGAGAGTTTAAGGTTGTCCACGAGTCTTAAATTTCTTATTCTGACATTGTAATCATAGAGAAGCCTCCTTCCACAATTTATGATTCCTCTGCAAATGTGAGGATGAGTAGTAGTAAAAGTAAGAATGTGATGGTTTAGAATCAGACATGGAAATTGAGTAGGCTACTGTGGATGTGCAACAGATGAGGGGGATATTTGTGATCTGATGCTAATGAGGATGTTGATGATGACTGTGTTGGAAGAAGTTGATCAACTTCAGTAGGAGATTATTGTTTGTGTCAAAGTAAGTTAGCCACCAGTGGCAGGAGTTCTTGCTGGTGATGATAAGAAGGCCATCGTCAGGCTTGGGCATAGGGCCAAAAAATCCACCTCTTTCATGCAGAATCATTATTACCCAAATCCTGACAACATTTGTCAAGGCATACTGTATGTGTCATTTGTGAGACCAAAGTAAGTAGAGGTAGGGATGTTATCCATCTAGGAACCTCATTCCTGTTACATAATTTGCAGCAAATTCATACAAATTAATTATCAAAATCTGAAAAATCCTGTAAAATAATAACAAGCAATACAGAATGAGCTGACAGCAGTTTGGAACTGCACATAACATCTCCATCGCCAACACCCTCATTAATGAAAATTAAAAATATATGACTATATATAAAGTCAAATCAGGCACATCAACAATATATAAAGCTTAAAATTATGGGCCACACTAATGCTGCAATATTAAAATATTAAAATATAGTGACTACTCCCACAGGGTATTCTGAGAACCCTACACAAACACTAATTTCTATAATATATGTATAAATATATATATATATATATATATATATATATATATATATATATATATATATATATATATATAGAGAGAGAGGAAGCACACATATACTTGAAAAAATAGACAATTTATTTTAGATATAAAATCAATTATATGAATTAATATCAAACAGAAACACACTGTTGAATATTCAATCTGGTAACCACATTGAAACACATGTAACAATTTCACAAGAAAGTGTATTCATAATCCTCTTTGAACAAATTATATATGCACAGTATCAATTTGTGTGATGGTTCCACTGTATCATCGGTAATAAAAGTGCTTTTTAGAAGAGGCACGACCACGCAAAGTCCCATTACTTCACATAGAAAAAGGTTTCTTTGTTAGTTAATTTCACTCATCAGCAATGGAGGCAATTTGAGTCCTCTGAATGCACGTGTTTATGCTACGACCCCCGCCCCACCACCTGATGTTAGCTGACCACTACGTAGTGATTGTCCTGCAATGTCTGGAGCACCTGGACGATGCGGTAATGGTGGGAGCTGCGGTGATTGTGATGGAAGTCCCGGGGAGGGAGGATGCGGCTGGAAGCTGATTGATTGCTGTGGGTGGTCTGCAGTATTAGCGTTTCTGTAGTCAGCACAACCGACTGTAGTTTACAACAGTGCGGTCTTGATCCCTTGACGCATTTCTCCAGCAAATACAAGCATCTGTTTCTTCAGAAGGTAATCCAGGTAAATGGGGTAAGCGGTATTTAAAGAACTTAGTGGCCAATAGGCTTAGTTCATCAATTTAACCAATAAATCTCAAACAGGTGAGCATTTTTCTGGTCTCCATTATGTGTTTCAGTATACAAAAGAGAATATATACCATTTGGAAATCCGTACATTATAAAAGAACACCAACCGAATCAATTAAATATCTTAATTATTAAACATACAAAGTATTTTTATTAATTCAGTTTAATACATAAGGCATAATGGAGAGAGAGTAAAAGGAGTATGTTGTTTATCAATAGAGTAGAGAGGAGTCAAATATATCTTAAGACTCCAATGCACTCATGGTGCCATAGTGGCTCAACACACTAATAGCAAGGACAGCTGAGAGTGGAGACCCGGGTTTGAGTCTGCCATAAAACCAATATTTATTATAGAATTTATTATTATTTTGATTTTTATATAATTATTAAATTTAAATATAGGAACAACAATTAGATCCTTATAATATAATAATTACAATCTTAAACAGATATATTATGTACACATTGCTTTCTTTAGATAATTTCTTTATAGATATAGCACAATTGGCCTCACAAGGGGCAATTTGACACAGCATTCGATATTAAAGCTATTTCTTATTACAACAGATATTAAACTTCTTATATCCAGTTGTGATAACACTTTTATTCAAAAAGAAATCAAAACTGAACTACTGAACATCCAAAGTATTAATATTGCATATTATTGACTTTAGGAATAGGCATTATTCAATAATTATCCATTTCTCAAGACCATTTAATGGATTACTCATCCAGTGAATGGTCTAGACATATATATGATGTAAAAAAGAAGAGCAGTAAATAGGGGAAGCAGAGGGAGGGGTACAAGAGCACTTTTCATTAATCTTCATAAAAACCAGGAACCGGAAAAACCAATCCATATTATTTAGAATAAACACACTCCAATTAAATATATTTCTAAGGAGCTAGATAGTGTTCATTTTAATACAGTCGTTTAGACCATTCGGAAATAGGGTGCCTAGGGTATGAATCTAGAAAGCCTCAGATTTGCAGAGGAGGTTATATATATCACCTCCTCTACTGGTAAGCTTAATGTGCTCAACACCCTGTAGTTTTAACATTCAACATCTACCCTATGTTTGTTAATCATATCTTGTACAAGGCTATGTTTACTAGTAACTCTTAGTATATTGTTCCTATGTTCAAGAAACCTTGTGTGTAACATCCAGGTACAGCTTTTTTAAAAGTAACACACGGTTTATCCTCTAAAATTGTTGATAATATCCTATCAGTTTTCAATATTGGATAATTTTTATGAATAATTGTTCTTAATTCCTTTGAGTATGTATTCAATTTAGTAATAAACCTAGGTTGTTGAGTGTCCTCATTACAGTGATGATTCATTTTCACTTTAGAAACTAAAATTGAATCTCTCTCCTTCCTGCGTGCTTCCTGTATAGCTTCCTCAATAATATTGTTGTGATAACCCTATTCTTTAAATGCTACAGTTAATTCTTGAGCCTGAAACTCAAATTGTTCTAATTGGGAGCAATTATGTCTGATTCTGTAATACTGGCTTTTAGGGATATTATTAAGCCACGGTCGATGGTGGCAGCTTCGATAATTAAGGAAGATGTTAGTATCTACCTCTTTATGAAAGGTGGAGGTAACAATCTCATTATTATAAATAGATATAGCGATATCTAAAAAAGTAATATGTGATGGGTGTATAGTGCTCATGAAGTGTAATCCAAATGTATTAGAATTCAAATGTGCCAAAAATAGTGATGTAGAATGTAGGTCTCCATCCCATATAAAGAACAGGTCGTCGATGTAGCAACCATAGAGCACCAGGTTTGCCCCAAATGGGCCACACCAGATAAAATATTCTTCGAGTTGGCCCATTTAAAGATTGGCAAAACTAGGGGCGATCCTGGTGCCCATCACCACACCAAGGACCTGTAAATAAAATTGATTATCAAACATAAAATAATTGTGAGATAAAATAAATCTAATATTATTAGTGATGAATTGGCATAATGAATTATTTAGAGACTCATCCATCCCCAAATATGGCTCAATTGCTGCTAGGCCTTGATCATGGGGTATGTTGGTATATAAGGAATCAACGTCACAGGTCATGAGAAAATAATTATTTTTCCATTTTATGTTTTTTATCAAGTTCAAAAAATGTGCGGAGTCTCTAATATAAGACTTAAGTGTATTAACATGAATGTGTAAAAAGAATCAACAAAAGCAGATAAATTAGAAGTGAGGGACCCAACACCAGAAATTATAGGATGACCAGGAAGTGAGTGGAGGAACTTGTGAATTTTAGGAAGGTGATAATATGTGGGGATTATGGGGTATTTTTTAAACAAAAAAGTATGCTCAGTTTTAGAGATCGCTCCATCCATCAAAGCTGAATCTAGAAGTAATTTAAGTTCCAACTGATATTCAGTGGTTGGATCCACTTTCAAAACAGTATAAAAGAGTGTATTTGTTAACTGTCTATATGCTTCCATCAGATAATTACTGCAATCTTGTATTACAGTACCTCCACCTTTGTCTGCTGCCTTTATAATGATTGTTTCATCCTTAATATGATTATTAAGGGCCAATCTCTCAAGAGGATGTAAATTATCTCTCTTTTGAAATTTAGATTTAGAACTATCACATAAGGTCTGAAATATTACCACTCATGTACTGTGTGGGATAGAATTCAGATTTGTTTTTAAAGATTTCTTTATTCTCTACAGTTTTGTTGGTATCAAAAAGCTTTATAAAGGGATTCCTAATTATATTACTTTCTTCCTCTAACTCCAATAATATATTGAGACCAGACAAATCAGTTGAGTCTACAATTATGGGTGCTCCTTCCTCATTATGTTTTTTGAAACTTTTTTGTGCAAAATATCGTTTTCTGCAGAGGTCCCTGGTATAACATTTAATTCAACAAAGAGCCCAAATAGATCAGGTTTTTGAGCTGGAGTGAATTTAAGGCCTTTAACTATTATTGCTTTTTCACTCTCAGTGAGAGTGCGAGAAGAAAGATTAAATAATCCCCTATTTCTTAGTTGTTTCTTGCATTTTTGGATGCTTTTCCTCCTACCTCCTCTGTTTCCTCTAATTCTAGTTCTTTTGGGTGATTCCTGTTGTAACACACTGAATTTGTTCGTGGTCTTCCAAATGGGATATAGATCCTGATCTAAAAAAGTGTCTGTAGATGTTCTCTTGGTATTTTGTTGTACCTTAGGTCTAGCTCCCTGATGATTGGATTGTGTATGTTTAGGGGGGCTTATTCTTTGTTGTGGTGAAGAAGTATGTGTCGAAGGACTACTTATCACAAAGTTCCTAGAGGGTTGATTATACTTTTTGTTATACACAGGGTTGTTTTTATAGATATATTTTTCTTTAGAGGAGAGTTGGTTATTAGATTTTTTTTTTTTAGATTAATGATCAGATAGTCCTGCTGTATCCTAGTTTCAAAGGCTAACCAATTCTGCCCCTATCCATGATTCCCAAGAAAACTCCTTCTGCGCTACGGTTGCTGCTGGTGGTGACTCTTCATCACAGAAGTGGACCAAGAAGACTAGTAGTTTCAAACAACAATTGGCTGTGAAAAAAAGCATTTGCAGGTTCAACCAAGATGAACCTGTTGCACAGTGGATCACTGAAGCCATGATGTTAGCATTAGATATGCTTCCAATATCTGTCATCAATGCATCCGGTTTTAGACAATTAGTTGAGTCCCCACTACCAAATTCCATCTAGATTCCATTCTACCAGAACAGCAATTCCTTTCCTGTACCAGGATGTTTAAAAAAGTTATTCTTTGCCTACAAAATACCATTGTACCACTGAACATCCACTTAACTAAAGATATGTGGACAAGCGGTACTGGTCAATCTAAAGATTACATAACTGTGACAGCCCACTGGGTGGGTGTATCGCCCTCAGCATTAGCAGTATCTAATTTTAAATATCTAAGTGCATAAGGAATAAGGAATGTGATTTATTTATTCATACAATACACTCACATGTGTAACAGGTATACAGCTATAACCATCATATAATAAGGCTAACCCTCCATCCATTTTGTTAGATAGATGACCTTTATACAGACGGGTGGTCTTCAGTATGCAGGCTGTCGGGATCCTGGCGCACAGTATACCGGTGCCGGGATCCCGACAGCCGGCATACCGACACTTATTCTCCCTCGTGGGGGTCCACGAACCCCTGGAGGGAGAATAAAATAGCGTGGCGCACATAGCGCGCCACCGTGCCCATAGCGTGGCGAGCGCAGCGAGCCCGCAAGGGTCTCATTTGCGCTCGCCGCACTGTCGGTAAGCCGGCGGTCGGACTCCCGGCGCCGGTATGCTGGTCGCCGGGAGCCCGACCGCCGGCATACCGTAGTGAACCCATACAGACATTAGTTCACTAATTAGAACATGTACCTTTAACAGAGTTTAGCAGACTCATTGTGTGTAATAGAATTGGAATTAGCACCAAATAAGGCTAACCAGCTTCTAGCTGGTACCCTATCCTAATATGAGCATAACATTGTACTCCAAGATGCATTAAATCAGTGGGAGTGTTATAAGAATTGGGTGTAACCAAGTATTATAAAACTAAATGAATCGCCATGTTTTTCTCTGTTAATGTCTTTGACCCGGGCTGAGGATGTTGCCTCTCAGCCTGTATACGGACGGGGTATTTTTAATAAATAATTCATTGTTTTTATAAATCTGACTACAATTCAGTCTTTTACTTAGTTGCAACAAGGAAAGCACAATGGTTAAATTAAAGTTGGTATTCAACACTAACATGCAACACCAGCTCATTCACAGGCAGACTCCTCTTGGTATCACTGTTTTTCCTATGACACATAGCGACATCAATATGTTGGAAAGCTAAAGTACAGATGTAGCCAGCTACATATTTGCACAATGCACATGTATGTGCATACACATCATGGCAAAACTAAAACTTGGCTACATCTACATGTAATTGCAAAATGTCTTACCCCACTAAGACTCTCCATAAGATTTGCCATTTCCAATAACACAAGTAACATTGTACAAGCATTATGATTGAGTGGATTTCAACACTTACCATGTTTTGTTCACACAATAAACTTGGTGGTTCAGAGTTTCCTAATAAATTACCTGTGTATGCAGGACATGCTGATTGTGGCTTAAAAAATGTCAGGACATTTTTGGAATTCAGCAGTTGCATGTAGAAGATTGCAGTGGTTGCAAGAAAAGTTCTGTTTGCTATGCCACTAACTGAAGCAAGAGGTAGTAACCAGCTAGAAGTCCACCCTCTATATGCTTCGGCAACTGGAGGAAAAGCAACAAGCCATCTAATCATAAATATCAGAGCATGAGATAGGGAAAGGGGAGGCATGTTACATTAGCCCAGCATAGTGGAGAATACTCTCAGTTTTGTGCAAGCTACTAAAACCATTTGACATTGTAAACAAATGAAGTGAGTTCAAACACTGCCAGCCAGTGTCAGGCGATTCACTTGATTAAACTACTGGAAAAACAGCCATAGAAGCTGAAGGAATAGATGAAACAAAATGATTTTGCTAAGTATGTTGGACTTGTGGAGCAAATGCTTTGTTTAGCTTTACCAGTACCCAAGTGTTTGCAACATATTGACATTGAATCATTACACTTTGGCAAGTGTAATTATCCTATGCAACATCTTTCTTTTCAAATAGCCCAGATCTTAAGAGATGCAAAGAGCTCCTTGTGAGCAAGATAACCTGTGCCACCAATAATAAATAACAGAAACTTCTTCTGTAATGGTGTATTCTAGTGGGGATGAGCTAATATTATGATGATGATGATGATGATATTAACAACAATGAGGAGGGTGGTGATGATGATGATGATGAGGAGGAGGATAATAAGTCTGACAGGTTCCAAATATAACAATCAATAGCAACACTGTTTGCTAATTTAAGCCCACTGGTAGCTTGGTTTGTACTTCAGTCACAAAAGTGGCACTCCTTGATGCTGAAGTGCTTGGTTTTTTAAACAGTACATGTCCTTTTTAATAAACAACATAAGGATGGGTTGGAGGTGCCAAGGACAATCCCATCTTGCACCACTTTTGATTGTACTTTACTGGGCTGTAATTTACTAGGGTATTGTGATAGTCATATGGTTTGCAAGGCCCATGACTGTGTTTTTCATTTCTCTATAGTTATTAGTTATAAGAAATTTTCTGTTCTTTATTGTTTCCAGACTACATGTTTACCAGGCCCATGTCTCTGTTTTTCTATTCTTTATATTTATAACTGCTTCTATATTTACTTCTATATTTTTAATCGTATAATCATTAATTAATCAATTTATCAATCAAATCAATCCATTAATGGCATGCTTCACCTGGTTTACACATTACATGTTTACCAGGCCTAGGTCTCTATTTTTCTTTCTCTATACTTATAACTGCTTATGTGTTCTTAATTGCATAATCGTTAATCAATCATATCAATCAATCAATCAATCAATCCATCCATCAATCCTGGTTTTCACACGACATGTTTGCCTGGCCCATGTGTCTCTTTTTCTATTCTTTGTAGTGATAACTACTTTTCTCTTCATATAATCAATTAGTCAAAGCTTTACCTGGTTTACAGTACATACACTCCATTTAACTGAACTGTCCTCAGGCTTCTGATCTAGTTCTTGATTAATGGAAACAATCTTTCTTTATTTAAACTGCCATCCTGTCTGCCACTGCTGATCCATTACACACTTTAGGGGGAGTATTCAATTATGGTCGGAAGTTAAGACAAGACAGAAAGACGGCACTTCCGCTGATAATCTGAACTTTCCGATACTTCAATATTCAATTGCAGTGCCGTTCTTCCGCCCTGTCAGAAAAACACATGGATGAGCGGTATCTCTGCTCATCCATATGTTTTTGACCCCGAGGCTGTCGAAAATGGGCCGTTTTCGGATATTCATTTTCACCCATAAAAGAGCGCGGAAATGAATGGTCAGAATTGGAGGGGAAATGGGTGGAAACGGCCCGCTACTGACTACTGAAGTGTCGGATCCTCTCCATCGGAGAGGATCTGACTGTGATTGAATATGCCCCTAGATGTGCTATATTTTTCTAAATCGACATTTGCTTGTTTGTGATGCTGCTCTGTCGCTTAGTTTAGCCAGTCAGCTCGCTGCAGTTTTTGGCCAATATTGGAGGAAGCAATAGTATGAGCTGTGAGGTTGTCCAAATTGACTGGAAATTAATGTTATTGATGTTAAAAACACTGTAGGAACAAAAACAGGCCAAAAATTACATGATTTTAGCTGTTTTAATCAATTTTACATAAATCCAAAACCAAAACCGGAAAGAATAAAAAAACGAGGGCGAGTGATGAAACCAAAACACAGGAATCAGTACTCATCTCTAACAAGGTATTTATCCTATGAGTGGACTTGCTAACAAGACATCATTGCATTGAAATACTTGTACAAAGTATGGACTCTTAAATTAAAATCCTAAATGCTTCAAGCAAGATACAGAAAGAACAAGTTAAGGGCCCCATACACTAGGACGATAATGCATGATTTCATCCGATTTCGGTCATTCGGTCCTATATATCGGGTGAAATCGGGCATTTTGGAGGTGTTTCCGATGCGATGCGTGTTCCCGTGAGCATCGGATCGGATCCTCCAGATTGAACGTGCTGCACTAGCGATCATGTCCGACCCCACAGGCATGGCTGGGATCGCCCAAGATATATATCGTATGCAATAGGACTGCATACTGTACGATGTATCTTGGGCAATCCTGCTGCCC
Source organism: Pseudophryne corroboree (assembly GCF_028390025.1). NCBI lineage: Eukaryota > Metazoa > Chordata > Amphibia > Anura > Myobatrachidae > Pseudophryne > Pseudophryne corroboree. The sequence continues at coordinate 365,291,445 of NC_086451.1, read as the reverse complement.
GGGAGGCTGCCGGGGTGGTCGCCTGCGACATGACGGTCGGACATGTCGCAAAAGTGTATGGAGCCCTTTACTTATATTCCTGCTGTCAGACATACTCAGATTTGTACTAATGCGGATATGGTCTGACCACAGCTGGTATTTTATTTTATTTTATTTATAGTGCAATTGTTTTACCATGCAACCAGCCCCCTAAACAATTCAGGCAGACTATGGGGTAATTTTCTAAGGTGGGAGTTTTTTTTTTATAACTGGTGATGTTACTCATAGCAACCAATCAAATTCTACTTAACATTTGTCTAGCTTCTTCTAGAAGATAATAGATATAATCTGATTGGTTGCTAGGGGCAAAATCACCAGTTTAAAAAAAACTCCCAACTTAGTAAATTTCCCCCTATAATTCTACCATCTTAGTATTTGTTTTCAGAATTAAATATAGTAATTGTGCCGCCTGATAAATAATTGGTTATATCTGTTAGGCAGCAGTATGTCTCTCCCCTACAATTATAATAGATGTTTTCTATTATAAGCAGAACTATTACAAGATTGTTTTTATTTTCAATGTAATGTCAATACTTTACATTGTTTTTTTAGCAAATGAGAAATACTTTTTTTACGTAGAAGATCACTTATATTATCTAGAAACAGAGTGACTAGAGGGCTGCGCTTAATCACTGACTAAGGAAGATAGCTGTTGTAGGTGACAGTAAGAGGGATCCACACTCCCTCTTTGCATATATGGAAAAAAGGGGAAAGGTGTCACACTGCGCTTGTCTTCTTAGTAGAAGGTCAAAGATTAAAATCCACAATATTGGTAAGTGTATACTGCAAACAGGGCCGGTGCAAGGGTGTTCGGCGCCTCCCTGCAAACTATAAATTTGCGCCCTCCCTCCCATACTTAATAAAGGGACAGTGCGCACCGAAGTCGCACGCCACAAGAAGCGGGTGGGGTGTGGCCACACAATAGTACCAATTCAAATTACTCCACAAAGTAGCACAATCTTGTTCACATTACACCGCACATTGGGGATCATTCCGACCCGTTCGCACGCAGAGGTTCTTCGCTGTGGAGAAAACGGGTCGGAACTACGTGCGTTGTTGCCTGGCGACGGCCGTCGCCGGGAAGCAACGCCGCAAGCGAGAAATGTGATCGCATCGGCGATCGCAAGAAGACGGACAGGCAGGAGGCGTTCCGGGGCGGATACTCACCATTTTCCAGGCGTGGTGAGTCCAACGCAGGCGGATCCAGGCGTTTGGAGGGCGGATGTCTGACGTCACAGCCGGGAACATCATCGTTGGATCCGTCGCACTGGTGAGTAGCTGCAGGGCTGGTCTTGTTTTGCAGGAAACTTTTTTAGCATAGCAGGGTTGCACAAGCGATCGCATCCCTGCTATGCTAAAATACACTCCCCCATAGATATGAGATAGATAAATAGATAGATAGACACATAGATAAATAGATAGATAATAGGCAGACACATAGATAGATAGATAAATAGATAGATAATTGGCAGATAGATAGATAGATAGATAGATAGACAGACATTCACATATAAAAAGAAAACTCACTTTAGTTCCTCTGTACTGGCCCCAGGCAGCAGTCTCTCGTTTGTTCCTGAGTCCTCAGGTGATGAGATGGCTCCGTCCATAGAAGTGGGGGCATCTAGTGGCTCCTGGCAGAACTGCAGTCAGCTGTGACTGCAGCTCTCTGCTCCCGAAGCCGTCCTTTGCTGGTCCCGCCCCCACACCTCCTCCTGCTAGTGTCACAGCGCTGACACAGGACGGGAGGAGATGTCATCAGCAGCGGGGCTGGAGTGGGGGACAAGAAGATCCGCAATCCAGGCTGCCGGCTGCCGCTGCTTGTACAGTGATAGGCGCAGCGGCAGCCGGCAAGAACAGCGCACAGTGAAGGGATGCAGAGCAGTTAGAGTATTTAGAGCGCCTCTCCTGCCTGGCGCCTACCTGCAGTGCATCCCTTCGCTGAGCGGGTTCCGCCGGCTCAGACTGCAAATGCTATATATAATAAATAGAAATATGTATAAAATAAAGAGCAGTAATAAAATAATCAAAAGGTATTTATTAATAGAGAAAATTTATTAGTATGTTAATGGGGCATAATACTGGTATACAGACATAAATTGCGCAATCAAAGAAACACATAACATAGACATCAGCGTAGACTTGGGAGTAGATACAAATGTAGAAAATTACCAGGTCAGCGCTTAATGCCAATGATGTACACAAAATGAATAAAACAGTTTATTAGACAAACTAAAAACATAACAATTTAAAATTGGTAAGACCACAACATAGTAATCGTATAAAATTGAGGTATCTGAAACCTCTAAAATATGCAATAATATACACTAATTGTAAGCACTAGAAGGCAGTCGCAAAACCTTGAATGAGAATGACTCTGTTTGATTTTATCTCTATTTAAATAATTGCCCACGATATAAGCACAAAGAATCTTACACAGCCGTGCATATATATGTCCTCAATTATACGGGTTCAATCACAGCTGGAAAAAGTTCATCAACTTAGAGGTCCACTGGATGTATAAACGGTGCAGAAATATGAAGTTGTATGACAACTGCTACTCACAGTATATATAGAAGTGTCCTTGCTGCACCTCATGTGTTGTATGGAGCCGCTCTATATCACCCTATGCACGGGTGATATAGAGCGGCTCCATACAACACATGAGGTGCAGCAAGGACACTTCTATATATACTGTGAGTAGCAGTTGTCATACAACTTCATATTTCTGCACCGTTTATACATCCAGTGGACCTCTAAGTTGATGAACTTTTTCCAGCTGTGATTGAACCCGTATAATTGAGGACATATATATGCACGGCTGTGTAAGATTCTTTGTGCTTATGTCGTGGGCAATTATTTAAATAGAGATAAAATCAAACAGAGAGTCATTCTCATTCAAGGTTTTGCGACTGCCTTCTAGTGCTTACAATTAGTGTATATTATTGCATATTTTAGAGGTTTCAGATACCTCAGTTTTATACGATTACTATGTTGTGGTCTTACCAATTTTAAATTGTTATATGTTTTTAGTTTGTCTAATAAACTGTTTTATTAATTTTGTGTACATCATTGGCATTAAGCGCTGACCTGGTAATTTTCTGCATTTGTTTTGTTGTTTGAGGAGGCTGTCTACCTCCTCACCAGGTGGCAGCTAATCCCAGGGTGTAAACTAAACACACACAGTTCTGCTCAGCGCCATCAAAACCTTTTCTTCTGTTGGGAGTAGATACACCTGGAAGGCGGTTTACTAATATTATCTGCCTGAAGATTCTGACAATAGTATTTTTCAATATTTATTTAAAACCTTGGTATAACCTGATAAGCATAGAAGATAAGATAAATCAAATCAATTCCTTCTGCACTACTGACCTGGGAGTCCATGCTGCTATTATCAATTAGTCTTGTATTTGTGAACTTTTATAGGTAAATGTAAATGTGATGTGTAGTTTAAGAATGTGGATAATTCTCAATCTTATTATTGAACACTGGACTGCCAGACCCTCACACTGGATCATCCTTGTCGCATATTGTAGGTTCCTCCAGATTAGCATACTGACATAAAGCAAAAACCCATATATAAATATATACTACAGGCTATTAAATATTTCTCAACTGAAATTTTGTATGGGGAAATCATAACTACTGCTAATTTAGTGACGGCACGTGAGTGCAGGGAGAGATTACCGAATGACCTTTCTTTCTCTACAACTGTTGCAAATGTGTGTCATTTGAATGTCTGCCAATTGAATTATGGGTTCCACACTCGAAATTATGGGTTCCACATCCAAGACACCTGACACAGGCCAACTGATCTTAATGATGAGATCTGAAAAATGAGAAGCATGGAGGCTTATCTACAGAGATAAGGAACTGTGATATGGTAGACTTACTTGAAGGTAGAAAACTGGTATGGAAGTATGGCTTAGAGGAGACTTTTGACATCACTCCCATTGTGTAATCATGACTAGACATGTAAGAGGTTGATAGGAGGAGACTGGAGGGGGCCCAATAGTGGTCATGACTAGTGCCAGATTAACAACAGGGCATCAATGGGAGGACACCCAGGGGCTCACACAGAGATATCCCACACATACAGTAACTGCATCACCAGTGTGGTTGGAACTATGGCATATGTGAACTGGGATTTCTGTATGGCATAATGTCAACTGGGGACACTACAGTGTGTTTAACACATAGTTAGTGAGGTTGAAAAGAGGCAAAATGCCCATTAGGTTAAACTTGTATCTGTATTAAGCAGTGCATATTATAATGCACCAGCCAAAATAATGGTTTCGTACCTATTGACAACTATATTTCGTATCACTCCCATATACATAATGTCAATATATTAAATGCTATAGCCTTGGATGCCATTTTCAGCTAGAAAACTGTCCAATCCATTTTTAAATGCATTTAAAGAGTCTGCCATTATCATCTCCACTGGCAGGGAGTTCCAATCCGTATTGCCCTTACGTTGAAGAACCCTTTCCTACATTGTGTATGGAATTTTCTCTCCTCTAGCCTCAGTGAGTGCCCACGTGTCCTATATAGAGTTTTATTAATAAACAAATCCCCTGCTAACTCTTTGTATTGACCCTTTACATATTTGAAGATATTAATAATGTGTCCTCTTAGTCTCCTCTTTTCAAGGGAATACAAATATAACCTAGTAAGCCTTTCCTCATACTCCAGTGTCTTTAACCCTTTAATCAGTTTAGTAGCGCGCCTTTGAACTCTTTCGAGATCCCCGATATATTTTTTATAATATGGTGCCCAAAATTGAACACAATATTCCAGATGCAGACATACCAATGATTTATACAGAGGCAGGATTACATCCTCGTCCCTTGACTCAATACCCCGTTTTATGCACGCAAGGACTTTACTTGCCTTCTTTAAACACATTTGTGCTGCTGGGAGTATGTACTAATTATACTATTTCATATATAAAATAATTAGGACCATCTTCCTGTATGGGTAGGTACTAGATCAAGACTGTGAAGGACCTCTCAGCAAAGTGGGTAATTAACATTCTTCCTGATTACAAAAAAGTGCAATTTCATAGCTGGCCTTTGTACTAGTAGCATCTCAAAGGACACTTCATGTAAAGTGACACAGTCACTATTCCCAGTCCCAAGACTCACGTGCAAAACTCCAGATAGCATTTATCTGCAAAAGAAAAAAAATCCAATTTCACAACTGTTATCTCCTGTTAGCATGGAGAATGAAAAGGACACTGTGAGCTGTGTACATCTAGTCACCAAGGGTGAAGAAAATATAAACCGGTATGTAATGAAGAAGCAGAACCTCTGTATTACACTCCTTCAAGATCGGAGTCCAGTTCCTCTCTCAGCTGACACACATATTGCTGCACATAATTAGTCATGGGATGATGCAGCCTGCTGATATTGTCATGGACCCATGTGAAGGGAGAGAACAAAAAGGTGAACTTTTACCAGAGAAAAAAGTGGTGCAATGCTTTGAACAGAGCACCATGGCCCTTCAGTGTTTATAAGATAATGCACATGCATTCGACCCGTACTACGGCATCAGACTGTCAGTGATTTCTTGGCCTCAAGGTAGGACTTGCGGCGGAAGGCTTGCACGACCACATGGGTCATGCAGCTGACCGATGGTGCCCGGGAAGATCTGATACTGCATCCTTGGACGCAGTTCAGATCAGTAATACCATACAGTACCTCCAAACTGTACCGATTCCAGCGGGACAGTCCCGCTATTCGTACACTGTCCCGCTGTCCCACCCGCAGTTGGGGGAGTTGGGGGAGCCTTTGATCACCCACTGCGCTGCTCCGCAAAGCAGCGAGTGATCTCTGAATAGATGCTGTGCACGTATATTCAGTGCTGGAAGGGGAGCAGGGGGCTGCTAAGCTGCTTGGGGAGCACTGGGCACGCCCCCTAAAGGCTGGAAAACTGGTCGGTTTGGCAAACTCGGACAAGTACTTGTTGTATTGGATGAAAAATATTACTATGATTTTATTTTATTTTTGGGAAAATAAATTGTGACCTTTTAAAGAAATATTACACTATATGCACTATTTTTTTCTTTTTTATATACAAAAATGGAAACCGTACCATGCCAAGCTCCCAGCAAGGAGCAGTGGAAAGAGCAATCAATGGAAGGCATCGGAACCCTTCCTTCCTCCCTCCCTCCAAGCTATTCACCAGCAACCGGACATGGTGTGTTCCTCTTAATTCGTGGATGCATGTAGATGAACCACGAAAATAAATTGTGACCTTTTAAAAAAAATTACACTATATGCACTATTTTTTTCTTTTTTATATACATTCCATTCATACTTGTGTAAAGAGGAAATTTAAACTGAACGAAGCTGAGGACAGTACGTCTTGGGAAAATTCCACAGTTATTGAGAATATATTTGGACATTCACAGACATATATTTCATACTCTTCTTCATCTATATTGTGTGTGGTAACTTTGTTCATGGTGGTAGCACCCAAGGTGCATTCAACCCCTATTGTAATTTAAATATGATCTGACTCATTTGCAGAGGCGTCACTAGGGTTGGTGTCACCCGGTGTGGTAACTCATGGCGTCACCCCCCATGGACTTCCTCCCATATCACACCACACACATCCTTAGTAATGTTTTTGTACTAGTTTTACTTGTAAATCAGAATTCCTGTATATCACTGAATACGATGGCAATAGTAGTGACATAGGACCCTAATCAGTTTGGTTTGCATATTCTGCTAAAAAGCAGTATCTGCAATCGCTTCTGTAGCATGCTGCATTCCGTCCAGCATGCTAATTGGCATCCAGCGATGCGATCGCAAAATAACTGAGATCCCATCGCTGAAGCAGAAACTAAGGATGACCCCCTGCAGACGTAGCTAGGCTGCGTATTCAGGCGATGAACCGCCAATTTTTGGGTTGTAGTGGGCGCGTGTGATGTCACGTAGCCGCCCCAAAAAAAGCTCTGACCCCCTTTCGCAGCTACGCCTGCCCCCAATGCCCGCCGCCAGTGGCGTAATTAGACATTTTAGTGCTGTGTGCAAAATAGGGCATTGGTGCCAACCTGCACGCAAAACAGTGACAGGGCGCGCCGTAGGCGCGCGCAAAAAATATAGGGGCGTGGCTTCATGGGGAGGGGTGTGGCCACAAAATAATAACGATTCATATTACACGGCACAGTAGTCTCCATTATTCAAATTACGCCGCACAGTAGCGCCACTACACCAGGTAGAGCCCCTTTTTACACATTACGGCAGACAGCATCCCCTTTTTACACATTATGGCAGACAGCATCCCCCTTTTTACACATTACGGCAGACAGCATCCCCCTTTTTACACATTACGGCAGACAGAATAGATTATACTTACCATTTCTCCGCTGGCTCAGTCAGGCTCCTCGTTGCTGGCAGCTCCGGGTGCAGGGGAGAAGGAAGAGGAGGGAGGGGGAGGAGGGAGGGAGCCGCAGCAGTGCACTGTAATTGCTGGCGGTGCCGCTGCAGCTGTCCCTATCCTTCCGCATTGGCTGGCCGCCACTGCTGTGCATGCTGGGATGAGGGAAGCGCATCCCAACATTCACAGCAGCGGCAGCCAGCCTATGTGGAATGAGAGGGACAGCTGCAGCAGCGCTGCCACCAATTACATAGCGCTGCTGCGGCTCCTTCCCTCCACCCCCTCCCTCCTCTTCCTTCTCCGCTGCTCCTGCTGCTGCTCCTCTCCTCCTCAGGCACAGGCGGCTTGTAATGAGTCAACTTGACTCATTACAAGCTGCTGACTTTAGGGAATCGGGGCCGTTGCGCCCTCAGGGCGACTGCGCTGTGTGCCAGGCACACCTGACACACACATAGTTACGGCACTGCCCGCCGCTGTCAATGAAAGTGCAGTCGCATCCTTCAGGGATGCAAACGCGCTTTGATTGCATGCACACTGTTACCGTGGCATATTTTTGCAAAAATCACTCTATTGCGATTATTGCTAAAATGAAATGCGACCAGAATTAGGTCCATAAACAGCTAATGGGCCCTACACATTAGGCGATATAACTGCACGATATGAACGTTCTCGTACGTAGGCACCAGCCATGAACGATGTGCGGCCCCGCACTCGTTCATCATTGGTGCTGGGTCACTTATGCATGCAGGCCAATATGGACAATCTCGTCCATATTAGCATGCACTGCTATGGAGCCGGGTGACGTTATACCACACAGGATGAGCCGAAAATCACATGATAGCACACGGTATGAGCAGAAATTCACATTATAGCACACAGAATGAGCCGAAAATCACATGATGGCACACAGAATGAGCCGAAATTCACATTATAGCACACGGTATGAGCAGAAATTCACATTATAGCACACAGAATGAGCCGAAAATCACATGATGGCACACAGAATGAGCCGAAATTCACATTATAGCACACGGTATGAGCAGAAATTCACATTATAGCACACAGAATGAGCCGAAAATCACATGATGGCACACAGAATGAGCCGAAATTCACATTATAGCACACGGTATGAGCAGAAATTCACATTATAGCACACAGAATGAGCCGAAAATCACATGATGGCACACAGAATGAGCCAAAATCACATGATAGCACACAGAATGAGCCGAAATTCACATTATAGCACACAGAATGAGCAGAAATTCACATTACAGCACACAGTATGAGCCGGAATTCACATTATACAACATACAGTAGATGAAGACAAAATTCACATATGCCACACAGTATGATCCACAACTCAGGGCCAGGGAGATTGGCAGCAGGGACAGTGACAGGGAGAGGGACACAGGGAAGCAGGGTAAGAGTACCTAAGATGAGCAGCGGAGGACGTGGGCGGCGGCAGTGTGCAAAATGTGGCTGGCGCGGGTGAGGAGAATAGCAAGCCGCAAGAGCATCCTCACACTTCTCCCTCCTAGAATCCCGGCGGCGTGATGACGTTCAGACCCGGCCGCGGCGGAGTCCTCCTCTTCCAGCAGGGGGGAGGGGGGGGGGGATGGGATGCGATCAAAACTGAGCCGCGGCGGAGTCTTCTTGTTGCAGGCGGGGGTATATAATTTTGAGTCGGCGGGGGTGCGATCGTAATGCAAATAGAGCACTGCAGTTACGATCGCACCCTCGCCGAATCAAAATCATATACCCCCGCCTGCAACAAAAAGACTCCGCCGCGGCTCAGTTTTGATCGCATCCCCCCCTAGCAGGTGCGAGTGCGGCTCTTGTTTGGTGTCACCCCATTAAAGGGTGACACCGGGGTGCGGGCGGCACCCCCCGCACCCACCACTGCCAGTAGCAGAGGTACAGATGGGGAAAGGAGCAGAGACAGACAGGCACACATGGAGGGGGAGAGGAGCACACGGCGCATGGGGGCAGTCACAGAGGGGGGGAAGGGGGGGGGGGGGAGTATCAGAGACACAGATGGGGAAAGTACCAAAGATATACAGACTGTACAGATATAGGAAAGTGAGCGAGGCACTTATGGGAAAGGGAACTGCGGCATAGAAGGGTTGAGGGGCAGAGGCACAGACGGAGGGGTGACAAAAACACAGCTGATATAGGTGAAAGGTTCACTTGGGTAAGTAGGAGCAGAGGCACACATGGGATATAGGGAAAGAGTAACACATGGGTATACAGGGGAAGGAGGCACACATGGGGATACAGGGGAAAGAGGCACACATGGAGATACAGGGGAAAGAGGCACACATGGAGATACAGGGGAACACTTGGGGATTCAGGGGAAAGAGGCACACCTGGGGATACAGGGGAAAGAGGCACACCTGGGGATACAGGGGAAAGAGGCACACATGTGGATACAGGGGAAAGAGGCACACCTGGGGATACAGGGGAAAGAGGCACTCCTGGGAATGTAGGGGAAGGAAGCATACCTGGGAAACTTGTGAGAGCTAGAAGAAGCAGGAGAAGGAGGAGAACAGAGGAGCAGCAGGAGACCTGGGGGCGGGGCAACATGCAGTGCAGTAAATATAACTGAAGAGAGGAAACTACTGAGCTAGTCGGGACTCGGGAGAGATTTAAGTGAATGCCCTGAGAGGCTGCAGCGACTGGAGAGCGGGGGAGGGGGGCACTCAACCCCCATGCTGGTAACTACAACCTGCATGTAAAGATAAAATGCTGCCAGTGGGGGCCACTGGCACTGATGATCCCAGCCCTGGGCTGCTTCCTCCTCACAGACATCTGCCTGCCTGCAGCCGCGATCATCAGCACAAGCATGGCCCCTGTACACAGTGACACTGTACTTCCCCCACACTTCTCAGCTGTACCTGCCGCCGGCCACTTCAATCAATCCTGCCCCTCAGCAATGCCAGCATTCGCCAGCTTGTAAATAGCTGCCCTCCGCCTTGCCCCACATAGCGCTGATGGGAGCCGCGCCTCTGAGGGGAGGGGACTCGGAGTGAAGAGTCTGAAGATCCGGCCAGGGGTATCGTGCTGACAGTCAGTGCCCCGTCCTGTGCTGTCATCTAGCTTGCCGCTGCCTGTCAGCTGTTGACAGGCGCAGAAAGCAGCGGAGCGCGGGGTGAGCTCCTATTGAGCCTGCAGCGCTTAGTGCCGGGGAAGAGGAGGTGTGGACGTCGCTGCTGACATGTCTATGTCAGTTCTTTTGATGGGATTAGGGTGCGGCTGGGAGTGCAGGGCTCTATTTGGTGTCACCCTATTGAAGGGTTACACCCGGGTGCGGGCCGCACCCCCCGCACCCCCCTCATGACGCCACTGCTCATTTGCTTCCTCCCCTCTTCAGATGGTTGTACTGTATGCCTCACAGATCTGTCACTCCATGATCATTCTAGAATATCCTCCCTCTATAGATGTACAGTAAGTGATCAGCCACTGCCACTTGACAGTTTGTGTTGACTATAGTGTTTTTCATCTGTGCAGCTCAAAAAGTAACGCCAATCTAGCAAAACCGATGTAATATTCGGAATCAGCAACACAAAGTTACCCCACTCTAATACGATTGCCAACTAAATGAGGGTTTACCAGTATTATGCAGGATGTAGACCAATCAGAAACTGCAGTCACAATGATTATGGCTTCTGATTGGTCTTCCGCTCACAAGAACTCTGGAGAGAGGAAGAAGCCGATTATTTAAATTTAGTTATTAGATGGTAATGCCACTTTAAATTTCACAAAACTTTATCGCTATCAAATACAGAGACCAGAGTTTATACTTTGAGGCTGGAAAAAGTTAAATATCAATGATAAATAATGAACTGAATCTAATAACAGCTATCTCATGGTTTCACTAACTGTTCCTTATATATAGCATTTATTAAAAGTATTATCACCCCAAAGTTATTGTCATTTCAAATACATAATAGTTAAATGTAATGCATACTGAGATTAGTTTTAGACAACCAAAGAAGGCAATGAATTATTACTGCTCATTTCTATTGTAATATACCTGACATCTGCTTACTTCTTCGCTGATCTGCTATTTGGGGCTATAGTTAGTAAATCCTGCTGTGATGAATGACTTCCAGAAAATAAGAATAATTCACAAAGTATATTATATTCTTTAGGCATACAGTAAGTTTAAATTATTATGAATTAAAAAATTTTTTTAAACTATACCATATGTGAACTACATAAACATACAAAGTGTGCAATAAGTGGATGTGTAGTGCATAGATAGAGTAGACAAAATCTGACTGGTTGTGAACTGTAATCTCTGAATAAAGTTCTTGGGAAATGTCAAGGCACAGAACCATATAAGACTAAAAGAGTGGCTTGTGACAGCAAGAGTTTTGATGAATGCATGCTGCTTTTGAGAAGGAAGCAACATCCAGAACCTGTTTGAGAGGTTTAAAAAATGTTGGTCCTGGAAGTTGAGGATTGCTGCGGTAGGCCTGTGTCACTCTGCCATCACCAAGTATAACATTGCTGCCGTATGGGCCATAGTTGAGGTTGACACCAGGGTGACCATGGCCCAATTAGAGAAGGAGATAGGCATTCATCAGGATCCATCTGCTTGATAATCCATGAAAAGCTTGCCCTGAGTAAGGTTTATGCACACTGGGTGCACCATCAGCTGACTCGAGAGTAGAAAGAGGCTCGGGTGACTTGATGCTGCAACATGCTGGCCAGGTTTAATGGTGGTCACTCGAACTTTATCTGGGAAATCATCAGTGGCGATGAAGCTTGGATCTACAGTTTTGACCCTGATACCAAACAACAGTCAGCTCAGTGGACCCCAGTTGGAGGTGCACCACCACTAAAGTTCTGATGTGAGCATAGTGTGGCCAGGAAGATGGTGGCTGTTTTTGTGGCCAAGGCTGGTCATGTACTGTAGCTACCGTACCACTTGTGCAGCAACACACCATCAATGGGGACAGGTACAAGAACCAATGCCTGCCACAAGTGCTGTAAGTCATTTCCAGGTGCCATCCAAGAACTCGCACTTGTGGTTCCCTTCTCCATCATGACAGTGTGTCTGCCCACAAGTCCAGGAAAGTGATGGATTTTCTGGAGCATGAACACATCCAGTAGCTTGGTACAGTCCAAACCTGGCCCCCTGCAACTTCCTTATGTTCCCACAAATCAAGCGCAAGATTCGTGAGATTCATTTTGAGTCACTTGGTAGCTGCAGTGGAGACTTCATCCATGTAGAAGATATACCTGCTTCTGACTGGATTACCTTCTTAATCAAGTGGTCTGTGAGCATGCAACTTTTCATAGGCTCCTCTGGCAAATCCGTTAAAAAAATGTAATGGTCACGTTGTGAATATAATACATTTTGTGCATCCAGAAACTTATTACACACCCCAGTTTACTTATATACTTTATTTATTTATTTTTTGGGGGAGAGGGGGTACTCTGGGGACCCAGTACATGCACTTTTATTGGTATTTTTTGTCAGGACTAGTTTCAGTAACAAGTAGAAATCAATGAAATAATTTCAGAAGTGAATACAAAAAAAATTCTGCACACTAATCCATTGAGTGGCAGCTACTATAAATCTTGAGCACCTGCACTTTTTTCACAGTTGAAAAGCATTGTACAGTATGTAGAGTAAAAATATGAAACTACTACAGATTTATAATGCTTAAACAGGATGTTTATTACGCATGGTAATATAACATTGCGGCTCAACTATTGTCAAGACTAAGGTTTTGTGAACCCGGTGTTAGTGAAGTCTGTGCGGGCGACTGGAGGATTATATGAATACTACCACTGACCTGGTTTGGGACTGTTGTGGACTCTGGGTTTCTTCCGGTGACTGGGAAGAGGAACCGCAGCAGAGATGGCCGAATCTAGGTTCTCCTCATGCAGGATTAGGTCGGCAGACAGGAGGCATGCTGAAGGTCTCCTGAAAGACAGAACTGGAAAGGCACTGATGAATCAGTGAAGAATACCAGGTATAATTGTGCTAAAGGGCACGGGGTGCTTGGAGACACTGAGGTGCTTGCGGACACTGAGGTGCTTGCGGACACTGAGGTGCTTGCGGACACTGAGGTGCTTGGAGACACTGAGGTGCTTGGAGACACTGAGGTGCTTGGAGACACTGAGGTGCTTGGAGACACTGAGGTACGTGGAGGCACTGAGGTGCGTGGAGGCACTGAGGTGCTTGGAGACACTGAGGTACGTGGAGGCACTGAGGTGCGTGGAGGCACTGGGGTGCGTAGGGGTGCTGAGGCACGGAGGTGCTGGAAGCACGGAGATGCTGAGGCACGGAGGTACTGAGGCACGGAGGTGCTGTGGCACGGAGGTGCTGTGGCACGGAGGTGCTGGAAGCACGGAGGTACTGAGGCACGGAGGTACTGAGGCACAGAGGTACGGAGGCACAGAGGTACGGAGGCACAGAGGTACGGAGGCACAGAGGTACGGAGGCACGGAGGTACTGATGCACGGAGGTGCTGAGGCACTGAGGCACGGAGATGCTGAGGCACTGAGGTGCTGAGGCACGGAGATGCTGAGTCACGGAGATACTGAGGTGCTGGAAGCACGGAGGTGCTGAGGCACGGAGGTACTGAGGCACGGATGTACTGAGGCACAGAGATGCTGGAAGCACGGAGATGCTGAGGCACGAGGTACTGAGCCCTGGAGATCCCAACTACAACAGTAGTAAAACTGAAACACGACAGCTGTGGTTTTCAGTGGAGAACACGGAATTCAGTACTGTGCCTTTAAGACGAAACATTGCAGCTGTACCTTTACATTGAGACTCAGGGAAATGGTGAAATCAAATGGCAACACACAAATAAACCAAACGGTAACAAGGGAACAGAGTTTCCACAGGAACTTAGGTACAAAGGTTACCTTTAGGGAGCTCAGCTTAAGACCCACACAAGGCTGTATGTGACACAAGGAACTGGCCCAGATTCCAACTCAGCCTCCTGATTTATACTTCCTGGTCCTTGATGATTGGTGGGCAGGATTAGGTGATGTCACTGTCATGTGACTACTCTAGCCAAGGCTGTGATGTAGAATGAGGCCTAGCAGGCCAAGAGAACACTGAAGCCTGGACTTCTGCAAAACACAGGATGCTTGCTTTTAGATTACTGAATTCAGCCTCACACAGGAGATCACCACAGGTGGAGCGGATTACCTCTCAGGCAGAGAACTCAGGAAAACTCATAGTGCTGACAAGCTGTTTAACTCCGTGAGTGAAAAGACACAGGATCCAGGACAGATGGCAGGGGTAAGTCACCAAATATAAACCTACAGTCAGGATTGTGACAGTATCCCCCTCTTCAAGGGTGGACTCCGGACACCCATCTTGAATCTTAGAGGAACTTGATGAATAACTTGTACACAAAGCTTCTAAAAAGTGGAAACCAGAGGGTCCAGAACAAAACTTAAGCTGGATTCTTTAGAAGTCTTCCTGATCTTCATCTTCAGAACAGGTAGACCATCCATCATAGACAAGACTGGAATTTCCTTCATCCGAAAGGACTGAGGAATAAACTGTAGAAGGTTCCTCTCCTCGTTTTGTAGTGCGAGAAGATTGTGCTTTCGAAGCTAGCACTCCACTGAGGCTTAAATTAAATCTTGTTCAATAACGAGGACTTTTCATACAGAGACCTGTAGAGCTTTTTGGTGATTCTGGAACCTCTTCATGCATGGAAGCATAACAGGAAGGAACAGCACCTCCCAGGAAAGGAGTAGCATCATAAACTGGATCAAATTCAGAGTCTGAGTCCAAGTCTAACGGAAAATACGAATCTCCTTTAGATACACAGTTTGAAAATGACCTAGAAGTGCACTGTAACTTTAAATTCTTTGGCGGAGAACTTAGTATTGAGCTAGGAGAGACTCCTACATGACCAACCTGAATGGTCGGATTCCTACGGAAGGAGATACTTGGACTATCTTTGGCAGGCTTAGAGGATGAAACTGAAGAAAGCTTTGGCTGGACGAGTAGGACTGGATTGGATCCGAGGATACTTGAATTGGCTGGAGCCAAAGGATACGGACCAGGCTGGTCCTGGAGTATTGCTGGACCGGCTGTAACCGGGACGGACTAACCAGGCAGAACCTGGAGTATTGCTGGACCGGCTGGAACCGGGACGGACTGACCAGGCGGAGCCTGGAGTATTGCTGGACCGGCTGGAACCGGGACGGACTGACCAGGCAGGGCCTGGAATATTGCTGGACCGTCTGGAACCGGGACGGACTGACCAGGCAGGGCCTGGAGTATTGCTGGACCGGCTGGAACCGGGACGGGCTGAGCCCTTTCTTCACATGGCTGGGCTGAGGCAAGAGCCCCCTCTTCACGGGGCTGGGCAGCACTCTGTAGAATCTCTGGCTGGGCAGCACTCTGTAGAATCTCTGGCTGGGCAGCACTCTGTAGAATCTCTGGCTGGGCAGCACTCTGTAGAATCTCTGGCTGGGCAGCACTCTGTAGAATCTCTGGCTGGGCAGCACTCTGTAGAATCTCTGGCTGGGCAGCACTCTGTAGAATCTCTGGCTGGGCAGCACTCTGTAGAATCTCTGGCTGGGCAGCACTCTGAAGACTCTCTGGCTGGGCAGCACTCTGAAGACTCTCTGGGGCTGGACGCTCTGAAGACGCCCCTCCTGGGGCTGGACGCTCTGAAGACGCCCCTCCTGGGGCTGGACGCTCTGAAGACGCCCCTCCTGGGGCTGGACGCTCTGAAGACGCCCCTCCTGGGGCTGGACGCTCTGAAAACGCCCCTCCTGGGGCTGGACGCTCTGAAGACGCCCCTCCTGGGGCTGGACGCTCTGAAGACGCCCCTCCTGGGGCTGTGGACACAGACTCCTCTGTGACAGTAAATGGCTTGAACATTCTTCTCTGGACACCCAACTTGGGATAAGGTCTTTTAACCACCGGACCCCAGTCATAAATTTGAGTCTCTCTCAGAAGAGTAGCCTTCTTGATACCCCCGTCAGCAGCAGAAGGATCGGATACTGTGGATGACTTGTAGACATGAGCACTATGATACTGAGATTTGTCACTATTACCTGGCTTGCGAAGAATGCAGTCTTTAACAAAATGACCAGAATTTCCACAGTAAAGACAGAGATGTAGCTCCTTACGCCGCTGACGTTCAGCTTCAGAGAGCTTGGGCCGTGGATAGCTCTGATGAAAAACTTTCCCTTGCGCAGAGGAAGAGACTCTATTAACTGGATGGGACAAAACAGGATCAACAACGTTGGTAGTATTCCTGAGGAGATCAGGCATCACAGAGAGAATACTAGGCAAAAGTTCTTGTAACTGTAATAACATCTGGTAGAAAATCTGCAGTTGGTCAGGAGTCTTAGAGCAGAAGGTCATAGAATCTCTGGAGGACGAATTCCGCTGCAGACACTGTGCCAATCGATGCTGAGTCGACTCCAGACCTTCCAAGCGTCCTGCAATATTGCTTAGGAGGTCATGCGTCAGACAAACACTTTCGGCCGGGTCCATGTGGCCAGTTCCTACTGTCAAGACTAAGGTTTTGTGAACCCGGTGTTAGTGAAGTCTGTGCGGGCGACTGGAGGATTATATGAATACTACCACTGACCTGGTTTGGGACTGTTGTGGACTCTGGGTTTCTTCCGGTGACTGGGAAGAGGAACCGCAGCAGAGATGGCCGAATCTAGGTTCTCCTCATGCAGGATTAGGTCGGCAGACAGGAGGCATGCTGAAGGTCTCCTGAAAGACAGAACTGGAAAGGCACTGATGAATCAGTGAAGAATACCAGGTATAATTGTGCTAAAGGAGGTGCTTGGAGACACTGAGGTGCTTGGAGACACTGAGGTGCTTGGAGACACAGATGCTTGGAGACACTGAGGTACGTGGAGGCACTGAGGTGCGTGGAGGCACTGAGGTGCGTGGAGGCACTGAGGTGCTTGGAGACACTGAGGTACGTGGAGGCACTGAGGTGCGTGGAGGCACTGGGGTGCGTAGAGACACTGGGGTGCGTAGGGGTGCTGAGGCACGGAGGTGCTGGAAGCACGGAGATGCTGAGGCACGGAGGTACTGAGGCACGGAGGTGCTGTGGCACGGAGGTGCTGTGGCACGGAGGTGCTGGAAGCACGGAGGTACTGAGGCACGGAGGTACTGAGGCACGGAGGTACTGAGGTACTGAGGCACAGAGGTACGGAGACACGGAGGTACGGAGGCACGGAGGCACGGAGGTACTGATGCACGGAGGTGCTGGAAGCATGGAGGTGCTGAGGCACGGAGGCACGGAGATGCTGAGGCACTGAGGTGCTGAGGCACGGAGATGCTGAGTCACGGAGATGCTGAGGTGCTGGAAGCACGGAGGTGCTGAGGCACGGAGGTACTGAGGCACAGAGATGCTGGAAGCACGGAGATGCTGAGGCACGAGGTACTGAGCCCTGGAGATCCCAACTACAATAGTAGTAAAACTGAAACACGACAGCTGTGGTTTTCAGTGGAGAACACGGAATTCAGTACTGTGCCTTTAAGACGAAACATTGCAGCTGTACCTTTACATTGAGACTCAGGGAAATGGTGAAATCAAATGGCAACACACAAATAAACCAAACGGTAACAAGGGAACAGAGTTTCCACAGGAACTTAGGTACAAAGGTTACCTTTAGGGAGCTCAGCTTAAGACCCACACAAGGCTGTATGTGACACAAGGAACTGGCCCAGATTCCAACTCAGCCTCCTGATTTATACTTCCTGGTCCTTGATGATTGGTGGGCCGGATTAGGTGATGTCACTGTCATGTGACTACTCTAGCCAAGGCTGTGATGTAGAATGAGGCCTAGCAGGCCAAGAGAACACTGAAGCCTGGACTTCTGCAAAACACAGGATGCTTGCTTTTAGATTACTGAATTCAGCCTCACACAGGAGATCACCACAGGTGGAGCTGATTACCTCTCAGGCAGAGAACTCAGGAAAACTCATAGTGCGGACAAGCTGTTTAACTCCGTGAGTGAAAAGACACAGGATCCAGGACAGATGGCAGGGGTAAGTCACCAAATATAAACCTACAGTCAGGATTGTGACAACTATGCTTGTCTAATTTGGACTGGACTACTGCAGTAAAGAAGATTTATATTTGATTTTTAAAAGGACAATACCAAATGCTATTTTATTTAACTTAGATTTGTGTCTATGGCTATTTTAATAGCATTTTAATTAATTTGTATTAGTATTGTGCGTTTAGATTTAATTACAGCTTATATTGAAAGTGTAACTTAGCATATATTTATAATTCAAGACAATATTCTCTTGTATATGTGTGTATATGACACTTCAGTGCATTATCATATTGTGTACAAATAGTGTAATGTGGTTTATACATGTAGTTACAGTACGTCTCACACTGACATGACATTGTACAGTACACTACTGCATGGCATTCACACTTCTGTGCCTGACTTCAACTGCTGTTGTGTTTTTCTTGTTGCAACCTGTCCAACTGTTTGCTGTGCATCAGTACAAAATATTCGACTAAATGCAATTTTAATGAATAATGGTGGTCATTCCGAGTTGTTCGCTCGTTGCCGATTTTCACTTTGCTGCGATTTGCTGCTAAATGCGCATGCGCATGGTACGCAGAGCGCATGCGCTAAGTTATTTAACACAAAACTTAGTAGATTTGCTGGTGTTCGTGCGACGCTTTTCAGTTGCACTGCTGATAGGTGAGTGATTGACAGGAAACGGACGTTTCTGGGTGGTAACTGAGCGTTTTCCGGGAGTGTGCTAAAAAACGCAGGCGTGTCAGGCAAAAACTGGAGAAACGGGGGAGTGGCTGGATGAACGCAGGGCGTGTTTGTGACGTCAAACCAGGAACTAAATGGACTGAGGTGATCGCAATCTAGGAGTAGGTCTGGAGCTACTCAGAAACTGCAAAGAATTATTTAGTAGCAGATTTGCTAATCTTTAATTCGCTATTCTGCTAAACTAAGATACACTCCCAGAGGGCGGCGGCCTAGCGTGTGCAATGCTGCTAAAAGCAGCTAGCGAGCGAACAACTCGGAATGAGGGCCAATATGAGATTACAAATTACCAGCTTTAGGCCTGGACCAAATCCTGTACTGTAATCAATGTATGTCTGTTTCATTTCCACACTGTAGGGTTGACCCCCGACAGCTTTCCATCAATTGCAGATGGTTTTTAATTATTGGTTAGAAATTCTCAATGGTTGAGCAATCAATGTCTTGCCTTTGAGTATGCGCAGACAGGGCAGCTGAGAGAGACCACGGTTCCAGGTACTGGGGGATGTGGCCAAATCATGGGAGGTGTAGGAATGCCTCCTAAAAAATGTAAAAATATAGCGCTGATACTGCGTGCTCACAGGGGCCACCGACGGCTTCACAGGAATACATTTGTCCCCTTCAGCAGTGCGGCAGGTGACCCAGGCATGGGACCCGGTAATTAGTACTGGGGGGGTACTACAAGCCCAAATTCTGGCAATTAGTACCCCATCCCTCTGTGCGCAGATGGCACCAGCATATACACTGGCCTAGCTACCAATCTTTAACATCGGTGGCCTTCCATCAATGGTGAAAGCACCATCTTCATCAGACCATTGATGGTCAGTAATCATTGATGGTCAATGGCCAACCCTGCCCTACTGCATAGGTCTCTTAAATAGAAAGGTGTTTCACACATAAGAAATAAATATATTATTATAGGATGTTTCAGTAAACAGTTCTATATTAATAGAAAGGCTGACAAAATAGGTAACGCCAGGGATCAATTAGATGTGTTTGCTCATAGTTCTCACTATGAAAAAAACTCTTGTCAGCCATGTAACTAGATTGTGGTAATGTTGGTCTTACTCACTTCTACAACTGTTCCCTAAAGCAAGTAATAACATATCATAATGGGTATGATGAACCTGTATGATGATGGATTTATTGATCTACGGAAGCAATCATAATATGAAGTGAACAGAGGGATAGATTCCTGTTTTTATGCCGTAATTGCATTTGTTTCTAAGGACATTCTGTGTTTTTTTTTTGTCAGAGACAATTTAGCAGCAGCAGCCTTAGTTTTACATCTACAATAGTTTGATGTTATAACTTTAAAAATCCAGACACGATAATAAAACTTTAATTTAAAAATGTAATGGATATTGTTAAAGTTGTAATTGTTTACTTAGTTTTAAATTATGAAATCATCAAAAATAAAGGAACTTTCTTACACCCTACAAGTGCTTCAAGATAATATACTGTGGTTTGCTGTGATGCTTGTTTCTCTGCGGATATTGCAAGAGCTCTAGAAATAAACCAGAGGTATCATCTTAGATATTTCAGTAGCTACAACTCTGCCTCTGATACAGCTTTATAGATCATTTTAAGCATCTGGCTACATGGATTCAAATAAAGTATGGAGAGTGATAGGAATTACAGAAAACAACTGATCTTTTGACATCTTGACTCTTGTTACATAAAGATGAATTTGAGACATTGTCCACAATATATTTCAATTACTGTAATATACAAATTTCCCCTTAGTTACAAAAAATAGAATATAGGGTAAATTAGAAGAAACCTAATTCTGGAAGTGATGATATTCTGTATTTGCATTTAGGATAATGATATTTCTGTTGGTTCCTTCTAATTCTCTACTTCCACCATGAAAAGAAGGGTTTGATATGTTTTGCAGACGGTCAGGATTCCAGCGGTCACATGACCAACTGCGGCATTCTGACTTGTAGAATGCCATCAGTAGATGGGGTTATTAATTTACCTCTCCCCTGTCCCCAACCATAACCCGCCTGGGATGGCGGCCAGGGCTAAGGACACAGGGGGTGTCAGCTATGGCTAATCACAGAAAGTGGCGGCTAGGGCTGATACACATAGTGGTGGTGGCTAACCCCACCTGTGGTGCCTAAGCCTACCCCATCTCTACCCCCCTGACCCTAACCCTTACCACAATACTAACCATCAGGATGCCAGCACTCAGGGTTCCAACGCCGGGATTCCGCAAGGTGTGGGATTCCAGGGTTCATCACCTGTCCGTCAGCATCCAGTGTGCTGAAAAGTGAACCATTATAATCAAACAGAACACGGCTTTTATTTGTCTTATGTATGTTCAGGAACGAACATGCATAACTGATTGCTTGAGATTGACTTTGCAGTATTAGTTACTAACTCTCGGGTATGGAAAGGAGATGCTTTAATAATGAAAACTGAGAAACACTGGTTGTAATTTGAGAAAAACAAAAAATACATCAGATAGATATTTACAGTTCAAAAAAGAATTCACAAATGAATACATTTAAGTCCAGGAGCTGCTCTACTGTTTTGTTCCCACTTCACTCTAAATTTAGATAATCATCATGCTTGTACTGTAAGTGTTATTAATAAGGTAGGAGTAGGAGTCACATTACAATATACAGTAGGAACATTCAGCCTGAAAATCTCAAATCACAGCAACATATATACTTAAATTTTGTTCTTCTGTTATGATTTAGTTTAATTTGCCGAACCCAAGAAGCAATTGTCTCAGGCCATTTCCAATCAGTATCTACAGTCTATGGGCCTAATTCAGATCTGATCGCAGCAGCAAATTTGTTAGCTAATGGGCAAAACCATGTGCACTGCACAGTGGCGTAACTAGAAATTTTTCTCCCCCAAGCCAAAAAATTCTTCGGCGCCCCCCCCCCCCTTCATGCTCCATAATTGGGAGCAAGAAAGGGATAAATATGCGCGCGTCGAAGGTGCGCGCGCCAAAAAAGGGGCGTGGTTTTGTTGGAGTGGGCGTGGTTTCGCATAAAGGGGCGTGGCATTGCAGGAAAAGACTACCTTATACCTCAGTTTTGCAACCTGCACGCCCATACGTTGGCCACCACAGGAAAGAAAAATAATCCTGATTCATGCCCCTTACATTATTTGTAATTTTTCCTCCTTATTGTAATGCCCAGTATACATTATGCCACATACTGCAATGGCCCTTAGACATTATTCCGCACACAATAATGCACGACACAATATGCACACACTGTAATGCCCCCGACACATTATGCCACACACCGTAATGTCTGTGACACATTATGCCACACACCGTAATGCCTGTGACACATTATGACAGGAATCGCAATGCCCGTTATACATTATGCTACACACTGCAATGCCCCTGATACATTATAGCACATACAATGTCTGTGACACATTATGACACACACCGCAATGTCCGTGATACATTATGCCACACACTGCAATGCCCGATACATTATAGCACATACAATGCCTGTGACACATTATGCCACACACTGCAATGACCTTGAGACATTATACCACAATGCCCGTGATATAGTATACCATACACCGTAATGCCTGTGACACATACCGCAATGCCCTGCCCGTTATACCCTATGCCACACATCGCAATGCCCGTTATGTATTATGCCACACTGCAATGACCCTGAGACATTATACCACATACCACAATGCCCGTGATATAGTATACCACACACCGTAATGCCTGACACATTATGACACACACCGCAATGTCCGTGATACATTATGCCACACACTGCAATGACCCTGAGACATTATACCACATATCACAATGCCCGCGATATAGTATACCATACACCGTAATGCCTGTGACACATTATGACACACACCGCAATGTCCGTGATACATTATGCCACACACCGTAATGCCCATTACACATTAAGTCCTACAGTAAGGCTTCTAATTACTTTTCAATTACCTGCTCGTTGTCAGGGGTTTCATGCACTGGGTGTCATGCTCGTTGCCAGGGGTTTCATGCTCTTGGTTCCATGCACGGTGCCAGGGGTTTTCATGCTCAGGGTGTCATGCTCGTTGCCAGGGGTTTCATGCACTGGGTGTTATGCTCGTTGCCAGGTGTTTCATGCACTGGGTGTCATGCTCGTTGCCAGGTGTTTCATGCACTGGGTGTCATGCTCGTTGCTAGGAGGTAGTCCTTGTTGCTAGGGCTGTGCTCCCAGTGCCACATATGTCCCCAGTGCCAGATATTCCCCCACGGTGCCAGGTACTTACATGCCCCAGTGCCAAATATAGTCCCCCCCCCCCCATGTGCCAGGTACACATATACCCCCCCAGTGCCACATATGCCCCCAGTGCCAGATATTCCCCCCCAGTGCCACATATGCCCCCAGTGCCAGATATGCCCCCAGTGCCATATATTCCCCCCCAGTGCCAAATATGCCCCCAGTGCCATATATGCCCCCAGTGCCAGATATTCCCCCCCAGTGCCAGATATTCCCCCCGTGCCATATATGCCCCCAGTGCCAGATATTCCCCCCCAGTGCCAGATATTCCCCCCGTGCCATATATGCCTCCAGTGCCAGATATCCCCCCCAGTGCCATATATGCCCCCAGTGCCAGATATTCCCCCCAGTGACATATATGCCCCCAGTGCCAGATATTCCCCCCCAGTGCCATATATGCCCCAGTGCCAGATATTCCCCCCAGTACCAGATATTCCCCCCAGTGCCATATATGCCCCAGTGCCAGATATCCCCCCCCAGTGCCATATATGCCCCCAGTGCCAGATATTCCCACCCAGTGCCAGATATTCCCACCCAGTGCCAGATATTCCCACCCAGTGCCAGATATTCCCACCCAGTGCCAGATATTCCCACCCAGTGCCATATATGCCCCCCGTGCCATATATGCCCCCAGTGCCAGATATCCCCCCCCAGTGCCATATATGCCCCCAGTGCCAGATATTCCCCCCCAGTGCCAGATATTCCCCCCCAGTGCCAGATATTCCCCCCCAGTGCCATATATGCCCAAGTGCCAGATATCCCCCCCCAGTGCCATATATTCCCCAGTGCCAGATATCCCCCCCCCCCCTCAGTGCCAGATATGCCCCCAGTGCCAGATATTCCCCCCAGTGCCAGAAATGCCCCAGTGCCAGATATTCCTCCCCCCCGTGCCATATATGCCCCCAGTGCCACATATTTACCTCCCCCCCCCCCGCCGTCGCCAGCGCTTTTTGGAGGGACACGGAGGGCACAGCTCGTCTCTCCTGTGTCCCTCCTGCTGCATCATCTCCGGCGGCCGCGGGTCTAATAGGGGGAAGTGCCGGTTCGTGAGCCAATTAGAGCTCACGGACGGCACTTCCCCCTATTAGACCCGCGGCCGCCGGAGATGATGCAGCAGGAGGGACACAGGGAGGCGCGCTGTGTGCCCTCCGTGTCCCTCCAACAAGCGGCGGAGGGAAGGAGACTGCAGACTGACATGCGGACGCTCGTCCGCATGTCAGTCTCCTGTAAATCAGTGGCGCCCCCGCAGCCCCTCGCCCCCAAGCCACCGCGAGGACTGCGGGGGCAGTAGTTACGCCACTGGCTCCGGGTACCCTGGCGCCTAGCTACACCTCTGATCAGTGCAGTGGTTGTGGGGAGTTTTAAACTCCTCTCCTTCTTCTGACATCCTGCTGGCCCTGGGTGAGCTGGAAAACCTGGAC